>NW_016107724.1:1893913-1961078 GCF_001604975.1 Cebus imitator | reverse complement strand
TTTTCATAAGTTTGTTGGCCTCATATATGAAAAGTGTCTGTTCATATCCTTTGCCCACTTTTGAATGGGTTTGTTTGTTTTTTCTTGTAAATCTGTTTTAGTTCTTTGTAGATTCTGGATATTAGTCCTCTGTCAGATGGGTAGATTGCAAAAATTTTTTCCCATTCTATTAGTTGCTGGTTCACTCTATTGATTGCTTCTTTTGCTGTACAGAAGCTCTGGAGTTTAATTAGATCCAATTTGTTTATTTTGGCTTTTGTTGCCAATGCTTTTGGCATTTTAGTCATGAAGTCTTTGCTATGCCTATGACCTGAATCGTTTTGCATAGGTTTTCTTCTAGAGTTTTTATGGTGTTAGACCTTATGTTTAAGTCTTTAATCCATCTGGAGATAATTTTAGTGTAAGGTGTCAGGAAGTGGTCCAGTTTCTGTTTTTTGCACATGGCAAGCCAGTTATCACAACACCATTGATTAAACAGGCAATCCTTTCACTGTTGTTTGTTTTGTCAGGTTTGTCAAAGATCAGATGGTTGTAGATGTGTGGCATTAACTCCAAGGCCTCTGTTCTGTTACATTGGTCTATATCTCTTTTTGTACCAGTACCATGCTGTTTTGATTACTGTACCCTTGTATTATAGTTTGAAGACTGGTAGCGTGATGCCTCTAGCTTTGTCCTTTTTGCTTAGGATTCTCTTGGCTATACGGACTCTCTTTTGGTTTCATACGAAGTTTAAGGGTTTTTTTTTCCAGTTCTGTGAAGACAGTCATAGGTAGATTGATGGGGATAGCATTGAATCTATAAATTACTTTGGGCAGTATGGCCATTTTCATGATATTGATTCTTCATAACTATGAGCATGAAAGGTTTTTCCATCTGTTCGTGTCCTGTTTTATTTCCTTGAGCAGTGGTTCATAGTTCTCCTTGAAGAGGTCCTTTACATACTTTGTCAATTGTATTCCTAGGTATTTTATTCCTTTGTAGCCATTGTGAATGGGAGTTCGCTCTGATTAGTCTCTCTTTTAGTCTATTATTAGTGTATAGGAATGCTTGTGATTTCTGCACATTGATTTTGTATCCTGAGACTTTGCTGAAGTTGCTTATCAGTTTAAGGAGATTTGGGGCTGAGATGATGGGGACTTCTAAATATACAATCATGTTATCTGCAAATAGAGACAATTTGACTTCCTCCTTTCCTAATTGAATATGCTTTATTTCTTTTTCTTTCCCTATTTCTGATTGCTCTGGCTAGAACTTCCAATACTATATTGAATAGGAGTGGTGAGAGAGGGCATCCTCATCTAGTGCCAGATTTCAAAGGGAATGCTTCCA
Organism: Cebus imitator; assembly: GCF_001604975.1. Lineage (NCBI taxonomy): Eukaryota > Metazoa > Chordata > Mammalia > Primates > Cebidae > Cebus > Cebus imitator. Next base: position 1,959,749 of record NW_016107724.1, on the reverse strand, counting down.
GTTTTTGCCTATTCAGTATGATATTGACTGTGTGATTGTCATAAATAGCTTTTATTATTTTAAGATATGTTCTGTGGATACTTACTTTATTGAGTGTTTTTAGCATAAAGGCCTATTGAGTTTTGTTTAAGACCTTCTCTGCATCTATTGAGCTAATCATGTGGTTTTTGTCTTTGGTTCTGTTTATGTGGTGGATCACACTTACAGACTTGCATATGTTGAACCAGCCTTGCATCCCTGGAATGAAGCCTACTTGACCGTGATAGATAAGCTTTTTGAGTGATGTTGCAATCAGTTTGCCAGTATTTTATTGAAGATTTTTGTATCTATGTTCATCATGGATATTGGCCTGAAGTTTTCCTTTTTTTGTTGAGTCATGCTGGGTTTTGGTATCAGGATGATGTTGGTCTCATAAATGATTTGGGAAAGATTCCTTCTTTTTGTATTGTTTGGAATAGTTTCAGAAGGAGTGGTACCAGCTCCTCTTTGTATGTCTGGTAGAATTCGGCTGTGAACCCATATTTTGGTTGGTAGGCTACTAATTGATGCCTTGACCTCAGCCCTAGTTATTGGTCAATTCAGAGTTTCAACTTCTTCCTGGTTATTCTTGGGAGGTTGCAAGTTTCCAGAAATTGATCCATTTCTTCGAGGTTTATGTACATAAAGTTGTTTGTAATAACCTCTGATGTTAGTTTGTATTTCTGTGCAATTGCTGGTAATATCCCCTTTATCTTTTTTTTTATTGCAGCTCTTTGATTCCTCTCTCTTTTCTTTTTTATTAATCTGGCTAGTTGTCTGTCTATTTTGTTGATATTTTCAAAAAAACAGCTCCTGGATGTATTGATTTTCTGAAGGGTTTTTGTGTCTCTATCTAATTCAGTTCTGCTCTGATCTTACTTATTTCTTGTCTTCTGCTAGCTTTTGAGTTTTTTTGATCTTGCTCCTCTAGCTCTTTCAATTTTGATGATAGGATGTTGATTTTAAATCTTTCCTGGCTTCTAATGTGGGCATTTATTGTTATAAATTTCCTTCTAGACACTGCTTTAAATGTGTCCCAGAGATTGTGGTATGTTGTGTCTTTGTTCTCATTGGTTTGAAAGAACAACTTTACTTCTGCCTTCATTTCATTGCCTGCCAACATTCAAGAGCCAGTTGTTCAGTTTCCATGAAGCTGTGCAGTTCTGAGTTAGTTTCTGAATTCTGAGTTCTAACTTGATTGCACTGTGGTCTGAGAGACTGTTACGATTTCTGTTCTTTTGCATTTACTTCTAATTATGTGGTCAATTATAGAGTAGATGTGACGTGGTGCTGAGAAGAATGTTATTCTGCGGATTTGGGGTGGAGAGTTTTGTAGATGTTTAGAAGGTTTGCTTGATCCAGATCTGAGTTCAAGTCCTGGATATCCTTGTCAGATATTGACAGTGAAGTGTTAAAGTCTCCCACTATTATTGTGTGGGAGTCTAAGTCTCTTGGTAGGTCATTAAGAACTTGCTTTATATATCTGGGTTCTCCTGTATTGGCTGTGTATATATTTAGGATCATTAGTTCTTGTTGTTGCACTGATCCTTTTACCATTATGTAATGCCTGTCTTTGTGTCTTTTGATCTTTGTTGGTTTAAAGTCTATTTTATCAGAGACTAGGATTGCAACTCCTGCTCTTTTTCTGCTCTCCATTTGCTTGGTAAATCTTCCACCATCCCTTTTTTTGAGTCTATGCGTGTCCTTGCATGTGAGATGGGTTTTCTGAATACGGCACACCGAATAATTTTGAATTTTTATCTAATTTGCCAGTCTATATCTTCTGATTGGGGCATTTAGCCCATTTACATTTAAGGTAAATATTGTTATGTATGAATTTCATCCTGCCATTTTGATGCTAGCTGGTTGTTTTGTCTGTTAGTTGACACAGTTTCTTCATTGTGTCAATAGTCTTTACCACTTTGTATGTTTTTGGGGTGGTTGGTACTGGTTGTTCGTTTCTCTGTTTAGTGCTTCTTTCAGGAGCTCTTGTAAGGCAGGCCTGGTGGTGACAAAATCTGTCAGCAACTGCTTGTTTGTAAAGGATTTTATTTCTCCTTTGCTTATGAAGTTTAGGTTGGCTTGGTATGAAATTCTTGGCTGAAAGTTCTTTTCTTTAAGGATGTTGAATATTAGTCCCCACTCTCTTCTGGCTTGCAGGGTTTCTGCTGAGAGATTTGCTGTGAGTCTGTTGGGCTTCCCTTTGTGGGTAACCCAACCTTTCTCTCTGACTGCACTTAGCATTTTTTCCTTAATTTCAGCCCTGGTGAATCTGATGATTATGTGCCTTGGTGTTGCTCTTCTGGAGGAATATCTTTGTAGTGTTCTCTGTATTTCCTGGACTTGAATGGTGGCCTGCCTTGCTAGGTTGGGGAAGTTCTTCTGGATAATATCCTGAAGAGTTTTCCAGCTTGGATTCATTCTCTCTGTCACATTCAGGTACATCTATCAAACATAGATTAGGCCTTTTTATATAATACCATATTTCTTGGAGGCTTTGTTCATTTCATTTATTTTCAATCTTTTTTCTCTAATCTTGCCTTCTTGTTTTATTTCATTGAGTTGATCTTCAATCTCTGATATCCTTTCTTCTGCTTGGTTGATTTGGCTATTGAAACTTGTGTATGCTTTGTGAAGTTCTTGTGTTGTGTTTTTCAGCTCCATCAAGTAATTTATATTCTTCTCTAAGTTGTTTATTCTCATTAGCATTTCATGTTCTAACCCAATGCAAAGAAACTAAGTACCTTGAAAAAAGTTCTTAGTTTCTTTGCATTGGGTTAGGACACATTCTTTTACCTCAGAGAAGTTTGTTATTACCTACTTTCTGAAGCCTGTTTCTGTCAGTTCATCAGACTCATTCTCCATCCAGCTTTGTTCCCATGCTGGTGAGTAATTGTCATCCCTTGGAGGAGAGGTGACCTGCTTTTTGTGTTTTCATTCTTTTTGTGCTGGTTTCTTCACATCTTCACGTATTTATCTACCTGTGGTCTTTGTAGTTGGTGACTTTCAGATGGGGTCTCTAAGTGTATGTCCTTTTTGTTGAAGTTGAAGTTATTTCTTTCTGTTTTTTGGTTTTCCTTCTAACAGTCAGGCCACTATGCTGTATGACTGCTGGAGATCCACTCCAGACACTGCTTGCCTGGGGATCACCTGTGGAGGCTGCAGAACAGTAAGGGTTGCTGCTGGTTTCTTCTGTTATTTTTGTCCCAGAAGGGTACCCACTAGATTTCAGCCTGAGATCTCCTTTATGAGGTGTCTCATTGGATACATGGGAGTTGGGGAACTGCTCAACAGATTGAGGAGACAATCTGTCCTTTATAGGAGCTCAAGTGCTGACCTGGGAGTTCTGCTGTTCTGTTCAGAGCTGCTGGGCAAGTACATTTAAGTCTGTTGCAGCAGAACTTGTAACTGCCTTTTTCCCCATGTGTTCTGTCCTGGGAATGTGGGGCTTTATTTATAAGTTCCTGACATCCTGCTGCCTTTTTTCAGAGATACCCTGCCCAGCAAGGAGGTAGTCTAGTCACAGTCTGCCAGCAGAGGTGATGCTGAGCTGCCGTGGGATCTGCCTAGCTGCTGTGTGAACTTCCTTGCAGTTTGGTTTACAGAGGTAAAGTTAGAACTGCCTCGGTAATGGCAGTCTGACTTAGTAATGGCAGCCTGCCTCGGTAATGGCAGACTTCGTCAGTAAAGGCAGATTACCTCACTAGTGGTGGACTGCCTTGGTAATGGTGGACGTTTCGGTAATGGCAGACTGCCTCAGTAGTGATCGACTGCCTCAGTAATGGCTAATACCTTTACCCTCACTGAGCTGTACTGTCCTGGGTCCAGCTGAGCTTGCTGTGAAATTCTCAATCCAGAGCATTTCAGATTGCTGGTCTTAGTTGGGGTGGGACCCACTGAGCCAGATCACCTGGATCCCTGTTTCAGCCCTCTCTTTTTTTTAGTTCAATGGGTGGCTCTGTCTCCCAGGTGTTCCAGGTACCATTTGAAATGGTCACCCAGATTTGTGTTAGTTTTTATGCAGAGACCCACAGAACTGGCTGAAAGAGCCATGCTGGAAACTCGTGGTGCTTTTCAGCCTGGGAATCTCCTGGTTTGTGGAAATGTGGTGATCACTCACCCTCTGCATTGTTCTCTCTGGGAACTGCACTCCAGAGCTGTTCCTATTCGGTCATCTTGGATCTAAACCCCTTGGTATTTAATTTTCTTTGTAGCAATTGTAAATGGGAGATAACTCATGATTTGGCTGTTTGTTATTGGTGTATAGGAATGCTTATGATTTTTGCACATTGATTTTGTATCCTGAGACTTTGCTGAAGTTGCTTATCAACTTAAGGGAGATTTTGGGCTGAGACGATGGGGTCTTCCAAAAATATAATCATGTCATCTGCAAATAGCAACAATTTTACTTAGTTTACCTATTTGAATATCTTTTATTTTTTTTTTAATGCCTGAGTTTCCTGGCCAGAACTTCCAGTACTATGTTGAATAGGAGTGGTGACAGAGAGCATGGTTATCTTTTGCTGGTTTTCAAAGAGAATGCTTCCAGTTTTTGCCCATTCAGTATGACATTGGCTGTGGGTTTGTCATAAATAGCTCTTATTGTTTTGAGATATCTATTGAGATACTCATGTGGTTTTTGTATTTGGTTCTGTTTATGTGATGAATTATGTTTATTGATTTGTATATGTCAAACCAGCCTTGCATCCCATGGATGAAGCTAACTTAATCGTGATGGATAAGCTTCTTGATGTGCTGTTGGATTCAACTAGCCAGTATTTTATTGACAGTTTTCACAACAAAGTTCATCAGGGATATTGGCCTGAAATTTTCTTTTTTTTGTTGGGTCTCTCTGCCAGATTTTGGTATCAGGATGATGTTGGCCTCATAAAATGAGTTAGGGAAGTTTCTCTCTTTTTCTATTGTTTGAAATAGTTTCAGAAGGAATGGTACCAGCTCTGCTTTGTACCTCTGATAGAATATGGCTGTGAAACTGTCTGATGCTGGACTTTTTTTGGTTGGTAGGCTATTAATTGCTGCTTCAATTTCGGACCTTGTTATTGGTCTATTCAGGGATTCCATTTCCTCCTGGTTTAGTATTGGGAGGGTGTAAGTGTCTAGGAATTTATCCATTTTTTCCTAGATTTTCTGTTTTATTTGTGTAGAGGTGTTTATATTGTTATGTTAGTATTTCTGTGAGATCGGTGGTGATATTGCCTTTATCATTTTTTATTGTATCTATTTGATTCTTTTCTCTTTTCTTCTTTATTAGTCTATGTAGCAGTCTACTTATTTTGTTGATCACTTCAAAAAACCAGCTCCTGGATTCATTGATTTTTATTTTTGAAGCTTTTTTGTGTCTCCATCTCCTTCAGTTCTGCTCTAGTCTTAGTTCTTTCTTGTCTTCTGCTGGCTTTTGAATTTGTTTGTTCTTGCTTCTCTAGTTCTTTTAATTGTGACATAATTATGTTGATTTTAGATCTTTCCTGCTTTCTATGTTGGGCATGTAGTGCTATAAATTTCCCTCTACACGCTGCTTTAAATGTTTCCCAGAGATTCTGGTACATTTCGTGTTTGTTCTCATAGGTTTCAAATAACATCTTTATTTCTACCTTCATTTTGTTATTTATCTAGTTGTCATTCAGGAGCAGGTTGTTCAGTTTCTAAGTAGTTGTGTGGTTTTAAGTTTCTTAATCCTAAGTTACAATTTAATTGCACTGTGGTCTGAGAGACAGTTTATGATTTCTGTTCTTTTACATTTGTTGAGGAGTGTTTTACTTCCAATTATGTGGTCAATTTTAGAATAGGTGTGCTGTGGTACTGAGAAGAATGTATATTTTGTGGATTTGAGTGGAAGGTTCTATAGATATCTATTAGATCCACTTGGTCCAGAGCTGAGTTCATGTGCTGTATATCCTTGTTAATTTTCTGTTTCATTGATCTGTCTACTATTAACAGTGGGATGTTAAAGTCTCCCACTATTATTTTGTGGGAGTCTAAGTCTCTTGTATATCTCTAAGAACTTGCTTTGTGTATCTGGGTGCTCCTGTATTGGGTGCATATATATCGAGGATAGCTCTTGTTGCATTAATCCATTTATCATTATGTAATGCTCTTCTTTGTCTCTTTTGATCTTTTTGGTTTAAAGTCTGTTTTATCAGAGACTAGGATTGCAACCCCTGTTCTATTTTGTTTTCCATTTGCTTGGTAAATATTCCTCCAGCATTATTAATGGTGATATGGTTTGGCTGTGTCCTCACCCAAATGTCAACTTTAATTTTATCTCCCAGAATTCCCATGTGTTGTGGGAGGGACCAAGGTGGAGGTAATTGAATCATGGGGCCAGTCTTTCCCATGCTGTTCTCATGATACTGAACAGATCACAACACACAGGAGCTCTGATATATCCTTGAACAATATTCTTAGTGTTGTACACTCCACACATTCCGTGGTACACTCTGAGTCAAGAAAGAATTTCTAAGTGTAACTTCTTTTCCCTACATTATTCTAAATATTTTAGGAAAAATGTCAGAGAACATATTTATTTTCTTGCTATTTAATAGAATCAGTAGGAATAGAGAAAACTATTTGTAAAAATGTTGAAAATATTTGTAAGAAGACTCACTGAAAATTAGTGATGAAATTCAGGAAAGCCTCTCTAACAAATGGCTGTGACTTTCCTGTTTTGACATATTGGTCAGATGAAAAACAAAAACATTGTAATCATTTTATATAATTCTTACATTCAATGAAACCAAGAATTTTCCTTAAAATATCTTGTAGTAAATTGCATTTATACCAATTATATAAATTATTTATGCCTACTGTCTGTAAACTTTTCTCTGCTAAAAATAAATGAAAGTTGCTGAAATATCAGAAAATATTCTCATAGGAAAGCTCATGCATCCCATAATTAACCTAAGATCATTAAGTTGGCAGAATTGTACTTTATATAACATACTTCATTGAGTAATTATTAATGTATAACCCCTCTAGTTTTGAACACTCACTTCTTTTGCTTTTAATAAATAATTATTTATTGCTGATTGCCTATGAATGCTTGAACCAGAATTTCCACCATATTCTTTAAGTTTACCAATAATTTACTAAAAAAAAGAAAAAAAAAAGAATGTTAGATGCATTAGTTTTCAATAGACCAGATTCCTTAACAGAAAGTTTACAAATAAATTGGGTAATAGTTTACTTTAAATAAAAGTAATCATAACTTTAAAGCTAAAGCATTTACCTGTCAATTAGATGTCCCAAATTATAACAAAGTTAAAATTAGCATTCACTGATTTCTTGGGCCAGGCTTTTATTTCTTCTGAAAATATTAACTGCAAATGCCACATTTTCCTCAATGAAACATGTATGTGTTATGTGGTAAGGCACTTTTCATTTATTAAGCTTATTTATCTTTTTCTTTTACCAGTATTTAACATCATATTAATGCCATTGCAACTTCTATTTTTGCATCTACAAGGAATAATTAAGGGTTTGACCATTCCATTTCAATGTGACAGGATAAAATTATTTATACATCTCAGCTTTATATTTCTTTACCTGTATAATATATTACACACCCCTGGGGATGCTGTAAGGATTAATGAGTTGAAAAGCACATTGACCTTTCTGATGAAACATGCTCTATAAGTACAAAATGTTATTTTACTCTGCTCCAAATAAGAAAGATACACTGCAAAAAAAGTAAAAATATAAAATACGATAAAATTGAGGCTGATTGATAACACAGGTACATTGTAAATATTTTCTCAAATAAGGCTTTGTCTTAGTTTATAAATTTGTTCTTGTTCCAAATATTCATTCTTTTGTTAGTTTTGTTTTTTATCTAGTACATGAATTTAGTCATTTCTTTGAAAATGGATACCATTAATGTTAGTATATTACCGGTAAATTATATATCCTCACTGTATTCCTCCCTAGACAGTATATAAGACTATAAGTAATATGACTAATCAAAGTACTGCCTTTTTTGATTGATTACTATGTGCCAGGCATTGGGCTTTATACTAGTCTTAGTATATTTGGTTGATACTAGTCATAGTATATTTAGTTCAAGTCATACAATATATAATGGGAGAAAACAAACTGTACAGTAAATTCCCTGGCTGATCAGTAATATTAATATTTTTGAACTACAGTAATGAACAGAAATGGATGCACATAGAAAAATGTGACTTGAAGCGGAATTTGGTAGTGTGAGTCTGGGACAATTTACAAAGAGAAAATAGTGAATTTGAGGTCAACCACCAAATTGGAATAGCTTTTTGTTGTCTGTGCTCTGGGTCATATTGAAAAAAATCATTTCCCAGGCCAATGGCAAGAAGTTTCCTCATAAGTTTTCTTTCAGCAATTTTAGAGTTTCAGATTTTGTATTTAAGTTTTTAACCCATTTTGAGTCAATTTTTACACATGGCATGAGATAAGGGTCCAATTTTATTCTTCTGCAAGTGAATATCCAGCTTTCCCCAGAGCATTTATTGAAGAGACTTTTTCCCTGTTGTGTGTTCTTGGCATCTTTGTCAAATATCAAATAATAGTAAATGCATGGATGTACTCCTGAGCCCTCTATTTTGTTTCATTGTTCTAAATGTGTTTTATGGCATTGCCATCTTTTTTTTGATGACTATAAAGAGCTTAAAATCTGGTAGTGTGAAGTCTCCAGCTTTGCTCTTGGCTATTCTGGTCTTCTGTAGTTCTATATAAATTTTAGGATATTTTTCCATTTTAATAAAAAATACCATTGGAATTTTCATATACATTGCATTGAATCAATAGACTGTTTTGAGTAGTATGAACACTTTATCACTATTATTGTAGGTCTTCAACATGGGATATTTTTCCATATATTTAAGTCTTCTTAAATTTTGTTTATCAATGTTTTAGTTTTCAGTGTACAGATTTTCTCCTTTCTGGTTAAATTTATTCCAAGTTAAAATTTTTTGTGCTATTGTGTATGTGGTTGTTTTCCTAATTTTTTGATAGTTTATTGTTAGATCTAAAGTATATAATGAACATATAGAGCACTCCATAAAGCAGCAGCAGAAAACACATTCTTTTCAAGCATATAGTGAGCACTCTCCAGGATAGATCTTATGTTAGGCCACAAGAAAAGCCTTTACAAATTTAATAATATTGAGACCATATCTAGATTATTTTCTGACCACCACAATATGAAATTAGAAATTAATAATAGAAGATAAATAGGAAATTCACAAATATGTGGAAATTAAACAACATGCCCATGAATAAACAATATATCAGAGAAAAAAAAGGAAAATTAATACACAGCTTGAGAGTAATGAAAATGAGACCACAATATACCAAAACTTATAGAGCAGAGCAAAAGCAGTTCTAAGAAAGTTTATAATGATAAATGCTTACATTAAGAAATAAGATCTCAGGTAAACAGTAAGCTATACACATTAAGAAACTAAAAAATAACAAATTAAGCTGAAAATTAGAAGAAAAAATAATGATTAGAGAAGAAATATATGAGATGCAAGAATTATAATAGAAAATCTCAACTATATGTATTTTTGAAAAACTGATAAACCTTTAGCTAGACTAAAAGAAAAAAGATTGGATATATAAATCAATAAAATTATACCTAAAAGAGAAGAAGACTTTACAATGGATACTGCAGAAATAAAAAAGATTATGAGACTACTATGAGTAATTGAGCAACAACAAATTGGATAATTTAGAAGAAATGGATAAATTTATAGAAACATGCGACCTGCCAAAGCTAAGTCATACAGAAATACAAAAACTTGGAAAGGCTAATTATAAGGAAGGAGATTGAATTGATAAAAAGAAATCTCCCAATGAAGAGAAGCCCAGCACTTGATGGATTCATTGTTGAAATCTACCAAACATTTAAAAAACAATTAATATCTATCTTTCTTTAAAAAATTAAAGAAGAGGGAATTCTTTCAAACTCATTTTATGTGTCCAGAATAACTCTGATACCACAGCCAGAGAAGAACATTGGAAGAATAAAACTTACAGGCCAATAACCTTGGTGAACATAGATGCAAAATCTTTCAATGAAATACTGGCAAGTAGAAATTAACAGGCCAAGAAAAGGATCATACACTATGATCAAGTGGGATTCATCACTGAGATGCAAGGATGTTTAACAGCTGAAAATCAAAAAATGTGATAAAACACATTAACAAAAGGAAGCATTGAAATCATATAATCATCTCAATAGATGCAGAAAAAGCATTTGACAAAATTCAACATTCTTTTGTGATAAAAATAGTCAAAAAATTAAGTATAGAACATATGTATCTCAATATAATAAAGGTTTGTTATTAGGCCTGTTTTATATATAACAACTCACAGCTAACGTTATACTCAATGGTGAAAAGCTGAAATCTTTTACTCTAACGTCAGCAAAAAGACAAGGATGCCAACACTTGCCAGTTCCATTTGATATAGTATTGGACATCCTATACAGAGCAGCTGAAGAAAAATTAAAGACATCCAAATCAAAAAGGAAGATTTACCTTTTTTTGTAGAAGTTAGAATCTAATATATGGAAAATCTTAAGAACTCTACCAAAAAACTGTTAGATTTAAAAAAAAAAAAAAACAGTAAAGTTGCAAGATACAAAATCAACATGCAAAACTCAGTTGCATTTCTTCTGTTTTAGCATGACAAGCTAAATCCACAGTCAGCCTTGCCATTTCCACTCTTTTGAACATTCCACTTGTACATCTTCCAGTGTATAAAATGAACTATTGTAATTCCTTTTGTCATATATAAGGTCACAGTCCAAATACACTTCCTCAGAGGGACCTCTGAGCTCTAAATATAAAAAGCAAACCACCCATCTTCCATTATCATATCTACCCAAATTATTACCTTATATAATCTTGTTAATTACTTGATTAGTTATTAATTATTAATTTCTAGCTCCTAAAATGTAAGTTTTTTCAAGATAGTGTCTCTCATTATTTTCTGTATCCTCAGGCCTCAGAATGGTGCCTGGAAAATAATTTATGTTTGGAAATGCTTGCTGAATTTAATAATATATTAATTAATAAGAAAATTTGAGGGTCTCTATGCATTACATTTATCGGCTTATACACATTAGATTCTTACTCAGTACCGCTGAATAAAATGTTATTGGGCTACAATATGCAAAACTCTCTTGTCTTTGCAAATTCGAGGGTAGTTCAGCCATCTGAGCATATACTTGAATTAGAGATTTTATGAGACATTAAAAATTATATTCAAATTTTTATCTTCAAAAATGAACTATTTTTTCTATATACCATATTACAAAAAACAATACTAATTCTGATTTCATTGTCAGAATTTCCTAGTACATTGAAATTTGTCAAAATTCAACTGTCACAGCATTTTCCCCCTTCCTTTTGCCTCTATTCTGAGCTCAAGTTATAATTACAAATGTTGATGCTTGACAGACCTGATGTTTGTTAACACACTAAAAGGAAAGAAGTTCGTATTCAGGAACAAAACCTTAAGAAAACATGGAAAAATGTGAACTTTTTGTGTAACTGATCCCTTCTTTGGAAATAGAAACTAATAAAAGAATAATATCCTGGTAGTACATTGTGAAGTCCTCCATCTTGAGTGCTTCAGCTTTGATTGTTTATTTTTTATTTTACTTTTTTTGCCTGCTGCTTCAAGAGAAAAAAATATTGTAAGAAACATTTAGAGCCTATAAGTAACCTATACAAGCTTAGCTTTTGTCATGAATTGGTGTTAATAAATTCACTACATAGATCATTGTCTTTGGAAGTCTCTATTTGATTGTATCCAGTGGTTTTCAACTTTACCTACAATAAAACCATAATAGGAATATCAAATAGCTATTGAATAAGACTCTTCAATGAGGTTTTGCAGCAGGTCAGGTGTTGGGCTTAATATGCTTATTTTTTATCAAGCAAAGAATCATAAGCTCTACATTTTGGAGTAATTCATAGCTCACTGTTTTTATTGGGAAAAACTATAAACATTTAGAGAAAATTTTCCTTAATTTATAAAGGCGCTGTATAGCAAAACTATATTCTAAGCAATTAACATAATAGGTATTGCCTTTCATAAATCTGCATACATAAAGGTATTGGAAGAGTATATTTTTACCTCAAATATATATATATATATATATATATATATATATATATATGCTCCTGTTTTACTTGTTTCTTCCCTAAATATATATGAGTAAAATAATATAGCAAAAATCCTGCCCAGGCCCCTAGAAATATAGTAGTTTGAATTATATTTGACTGCTATTTTTTATTATTGCAAAGTAGGTCTGGAGCTATTGCTTATATCATGCAGAAAATACCATAAATTAAGAGCATAAAGTCTAATATTATTTAAAATAAATAACAGTTTCAAATATTCAATTTAGTTTTGTTTTAAACAGTAAACTTGGACACTTCTATTAAAATCATAGCACTGGAGATGAAAGCTTGCTTTGCACATATTCAGATAATTTATTACTGAACACAATATTGCTAAATTCTAATATCAATAGTACATTAGCAGTTCATTCAGCTATTCTTTTATCCCCTATGCATTCATTAGCAATAATTCTGCTTCAGGCACTAAAACAAAATTATTGATAAGATATAGTATGATATAGTATACTATAGCCCAAGAAGCTGTCTGTTAATATCAAATATAATTCTCTTCTTAAAAATTTAAAAAACTGACTTCTGTATTCTGACCCGGAAATAGCCATTCCATCCTAACAAGAAAAAGAAAAAAAAAAAAAACTGAACAAATGGACAAATCAATAACTTAGCTTCATAAAAGAAGTCATTTTACAGCACAAATCACAGTCCCCAAATTTGAAAGACAAATAGGCAGATACAGAGAGCCACAGCTTATCAGAGCATAAACTTCCATGGAAAGCAAAATAAAAATCTAAGCTGTAATTGATGAATTGAAGGAGACCCATTGAGGATAAGTCCCTGAGTTAAAAGCTCTAAAGGGACCCAATCACGGGGCATGGTGTGGAGTAACATGGGGTACCATAATTTTGTGAGATTCACCTGTAAAAGCCCTATGAAGTCCTTACAATAAATATCAGAAAAAAATTCCATCTTGCTTCTAGCAAGACGAGAAAAAAAGAAAACATTAGAAATATATCAGAGCTTTCTGTTTTTAACAAGTCTTTGCAGTGGGAAAAACTATTTTCCCAGAGCCTAATCTGCTAGAGTTTTATCAGAGCCTGACATACCCGGTGGAAGGGAAATACTCAACTTTAGCCAGGACTAGCCTCCCATCTTGGGGAAGGGAAATACCCAGTGACAGTTCCTTATATCCTTCCACATGGGTAAAGGGAAATACCAAACTCCAACACACTTGTCCCACTTAATGCAGGAAGAAAAAAAGAAACAGCAAAGACAAAGCAAAACTGAGAAGCAGCAGTGAAGTTCACAGTATAGACCACAGACTCACCAAAGGACTAAGACTTTTATTTTTCTGAGACAGGGTCAGGCTCTGTTGTCCAGGTTGGAGTGTAGTGATGCAGTCTTGGCTCACTGCAACCTCCACCTCCCAGGCTCAAACGATCCTTCTGACTCAGTCCCCCAAGTAGCTGGGATTACAGGTGAACCAGACAGGCTAATTTTTATATTTTTAGTAGAGATGGGATTTTGCCATGTTGCCCAAGCTGGTCCCACATTCCTGAGCTCAAGTGATCCACTTGCCTCTGCCTCCCAAAGTGCATAAACAAAATGAATGGCAGCAATGATACAAGCGACAATTTGGAGGAATTAAGACTATTTTGTTATTATAAGATAATTGCATTACCTGTGAAGTTGTATGCTATAAATTGAAAATGGATTTTGCTTAGATTTATGTGTAATTTGCAAACTTTTGGACAATCTATAAAATAATAAAAAAGTATAACTGATATTCTAAGAAAGAAGAGAAAATGGTGCATTATATAAAACTCAAAACCATAAAAGGTAGAAAAATTGTGGATTACAAAAGTTGGAACAAAATATAAGAGCAACAAATATAAAATAGAAACAGATATGATACATATTAGTATAAGTGTACCATTCACCAATTTAAAAGTCAGTTGTATAAATATAACAATTAAAAGGCAGATTGGCAGAGTGGATCATCAAATAAGATCCAACTACAGATTGTCTATAAGAAACCCATTTTAAATATAAAGGCATGTGTAAATTAAAAGTAAACAGAAGGGTAAAGGTAAATATAAATCATGCTATGTCTACTCTCAGACCAATTAACTTCTAGAATTAAATTAAAAATTAGTAACAGAAGGATAGCTTTAAAATCCCAAAGTACTTGGAGTTTAAACAACGCACTTGTAAATAACACATGGGTGAAAAAAAAAATAACTCAAGAGAAGTTTATAAAATATTTTGAACTAAATAAAAACACAACTCATCAAAATTTGCGAGATGCAGAGAAAACATTGCTTAGTCGGACATTTACAGCATTCAATGCATATTTAGAAAAAAAGAAAAATCTAAAATCATTTAAACATCCACAAGAAACTAGAAAAAGAAGAGCAAATTAAATTCAAAGTAGTCAGAAGTAAAAAAATAAAATTAGAGCCCAAATCAATGAAAGTGAAAACAGGAAATCAATAGAGAGGTATGAAACGAAAAGCTGATCATATGTAAAATGAATAAAATTAATAAGCCTCTAGCTAGGCTGAGGTTAAAAGGGAAAAAACACAAATTACCAATATCAGAAATAGAAGAAGGGGCATAATTACAGAACACATAAACATTACAATGATAATAAAGAAATATTAGGCACAAGTCTGTGCCTACATATTTGATAATGCAGATGAAATAGATTACTTCCTTGAAAGACACAATCTGTCAACTTTCACACAAGAATAGATAATCTGAATGGGCATACATCTATTAAAGAATCAATAATTAATAAACTTCCAAAAAAAGAGATGGGTTAACTGGTGAATTCTATCAAACTTTTAAGGTAGAAATTTTACCAGTTATCTACAATCTCTTTCAGAAGAGGGAAGCAGAAGGAATGATTCCCAACTCATTCTATATATAAGGTCAGCATTACCCTAGTATCAAATCAGTCCAAGTACCGTAAACTACAGACTACATCTTTCATAAACATAGATGCAAACCTCCTTAACAGCTATTAGTAAATCAAATCCAACATATAAAATGAATTATATATCACACCATGCAGGATTTATCCCAGCCATGTAAAATTGGTTCAACTTTTCATATTCAATTCAGGTAATCCATCATACTAGCAGGCAAAAGAATAAAAATTACAAAATTATACCAAAAGATGCCGAAAAAGCATTTGACAATACGAAAAACCCAGTCATGATACCAACACTCAGCAAACTAGGAATAGGGAAACTTCCTGAACATGATAAAGAACAATAAAACCTACAGCTAAAACCATGCTTAATGGTAATAAACTTTAAGTTTTCTTTCCAAGATAAAGAACAAGTTTAGAATCCCCACACCACCACTGTTTTTCAACATTGTACTAGAAGTCCTGCCAATGCAATAAAATAAGAAAATAAAATGAAAGTTATACAGACTTGGAGGGAAGAAACAAAACTGCTTTTGTTCACAGATAACATGATTATCTATGGAGAAAACCTAAAATAAAATAAACCCTCTGGATCTAATATGTAATAATAACAAGGCTGTAAGATAGAAAGTTATTATATAAAATTCAATTGCTTTTTATAAATCAGCAATAAACAAGTAGAATTTGAAATTAAGTACACATTAGCATTTATATTAGCATCCGCCAAAATTAGATACTTAGATATAAATCTACCAGTTTATATACAAAATCTATAAGAAGTAAACACAAAATTGTAGTGAATGATTGCAAGGAGAACTGAATAAGTGGAGACAAATTCTATGTTTTATGGATAGGAAGGCTCAAAACTTTCAAGACCTCGCTTTGTGCCAACTTGTTCTATAGATTTAATGCAATCGCAATCAAAATAACAGTTATTTTGCAGATACTGACAAATTGATTATAAAATTTATGTAATGAGGTGAAATATACAGAATAGCCAATTCAATATTGAAAAAGAACAAAGTGGAAAACTGACATTGTTCAACTTCAAGACTTACTAGAAAGCTATAGTAATCAAAACAGAATGGTATTGGGGAAAGAGTAAACTGATAAATTGCATGTAATAGAGAGCCCACCTAAGGAGATCCACTTACATATAGTTAACTGATCTTTTGTGAAGTAACGGCAATACAATGAACCAAAAATAGACTTTTCAACAAATGGTGCTGGAATAACTGGACATCCACATGCAAAAACAAATACATTTAGATACAAACTTTATATCCTTCACAAAAGTTAACTGAAAATGGATCAGAGATCTCAATGTAAAACACAAAGCTATAAAACCTCTTGAAGACTATATGGGAGAAAACCCAGATTACCTTTGGTATGGAAAGGACTTTTTAGATCTACCAAAGGCACAATGTATAAAAGAAATAATTGATAAACCGGTCTTCATTAAAATTAAAAACTTGCTCTGCAAAAGAAAATATCAAGAGAATAAAAAGGAAGCCACACACTAGGAATAAATATTCAATACACATCTGAAAAAGGGCTGTTATTCAAATTAGATAAAGAGCTCTTAACATTAAACAACAAGAAAAAAACAAACAACCCCATTAAAAAATAGGCAAAGAGTACACAGAGCACAGATGACTTTAATGACATTGAAACGATTCTGTATAATACTACAGTGGTGAAGACACTGCATTGTACATTTATTAAAATCTATAGTAGAAAGTACAGGACCAAGAGTGAATGCTAATGTAAACCATGAGCTTTTAGCAATAAGGATGCATCAATGTAGGTTTGACTGTACAAATGTATCATTGTGATGTGAAATGTAGATAGTGGGGAAGGCTGTGTTTGTGGAGGAAACAACGATATGTGGTTTTCCTTCCATTTTGCTATGAGTATAAAAATGCTCTTAAAGTATACCAATTTAAAAATGTGAAACAAAACACCTAGAAATGTGTGAGCTCTTATTAAAATAATTTTAAATACTTACTCTTATTTATGTTCCATCATACATAAAGATAAGCAATCCCAGACATTTTCTTTTATCAAATCACATCAAATTAAACTTAAAATTTTCACATCAATCTGTGAATGGCCTTAAATGATCAGGATTCTAAGTAACAGCTCCAGTGATTCAATAAGTTGTGCACTAATTGAACCTCTAATGATAGAATGAATAAGTAGGAAAGTAAAGACATAGTAAGTAAAAACAAGGTGGTACAGAAGTAGATGGTGACAAGATAGCCTGATTACAGAGAGAATAAAGCTTATAATTGATTCATATAATTAGCAAAAATCTTTCTGAGAAAGAAGACAACATACTGAAGACACTATTATTTAATTCTTTTTTTTTTTTTTTTTTTGAGATGGAGTTTCCCTCTTGTTACCCAGGCTGGAGTGCAATGGCGCGATCTCGGCTCACCGCAACCTCCGCCTCCTGGGTTCAGGCAATTCTCCTGCCTCAGCCTCCTGAGTCGCTGGGATTACAGGCACGTGCCACCATGCCCAGCTAATTTTTTGTAGTTTTAGTAGAGACGGGGTTTCACCATGTTGACCAGGATGGTCTCGATCTCTTGACCTCGTGATCCACCCGCCTCGGCCTCCCAACTATTATTTAATTCTATCATAATTTCCTGATGAGTCTGACACATTCATAAAATCTATCTCCATATGCTGACTTAGGAAACCACTGGCAATACCATGAATAACCAAATTGAGCAAATATTTATTGAGCTTTAGTCTATGTAAGATGTTTGAGATAAATTTTATTAAAATGTCAGTAAAATAGCACTTAAAAAGTTATTCAGAAAAGAGAGTATATATTAGAAAACATTAGCTTGAACATTGAAGAGTATTAACTTTGGAAAATTTTGGTAATGAAGGTAAACAGGTAAAAGACAAGTTTAAGGTTTAAAAGGGAAAAATAATACACAATGGATAAAGATTAGTATTAACACATTTCAGAAAGATCTTGGTTTTGATAAGAAGGTAATCTGAAAACACAAGCTATTAAACAAGTTAAAGAACACACTTCACATGTAAGAAAAAACATAGCACATGGACCCAGAATTATACATGTTACCCAAACAAAAAAGACTATGAATAAGATAAAGAGTTATAGCTAAAGATAAATAAGTGAAAATGTCAAAGTTAACTAAAACAATTGGATGGTTCAATCTGGGGAAGGCAAATGTGAAAAAAAAAAACCTACAAATGTAAACTAAACTGAAAGGACCTTTAGAAAGAAAATTGATCTGCTGTCATTCAGCTGGGCTGACACAACAAGGGTAAATGGGCTTAGGTTTCACTATGGGGAGTGCAGCAGTAGGAGACTGTCAATACAGTAAAGGCTGTTTAAGCATTAGAATAGACTACACTAACAATTTATATACTATTCCTAGACGGTTTGAATCAGCCTTCCCTTATTCAAGTTGCTGTTGCTTACAACCAGAATGATGCACTTGTTTACTTCTGAATTTGTCTCCACAACAGTCCCACAGGGGTAAACATGATGATAGAATCTACAACTCAGATGGCACTGAGATATTAAATGTATCTATTATATATACTAATATATATTATATACACACACAAATATATATATGTATATATGTATACATATATATATATAAACTAAAATTTATGTTTCTGTAGGGTTTGTATGCGGCAGGAAAAAGGAGAAAGTAGAGAATGGAGGTATAGCAGTCCTGCTGTTTGAAGCAGGTATACCCCTCTATGTCTGTGGTCTTAAATTTTTGATGTCTTGTTTTTTCTAAGCCTGAGAGAGAGAGCCTCTCCAACTTCTTCCAGTGCTGAGGAGTTTTATTATTATTAATGTTGTTTTTTATTTCTTTATCTTGAAGAAAATATTTTTAACTGTTTCAGAACAAACTGATTCATGACTGATTCCTGCACATGTGAAAAGCTTATAGATGCAGTCTAACTTTAAAAGCAGCTTAATTTTTTTCAATTATCTATAAAGTTAAGAAGAATATTTACTTTCCCTTCATCAATGAAAGTTAAGATTCAAAATTATTTAGTTTGGAGTATTTATGTAATTTATCTTGTTCATTTCTCATACATACAAATGTTATTCACAAGGAAAGAATTTCCCTCATTAAACAAGAAAATTTAAACATTTATTTTAGACTATTATCTTTCCTACATGATTGAATAGTGGTTGTACCAATTAATTTTATTGATGCAAATTCTGTTCAGTCCTTTTAAGAATAGTTAAACAGAATCAGTAAGAACAGTCAAATGGAATCAGTGTCTATTGAATACAATCAATTCATCCAAACCTAACAGTACTGTGATTTAGTGCTTTCTCTCATGTCTTCATTCAAAAAATAAAATTAAAGAATATAGAACCAGGAAACATCCTGTTTTTATTTTATGAGAAGACATATCAGCTCATCAAATTTTGCCTTTTTTTAATTTGATAGGATGAGTACAAAGAAAATCAATGTGGTTTTATGCAGAAAATATATACTCTGTACTCCCATATAGGTTGTTTATTGCTATTTGATGTAAAGTTTTATGATGCATTTTTAAGTCATTATTTAGAAAAAGTTTTCACACTTTATATGATAGCATATCACTCAAAAAATAATATATCATACTCAAAAAATAATTTTGTATAAAATTCTGATATGTTATTTAGTTTTGCTATGGTCCCTCAATATGTATGACTTTAGTGACTTCTAAAAAAATTACAGAAGATCGTTTAGACTGTCAGGTATAATCCCTTAGGTTTTAAAAGTTTCATACCATTTTTGTGTGCTTCATCACTGAGTAACATGCTGTATCCTATTTTAAAAATTGCTCAAAGCACTATTTTTTAACTGTCATTGCAATTCAATTCACATGAAAATTTTAATGTCTAAGTGGCATCTATAGTAGGCAACTACAATGTGTGAAAGACTTTTAATTTTATTCTGTCTAGGTTTACATTTATATAGTGAAGTACTACATACCACTGTATGTTGGTTAAAAGCATGGAGTCCTGCTGCCTTGGTTCAAATCTCGTTTACTATACCAGCTGTGTGACTTTGGAACAGTCACTTGACCTAAGCAAGTCTCAATTTCTTCATCTTTTATAGGAGATATTTTTAGTACCTCTTTCATAGGGATGCTGTAAAGTAATGTTCTCGAGCCCTTTACTATAATTTGACAGCTAATAAACACATAATGACTATTAACCATTTTTAGTGCTATAATTATTAACATATGCAGTAATCAAATGGAA
Source organism: Cebus imitator (assembly GCF_001604975.1). NCBI lineage: Eukaryota > Metazoa > Chordata > Mammalia > Primates > Cebidae > Cebus > Cebus imitator. The sequence goes on along the minus strand of NW_016107724.1, from coordinate 1,939,387 downwards.
GATAAATGTATTTAAAAATGGAAACATCACATTGTAGATATATCAGGAATTAAAATTCCACTAACATCAGAGATTCCAGTGATTAACAATTGTCTCTCCATTGATTCCATCTATTCAAATCCTGGAATCTTAGGAGTTCTAGGGCTCAGAGCCAGATATTTTTAAGACAGGCTGAAAGAATACTATTTACAAATATACAAGAAAAACATACGGAACTATAAGGGATAATGAAGAATCCTAGGGATAATAATAGTGGAGTTTCTTTAATATTCTTTGATGAGATGTGAGTGAAAAGTTTACTGGAACTTGGTGACAAGACGGATTTTGCTGATAGAGTAGGCTACATGACAGGAACTGAAATCTTTGGTCAAGGAAATAACAGAATGCTGAGTCTCAGATTGGGTGCCAGAGCAATAAATTTTCCAAAATCACTCTCCTTTCTCCCTTAAATCTCCTGCCCTTTTTCTTCTTAGTGGAAATCAATTAGAAGTCAGAGGGGAAAGGAGTCCATTGATGAGTCAATATAATTCAAACTCCTGGGGAGCAAAGCAAAGTAGAACAAGGCAGAGATTGGATCTACAATGGCAAACAGATAAAATCCAACTTTGCATTTCTTATGTTTGTCTGCCTATCTCTCTCCCTCTCTCTTTCTCTATCATGCAATGTTGAATGCTTGATAGCTAAACATAATCTCAATACAAATTGAACTTCTGGAAATTATGAATGTGTATACCCATTCCAAAATTATTGGAAGTCGATAAGTATTTCATAGATTCAAAAGTTGCCAGAAAGTTTGCCTAGGCAAATATTAAAATTTTGTGTTATGCATGAGTAGGTATAAATTTCTCATGGAAGTGTTTATTCTGACAACTGTTAATTCTTTCACAATGAAATCTTAACCATCCTCTGCTAGTTGATAACTTAAATTTCACAAACATTTTACGTTGAAAACTGTGATTCTTCTGAAAACTAGAGTATTCCTGGAAAGACATATATTTACATTAATTTGAGTTAATATTCCAAATTGTGACTGAAAGAAGGAAGAGTGAGGGGATTGATTTGTGAAGGGATAAAGAGAAGAGAGGACAAAAGGGAAAGGCCAAGGTTAAGGAGGTGCCAAGGATGCTTTTAGCTGAATATGGTCTTGCTTACTTTACAAGTAACCTATAAGCATTGCTTGACTCCATGTTTTGCGTTTACAGTCATTATGCTTATGTCTTAGTAAGTTAAAATTCAAACCTCATTACAAGGATTCAAATGAGAAACACTTTTCGGTTGACTCAATTTTCCTTTTGAACATTCACTTCTCAGGACAAGCACTATCACATATTTTCACTGTTTCTTTTTATATTCGTTTCCACATTCCTATTTATTCTTAAAATGTTATTTTCTGATTTTAAACTGATAAATATATAAAAATAAACAAATAGTTTCATAAAACAGGAGGCAAAGCTTATAACCAGGTGTTCCCAAAAGACATCCACCTGCTAATAGTGATATTGAACAGAGTGAGAATACCTCCCAGTGGAAGATTTGATTATTCTTGCTATTTTTTAGTTTTTCATTTTGTGAGATTTTCTTCTCTCCTCCTCACCTCATTTTTCTCACCCTTCAAAATAACCCTTGTTCTTTCAGCACATCTGGTTCTATGACTACCTGCTTCTCAATATGAATAACTTGGTAGAAAACCCTCAAAATATTACTGAAAGTTTTTTTTGTTAAAATTTTCAGCAAATATCATACTTTATTAATGTCATAAACTGGTTAAATCAATATTCAGAGCTTACAGTATTAAAAATAAAATTCCTACCCAACCTATATAACATATAATAATTTATTTCAGATATAAATTTTTTGGTTACAAATTAGTTGTTAAAATTTGGAAGAATTTATCTAATAATGGTGCTAAAATCCTCTAGTTAATATTTTTGAGAAATATTCAGTGTTCATTTATTCTTCTGTTTGTACACAAAAGAAAATTATCTGTAGTAGAGTTTATAACAATCAACAAAATTTACTAAACAAAATTTGTATAAGAGGCTAAATTTATCTGAAGAAAATGTGATTTAAGAAAATAGAATTAATTTATATGGATAAATGAGAATACAAGAATGTTCAATGTTGAATACAAGGATTAATTTATTTAGTCTTTCATTCAATATTTCATTTATTAATTGAGCAAATTTCCTTAAACTTTTACTATACAATGTCTAAAGTAATTAGGATAATAAGAAATCATCCCACACGTTTTATTCAGCCTTAAAGAGCTTAAAATTTAAAGTGCTATGACATTCACATATAAAAAATTGAATCAATTTTTTGAAATAATATAAGGCAATATCATGTTGCCATATAGCCTAATAAAAACAATAACAATAATGTCAGCAACAGCAGCAACACCTGTAGAATATTTACATTTTCCAAATATTAGTTCATTTAATCTTCGCAACAAACTCATGTGATATTGCTACTATTGTTTTCAATTATGATAACTAAATACATAGCACAAAGATTTTTCATGAATTGCCCAAAATACAAAGCAAGTAAGCATCATAGTAGGGTTTCACATTGATATGACTTGATTTTTAAGGACTGTGAAACATTAAATTTAGATACACACTTAAAACTGTTATAATTTAGATAGGAAAGGAAGAAAACAGAAATAATTTAATTAGCAAAATCAATGTGAGCAAAATAATAGAGAAAGAAGTGCACGTAGCAGACTTAAGAGTATAACTGATTACAGAGTGTGAGTGGCACTTGGGAAAAAGGTATAAATAGGCCAATAGCAGTGGCTAATGAGAATCCATTTCAAATTTAAATAAATTTTGAAAGTAACAGGGTGCAGATTGTGGCTACCTTGAATGGAATATGAGCCTCATAAATTTGGTCTTAATACTAGAGATAGTCTACAGTTACCAGAGGATTTTGAACAGGAAAGTAGCTTGAAAGAAGTGTTCTTTACGTGAAGCAGAGTCTCAAGGGGAAAATGATTCATATATCTATTTGAAATTACTATTTTTCAGTTTAGGCATATTCCTGCAACAAGCAAAGAAAGAAGCTACGTATCTTATACTAAGAACCCCTCTAAAATTTCAGTGTTACAATAAAAACAGCCATGATATAATTGAAAACCATGTGAATCAATAATATTTAAACTCATTTTTTTAGTCACCTAAAAATTACTGATTGGGAAATGTAAAAATAATGAGCTTACAAAGAAGCTTATGATTTTTTTTCTTTTTTTCTGATATACACACAGAACTCAACTGCCTTAAATCAAACAAAAGGGGTTTTCAAATTCAAGTACACAGCAATTTATTCTAAAGTCACTGCAATTTTTATATTTGATTATTTGACTTAATCCTGGCTTATACCAATAATCATAGCCAGCCTTCTGCAAAATTGAGAGGATGAGCTATTCGTCTTCTAAACCTATTCTCATTCACTTTTCTTGCTCTTCTTTTACCCATATTTCAAATATCTTAATCAACTTCCATACTCTATTCCCCTCCCCATTGGGGAGCATAAAGAAGAAACTCCAACATTCTTCAGGAGGTTGGATAAAACACATTCCAAAGCCCCTTCAAAAGTATATATGAGATTCTGTAATCATAGGAAAATTTATGGCCTGTTTTATGCTGCAGAGATTGAGAGTCTACTAACTGTAAGGTGAGAAGACATTTATTTAACTCCTATACATTACTCATATTTTCAACCTTCTGCCACTAAAATTAGGTGGAAAGTTGAAATAACAATATAAAATGGTATAAAGTAATCCCTCTGAAAATATATTGAGTTGAAATTATTGAGGTTTCTATTATACGTTGATTAAATAATCTAAATAATAATGTATTGCCCCGCATTTACATGAATATATTTAAATGCATTAATCCTTGTATTCCTAGTACCTAATATACAGCATGTAATAGATAGATAATAATGCTGCTTGAATAAATGAATAATGAAAAAACACTGCAAAGATTACGCTTTTATATGTTATCAATGATTTATTTTAGGGACAGTATCACAAAATAGAGTAAGATTAATCCTCTTGGATAGTGTAACTGTTTTTTGTTTTGTTTTGTTTTGTTTTTGTTTTTAAGACATGGTTTCATTCTGTCATCCAGGCTGCAGTGCAGTGGTTTGATCTTGGCTGACTGCAACCTCCCCCGACCTCAGCCTCTCTGGTAGCTGGGACTACAGGTGCATGCCACCACACCCATCTTATTTTCATATTTTTTTGTAGATAATGGTTTTCCTCATGTTAACCAGGATGGTATCAATCTCCTAAACTCAAGCAATCCTTCTACCTTGGCCTCCCAAAGTGCTGGGATTACAGGCATGAGTGACCACACCTGGTAGGAAAGTGTAACTTTTAATTGAAGATATGCTAACCATCAATCTGTCTACTGATTACATATATTTTTGTTCTGCAAATTACTTTGCCTTTTATCTAACTTTATTTACTTATTCTCAATATAAAAAATATTCCAGTTAGTTTAAGTATATAAACTAATTCTCCACATCCTCTCCAGTATCTGTTGTCTCCAGATTTTTTAATGATTGCCATTCTAACTGGCGTGAGATGGTATCTCAATATAGTTTTGATTTGCATTTCTCTAATGACCAGTGATGATGAGCATTCTTTCATATGTTTGTTAGCCTCATGTGTGTCTTCTTTTGTAAAGTTTCTGTTCATATCTGCCCGCTTTTGAATGGGCTTGTTTTTTTCTTGTAAATCTGTTTTAGTTCTTTGTAGATTCTGGATATTAGTCCTTTGTCAGATAGGTAGAGTGCAAAAATTATTTCCCATTCTGTTGATTGCTGATTCACTTTACTGACTGTTCCTTTTGCTTTGCAGAAGCTCTGGAGTTTAATTACATTTTTCTATTTTGGCTTTTGTTGCCAATGCTTTTGGTGTTTTGGTCATGAAGCCCTTGCCTATACCTATGTCCCAAATGGTTTTGCCTAGGTTTCCTTCTAGGTTTTTTTTTATGGTGTTAGGTTTTATGTTTAAGTCTTTAATCCATCTGGAGTTAATTTTAGTGTAAGGTGTCAGGAAGGGGTCCAGTTTCTGCTTTCTGCACATGGCTAGCCAGTTTTCCCAACACCATTTATTAAACAGAGAATCCTTTCCCATTGCTTGTTTTTGTCAGGTTTGTCAAAAATCAGATAGTTGTAGATGTGTGGCATTGCCTCTGAGGCCTCTGTTCTGTTCCATTTGTCTATATCTCTGTTTTGGTACCAGTACCATGCTGTTTTGATTACTGTAGCCTTGTAGTATAGTTTGAAGTCAGGTAGCATGTGATGCCTCCCACTTTGTTCTTTTTGCTTAGAATTGACTTGGCTATGTGGGCTATCTTTTGGTTCCATATGAAGTTTAAGGTGGTTTTTTCCAGTTCTGTGAAGAAGGTCATTGATAGCTTGATGAGAATAACATTGAATCTATAAATTACTTTGGGCAGTATGGCCATTTTCATGATATTGATTCTTCCTAACCATGATCATGGAACGTTTCTCCATCTGTTTGTGTCCTCTCTTATTTTGTTGAGCAGTGGTTTGTAGTTCTCCTTGAAGAGGTCCTTTACATTCTTTGTTAGTTCTATTCGTAGGTATTTTATTCATTTTTTAGCCATTGTGAATGGCAGTTTGTTCTTGATTTGGCTCTCTTTAAGAAGTCTGTTATTGGTGTATAGGAATGCTTGTGATTTCTGCACATTGATTTTGTGTTCTGAGACTTTGCTGAAGTTGCTTATCAGTTTCAGGAATTTTGGGGCTGAGACAATGGGGTCTTCTAAATATACAGTTATGTTGTCTGCAACTGATAGATCTTCTGAATGGAGAAATCCTCCAATTATTCAATTGTAAACAATGCATATAATGAAATATATGCTCAGTCTTTGGATGAAAGTGGACTTTCCTTAAATTTTATATTCCTCTTTTAATATTGTAATTATTTCTGTTAATGTCTTAATCGAATTACTATCTATATACATTAAATAGAAAACAGTCACCTTTTTAATATTTTAGGGGCCTCATAAATTACCCAGTACATCTTCAATAAATAAGTATATATTTTTATTTAATAAAGGATTTTTAAGAAAAATACAATTATTTTTTCACCAGATTGCATTTCCTTTTTTTTTTTTTTTTTTTTCAGCATAAGTACATAGTTGTATAGGTCAGTTTAGACATGAGAAAAACAATATAATGAGTTAATGTTTAACAATCAGCTTGTGTGGGAAGTGAATAATGCAATTTTCACACAATTTTAAATATTTTTATTAATGCCAGAGCAGCAAAACTTGTGTGGTATCAAACATACAATTGGTCCATTTATTCATTGTTAATGTTTGTTTTTTTTGATAATATAACAGATGGGGATTGACTTTAATAAATTATCATAAAATCTTAAGTCATGCATTAATGATTAGGCTAAAACTAAAATATACTTTATTTTTCAATAACATTCATAAATTATTTAATTGTAGCATTCATATACTATGTAAATGTAATCTAAATATTAAAAAATAAACTGTATTAACTGATTGATAGGCAAATCCTGACACATATTCTCTAGCTTTTATGTTATTGAATGCATACTTTTAATAAAAGCAAATGCCTCTTTTGAGGCTCAAGGCCCTTTTATTAATCATTTATTTTCCTTCTTCATTACCATTGGGAGATAAATTGATTCAGTGATTAATTTCGAGTAAGAATAATAGTAAAGTACAGTACCTCAATAATTGTTAAAAAGCATTTGCTTCTTCAGATGCTTTTCGTTTTTGACAAATCTGCACAAGTTTCAGTGTTCAACACATATGGATATAGTTCATAATGAGAATAAATATTCCTGGTATATGAAATTGCTTCAGGGAAAAGATGTAATATACATTTAGAAATTAAACAAATTCCCTGTGTCTACCCCCTGACGTGGATTTTAGTTAATATTGACTACTTGTTCTGTCAATATTAATGATCAGAAAATTTTTCAGAGATGTGATAAAGGAGAGAACATACACAGACAAAAATCTATTAACTTTCCTTAGATGATCAAAACACATCAAAGACTTCCTGAGAAGGAAAGAGAATAGCTTAGATCAATTCTGCAGGTACTCCATCTGATGAGCAGTTAAGTAAAATGTAGTCTACTCAATCTAATGAGCTGTTAAGTAGCTTGTGATGAGATAGTCTCCGATACATGTAAAAAGGAAAAAGAAAAAAGCAACCTGATTTCATACTGCTATTTATTCAAAAAATAGTGACCATGTTTTCTGATGGCTTTTACATGATTCCTGAGCTGTTAAAACAAATAAGAATGAAGACAGTATAAGGAAAATGGATAATAAATTCACCATCTAAACATGTGAAAGCAAAGCAACTAATTTCCATTTAATGTAAATCATCACAAAATATGATTGGAAAAACTACAACTGATAACTAACTTAGAATTAACATTTAATTTGGAACTCCTTCTTGCCCTACATGAGTTCTTGTGGTAAACAAAAGCACCCTCATGGCTACAGAAGATAGAGAAACAAATCAAAATGTTAAAAACAAAAAATACACATATCAATAAATGCCCCTCTATAATTCACTGACTAAAAAATTAGTGTCATTGAAATTTTAATTTCACTTCCATTGAAATCATTCATTTAGAATTTTCCTTCCTACATCTGAAACTAATTTAATCTATGGATATGCCAATGTCATTAAATACAATTCACTGCCAAGTGGGTAATTCAAGGAAATGATTGGGTCAAAATCTGTGATATTAGTAAAGCACTGAGAAACAAAACTGATCACATTTTAATTAGTAACAATATTTCTATTTCAGAATTATGAAAAATATGCACTTTGGATTAGCCCTCCTAGTGTGATCAATTAATTAAAACCTTCAATTCTGATGTGGTTTTTCTCTGTGTCCCAGAAGTGCTGGGATGGGGTATATAGTATTTTATACCCAGATAAATGTTCCATTCTGCATAACTTTCTATGAATGATGTATTTAGTAACACTGTACTGTTTTATGGCAAACTTCTAAATCCTAAGCAAAGTAAACAGCACTGAAGAAAAAGCCAACCTTACACAGAAGGGAATATTCAGTAAGCATGGAGTGGGTTACTACACAAGCATGGACTAGTATTTCACATCTAATGTTTATTATTTTACTTTCTTCACTAAACACAAATATATTGTCTCTAATATGTGTTATTATGATTGATATATAGATGTAAAATATATATCGCATGTCATCTCGGTCATCAATAGAACCACTTTAACCTAGTATGTGGTCCCAAGGAAATGTATATAAACATTGCTGTTTTCACCTAATATGTCTCTTCTTTTTTTGAAAAAAATTGGAACAAAATATTTACCTTTTAAAATAACAAATAGTTTATTTGCACTTTTCAAGGTTATTAGCTGTATGTTGATAATTTATATGCTTATAGATTTGTTTATAGGAGAAGTTAGAATAAATAACAAAACTGCATTTGACACTTTATATACCATCATTTTCTTAATTATTATTGGTTGATAATTTAGACATTAATGAGGCAATCACTATGGGAAAATACATTATATGAAAATATAACAAATACATTAGCACTTGGGCTGGGCGTGGTGGCTCACACCTGTAATTCCAGCACTTTGAAAGGCGCATCCCTTGAGGCCAGGAGTTTGAGTCCTTCCTGGCCAACGTGGCAAAACCCCGTCTCTACTAAAAATACAAAACAGCCCAGTGCGGTGGTGTGTACCTGTAATTCCAGCTACTAAGGTGGCTGAGGTATGAGAATCACTTGATCCTGGGAAGTGGAGGCTGCAGTGAGCCTACATTGTGACACTGCACTCCAGCCTGGGTGACAAAGTGAGACTTCGTCTCAAAAACAATACAACATATTAGCACTTATAAAATAAGCTGCTTCTGTACTATGGAAGCAAGGATCCTTCTAGATTTACATGTCCATATCAATAGCTCTAGATGACTTCCCTTTTGTATTACCTGCAGAACTGAATTTCTATTTGTCTTTAGATATTTATATATGCTAATTCTCATACTAAATATATACTTCATACTAGACATACCTGAAATGATATATCTCCAGTTTTTTAATATTCTATCACAGAAGGTATGAACCACTTATTAAATATAGAAAGCTATGTCACTGTTATATCTGTCTTTTCTCCATAATCTGATAAAACATCTTAGTGCTATTTGATTTTCAAAATATTTCAATTTTTTTCTCCTTTCTGTTTCTATTGCCACGTCATTGCCCAAGATACTTTTGTCTCTTATTTGGCTATCACAATAGCTTTATTGATCTCTTTCTCTTCAAATACTATATAGTGCGTTGGTAACAAAATTGCTTTATCCAAATACAGAAATGATCATATTAGTTATGCTCAGTGACCTGTAGAGGCTTCTACTATCAGTAGTGAAAGTAAACATGTTTTAGCATAGCATTCAAGATACTTTAGATTCTGACACTAATCTTATTTTCAACTTAATCTCAGAGCAAGTTCTTTGGCACATGTTCAATATATTTCCCTTACAATAGATGACTCATTGTTCTTAAAATGCTGTGCACTTCAAGACCCAGACAACTTTATTCAAATAAGTCCATCTTCCTAAAATATAATTTTCTCTTTAAACATCTGTTAATTTCATACTCATAAAGATTAGCACATGCATTAATACATTGCTTCCTTTTTCTGTGTTCTTATTTAACTCTGTTATGTCCATTGTCTTTACTTCTTTTGATGAAATTAGGGTTGAGGCTGGCCAGTCTCAGAGCTGGCCTAATGACGATTCATCAGAGGATAGTTTTCCTGAAGTTGAAATGAGAAAGGGACCACTCCTACTCAAGAGGATATATGCTCTGGGCCAGGTATGGTTGCACATGCCTGTAATCTCAGCACATTGGGAGGCTGAGGCAGGTGGGCCATCTGACATCAGGAGTTAGTTTGTGACCAGAATAGCCAACAGGTGAAACCCTGTCTCTACTAAAAATATTAAAAAATTAGTCAGGCACGGTGGCAGGCACCTGTAATCTTAGCTACTCTGCAGGATAATAGCTTGAACTCAGGAGGTGGAGGTTGCAGTAAGCTGAGATAACACCATTGCACCCCAGACTGGGCAACAAGAGTGAAACTCCATCGAATAAATATAAATAAATAATAGAGTATATGATCTGAAGAAAAGGGTGGACAGTATTGTCAATGAAAAGAGTCAATCTCTGTAAAATATTTGAAGATATTTATTCTAAGCCAAATATGAGTGACTATGGCCCATGACACAGCCCTCAGGAAGTCCTGACATCATGTGCTCAGGTGGTCATGGTGCAGCTTGTTTTAGGGAGGCATAAGACTTCAGTCAAATACATTTAAGAAATATATCGGTTTGGTCCAGAAAGGGAGAATGACTTGAAGCAGGGGCTTTCAGCTTATAGGTAGATTTAAAAAATTTTTTTCTGGTTGACAGTTGGTTGAGTTTCTCCAAAGACCTGGAATCAATCAATAGAAAGGAATGTTTGGGTTAAGATAAAGGATTGTGGAGACCAAAGTTTTATTGTGCAGAGGAAGCTTTTAGCTAGCAGGCTTCAGAGAGAACGTGTTGTAAAATATTTTCCTATGGGACTTAAAAGGGTGCCTGATTCTTATTGATTATCTTCTGGATTTGGAAAGAAGAAAGGGAAAAGGAGATTCTCTACAGAATGTAGATTTTTCCCAAAGAGACAAACCTTGCAGGGCAATTTCAAGACAAGACAAGGAAACATATTTGAGATTAAATTTTTTTGATAATTCTTATTTGTTATGTGATGCTATGCCAGAGAAGTAGAATGAGGCATGTCTGACCCCCACTTCCCCTTGTGGCCTAAAACAGTCTCTCAGGTTAAATTTTAAAAGATCCCTGGCTGAGGAGGAAGTCCATTTAGATGGTTGGTGGGGCGGGGCTTAGAATGTAACTTTGGTTTACAATATCAAAGTACATAGGTTGAGGCTACATATATACAAATCTGAAAAAGCTAAGGTAAGAGGTTAGAGTGTATTTGGAGTAAGAGAAAAGAGTTCTGAGACAGATGGAGACAAATATGATCTGAAGGTCTGACACTAATGACAGGAGGAGGTATCCTGGTGGGGTGGGCAGGAGGCTGATAATAAGCAATATGACTAGCTTAAAGCATCAGAGGAAAAGTAGATGATTATATACTGAGACACAGTGTACAATCTCTCCAGTATACAATAACTTTCCATACATAGTTTGTAATCAGAGTGGTTTATAATTTCCTTTAGAGTGAATTAATATCAATATACACATCAATCAGTTGTCAGGTATAGAAAGTCTGTCAGCCCAAAAAATAATCTTAGAAAACACTTGACGTCCTTAATGTCTATGTCTAGACTACATACCATTGTCTTCATATTGCAGACGATCATATAATAAATCTTAAGGGTCTTCCTTCCGGCAATTCCAACCCACATTGGCTGACCTCTCCCTCTGTAAGAGAAGCCTTCCTTGTATCTCCAAAAATATGCTGCCTCTCCTCATATTCTTCCTTTGTCATATTTATATACTCTCCTATACGTTTATTATTATACTTCAGTTAGCCTCAACTACCTCAAACCTAGAGCTTCTCCACCAGTCCCAGAATCTCTCGCACTGTGGAGATTCTCATATTGGTTGGAGATCTAGCGTAGAACATATTTACATGTTCTCATTCCTTCTTTGCTCTTTCGATCTACTCTCCAGGTTCTGCACTTATTTTTTTCTGCCTTAATGGAATCTTAAAGTGCCAGATTTCCTAATGAAAATAATTTTTGTATTCTGTCAAGAAACATTTCATCCTCCCTGATCAGCAGCAGATATAGCTCTGGAGATACTATGTCCTATGTGATAAGAACAGATCTCTTTCTTATTAGGAAGACAATATAACCATGCCCTTTGTTTAAGACCTTGCATTACCTTAATATTTTTTCTTGTCTTTTAGTTAGTGTTAGAATGCAAGTGGGATATTTGTTTTCTGTGGTATAATCACTCTTGGCTAATTGTTGTAACTACGGTTTCCTCTTGGGATTCTTTCATTCACACAATCTAAGAGCTGCTATTGAAAGGTTCCCTTCTCTCATTCTCTTTTGTTATCTTCCTTCACTAGGCACAATCATGAGGCTGTTACTAGCAATTAATATCAAATTGAAATAACTACCAGATTTTCACTCACAAAAAAATAGGGGGAAAATCTCCAAGTATTTTAAAAATAGATGTTAGTACATGCTAGAAGTAAGCCACACCATCTTGTAACTACGTCTCATTGAGTAAACTTGTGTCTTTATTCTTCTGAACTGAGAAAATCCGCTTTCCTTTTTATTCAAAAGAACTGAATTAACTTAACTTATTTTTACTTATGACTAACTTAATGCATTCATAAAAGCCAGATGAGCATAGTGACTACAAATACTCCTTCAAAAAAAGAGGCGTTATAACTCCTGCTGTTAACAATGTCACAAAATGAAGGGCCCTCACAGAAATACTGAGAATTTCTAAAATGATATCCTTTAATGTAGTGGAAACATTTCACAATTTAAGAGATATATGACCTTGAGGTAAAACTCAATTTAAACAAATTACCAAGTGGATGACAGGGAAAGTGATTTCACATGTCCTGTTTCTTCACAGGGGTGTTCTTAAAGATGAAATCAGGTAATGTAAAGACAGGTTGTAAAACATAGACATTCCTCCAGTGTTAGATTTGTTTTTGTTCAATATGGCAGTGACTTTAAATGGGTGAGTTTTGTCATTCTAACGTGGGAAATATTTTATACTTAAAATGAACTTAGAGCAGCACTTTCCAACTGATAATTTACGGTTGTCAGAACTTCATAAAATTGTTACACAGGACCCTTGTAAATAACAAGGCAGCAAAAATTACAAATTAAGACATTTCATATTGAGAAAAAAAACACTAAGGGAATTTGTTGCCAGCAGACTTATCATATAAGGATACTAAAGAGGATCTTTAAGCTGAGATAACAGACATCAGACAGTAACTTGATTCCATATGAAGAAATAAAGAGCATTGGTAAAGGAAACTACATAGGTAAATAGAAAACACAGTAAAAATGTATTTTTGATTAAAACCTTTTCATATGTAAGTTAAAAGATCTTTGCAAAAAGCAATTATGATAAAGCTAAGTTGATAGATTATGATACATAAAGATGTTATGACAACAAAGACTATTAAGGAGGATACGGAGAACTATATTGAAAGAATTTTGTGTAATATTGAAGTTAATTTGGAATTAATCTAAACAAGATAGATTGAAGATATTAATTGCAATCACTAGAACAACCACTAGGAAAAGAAATCTCAAAAAATATATATATCCATGTATATTAAAATAAAGGAAATAATTTAGTACAACAGAAAATATGTATTTATCACAGAAGAAGGCAGTAGTGGATGAACACAAAGAAGAGAAAAGACATAAGACATGTAGAATACAATAGTAAGTGGCAAAATAAGTCTCACCTTATCAATAAGTACTTTAAATGTAAACTGACAAAATACTTCAATCTAGAGGCAGATATTGGCATAATGATTTCTAAAAAAACAAACTGGGGAAAAAGATAAGATGGTTGACTAGAAGGACGTAGTGCACATTGCTTTCACAGAGAGAAGAGAGAATGGCAAGTAAATACTAAATCTTCAACTAAAATATCCACGCCAATACATTGGGATTCATCAAGGAAACAATTTGATAACTCAATCCATGGAGAACAGAGAGCAGCAAGACAGGACGACCACACACCCAGGAGTGGCATAGAGCCAGGGGAGACAACCCCTCCATGGTGAAAAGGTGAGTGAATGAGAGATACCAGGGACCCACATTTCTTCTATAGATTTTTGTAACCCTGGGATCAGGAGATCCCCCTGTGAGCCCACTCCACCAGAGCCTTCCAGCTGACATGCAGAGTTATATAGAGTCTGGGCAGAGCCACTTCTTAGGCGCACATGGAATCCGGGGAGCCTTGGATCCCTGGGCATCCCAGCATCAGTGGCTGCAGCTCCAGCAAAGGGGGTGCTTAGGCTCCTGTATAGGCCCTGAAGAAGGGGGCTAAAACCAGGGAACTGAGCAGTCATGGTCTGTAGGACTCACTTCAACTGCACCTGGCAGGATAAGACCCACTGGTCTGCAGCAGCAGCCAACCCTCAGTGGGCTCTCATGACAGTAGCAGCTCTGCACCTCCGGAAATGGAGCTTCCAGAAGGTGAGGTGGACTACCATACTTGCTGTTTTGAAGCCCTCACCTTTGTTGCCTTCAGGCTTTGAAGAGTCCCCAGTGACTATTGTCTAGAATGGACCCCCAGTACAGTGCAGGTGCCCTATGGAAAAGTGGCAGGACTGTTTGCCGATCTCTGTCCTTACATTTCCTTACTGGCTGCAGCCTCCTAACTTGGGTCTCCAACACATCTACCCTGCCTTCACCTGAACACTTCAGAGGTGGCTCGGCATTTCTCCAAGGAGAAAATACCAGTCAACCCACAACTCCTCTGCCATTGCAGACGCAGTGGTACCACTCTAACTGCCATCAGGCTAGGGAAGGAATTAAGGGCCTATGCAATACTCTGGAACCTCTAGCACACTGCAGCCACCACATGGAGAGGACTCCAGTCTGTCTTCCCTGGGAACATCTAACTGCTGCTCTTCACCAGGCTGGGCCCCTTGTTCAGGACCACAGAACAATTGCCCGACCCATGGCTGAGCATACCCACTGGTGGTAGCTCTCAGTTTTCCTGGGGAGAGTCTCTCAGAGGCAAGTAACAACCCCACTGCCACTGCCACAGAAATGGTTCTGCCCCTGCTTCTCTTGGTCTAAGGAAATAAGCAAGAGTCTGAAGGCTTCACCTGAACTTATAGCACATAACAGCCACCATATAGAGGAGCCCAGTCTCTTCTCCATGTGATCCCTTCATGCCCCAACCCCTAACAAACAGACCCCCTAGCTCAGGCCAGCAGTACAGCTGCTCCACTTTCGGGCTGAACAGTCTCAGTAGGAGCAGCTCCATGTTTCCTGGAGGTAGAGCTACCAGGGGCAAGCAAAACCCTTCTGCAGTGGTACTTCCCTTGCTGCCCTTGGACTATGGAAGGAATAAAGATGCTGAGTGCTTTATCCACATCTCCAGGAAGCTGCGTTTGCCCCACGTAGAGGAGGCCAATCTGTCTCCCATGAGTCCCACCCATACCCCCTGCTCATAAACAGGCATCCCCTCCCCAGTTTGGGCTCACACAACAGCTGTACCATCCTGGGCCAATATCACTAATTGATTGCTGCTCCACATATCTCTGGGGTGGAGCCTCAAGAGACAAGTGAAAGACTCTCATCCACCACTGCTAAGGTTCCTTCCTTTGCTGCCACCAAGCTTGGGAGGGAATATAAAGCCTAAGATCACCCCAGAGCTGCAGTGTGCTGCGCAAGAGTGCCAAGCCGAGATCTGCAGCCAGCAGTGTGTGAAAAGTCCACACTTTCAGAGCCCTAAGAGGGAGCATGGCTGCAAACACGAGGAAATACAGAGGTGCAACGTGACTGAGCAAGAGGCTACCTACTGATCATTATGCTTAAGCACCACCTACTAGTTCACAGTGCAAAACTTCAACAGCAAAAATGTTTTGCTATCATACTCCCCTATGAAAACAAAAACAAAAATTCAGCTATGAATAAATGTCTTGCACAAAGCATCAGCCCTCTGAAAACATCCGAAATATAAGTTTACTGACTGCACTTAATTTTTACCAAAGTTAAAAGCAAACAAACAAACAAAATGCAGAAACAGATGATGAGAAAGGTCCAGTGTAAGAACTCCGGTAACTCAAATGGCCAGAGTATATTCTTTCCTCTAAATGAATGCACTATTTTTCCAGAAAGGACTCTTAACTGGGCTGAGGTGCCTGAAATGATAGACATAGAATTAAGAATACGGACAGGAATGAAGATATTGAGATTCAGGAGAACACTGAAACACAATCCAAAGAAGCTATGGATTATAAGAAACAATGCAGGAGCTGAAAAAACAAAATAGCTCAGTGAAAAAATGAACCAAACTAACTAAAGAAAAAATCACATGATTGTTTCAATAGATGTAGACAAGATTTACAATAAAATTTAACATCTTTCATGTTAAAAACCCTCAAAGTACTAGGCATTGAAGGAACATACTTTAAAATAAAGAGGCATCTTTAAAAACCCCAAGCCAACATCATATTGAAGGGGCAATAGCTGGAAGCATTCTTTTTGAAAACTGGAACAAGCCAAAGATGTCCTCTCTCACTACTCCCATTTAACATGGTATGGAAATCCTGGCCAGAGCGATCAGGCAAGCAAAAGAAATAAGAGGCATCCAAATAGGAAAAGAGGAAATCAAACTGTCTCATTTTGCAATAACATGATTCTATAACTTGAAACTCCATAGTGTCTCACCAAAAGTTCCTTGAGCTGATAAAAACTTCAGCAAAGTTTCAGGATAAAAAAATCAATGTACAAAAATCAGTACAACTCCTATACACCAACAACCTCCCCACCAATAGCCAAACAAGGAAGGCAATCCTATTTGTAACTGCCACAAAAAGAATACCTAGATATACAGCTAAGTAGGGAAATGAAAGATCTCTACAATGACAATTATAAAATACTCTTCAAATAAATCAGAAATGACACAAACAAATGGGGAAACATTCCATGCTTGTGGGTAGGAAGAAGCAATATTGTTAAAATGGCCATGCTTTCCCCCCAAAATTTACAGATTCAATGCTATTCTTATCAAACTACCAATAGCATTCTTCACAGAACTAGAAAAAATTATTTAAAATTCACTTGGAACCAAAAACAACCCCAAAGAAACAAGGCATCCTAAGCAAAAAGAACAAACCTGGAAGCATCATGCTACCTGACTTCACACTATACTACAAAGCTACAGTAACCACAACACCATGGTACTGGTACAAAACCAGACATATAGACCAATGGAACAGAATCAAGAACTCTAAAATAAGGCCACACACCTAAAACCATCTGATCTTTGACAAAACTGACAAAGCAATGGGGAAACGTCTTCCTATTCAATAAATGGTGCTGGGATAGCTGGTTAGCCATATGCAGAAGATTGAAAACAGATGCCTCCTTGAACCATATACAAAAATCAACTCAAGATGAAGTAAGAACTTGAATTTAAAACCTAGAACTATAAAACGTCTGGAAGCTGAGCTAGGAAATACCATCTGGATATAGAAACTGGCAATGATTTCATGACAAAGATGCCAAAAGCAATTGCAACCAAGGTAAAAACTAACAAATGAGATCTAATTAAACTTAAGAGTGTCTGTACAGCAAAAGAAACTATTAACCGAGTAAACAGACAATTTACAGAATGGGGAAAAATATTTAGAAACTATGCTTCTAGCTACATATAATAGCCAGAATCTATATGGAATGTATATAAATTTACAAGCAAAAAACATACAACCCCATTGAAAAGTGGGCAAAATACTTGAACACTTCAAAAAAAAAAAAAAAAGACATACATGGAGCCAACAAGAACATAAAAGAAATGCTCAACATCACTAATCATTTGAGACATGCAATGAAACCACAATAAGATACCTTCTCATATGAGTTAGAATGTCTATTAGTAAAAAGTTAGAAAAAAAAAAAAGAGAGATGCTGGCAAGATTGCAGAGAAAAAGGATTACTTATACACTGGTGATGGGAGAGTAAATTAGTCCCGCCATCATGGAAGGCAGTGTGCTGATTCCTCAAAGAAATAATAACAATTACCATTCAACCCAAAAATCCCATTATTGAGTATATGTCCAAAAGTATATCAGTCATTCTACCATAAAGACACATGCATGTATATGTTACTGTAGCACTGTTCACAATAGCAAAGACATGCAATCAACCTAAATGATCACATATGGTAGACTAGATAAAGAAAACGTGGTACATATACACCATGGAATATTATACGGTCATTAAAAAGAACAGGATTATGTCCTCTGCAGCAACATGAATGGAGCTGGAAGTCATTATCTCAAGTGAACTAATGCAGGAACAAAAAACCGAATACTGCCTGTTGTCCTTGTAAGTGGGCACTCAATAACAAGACCACATGGACACATGGAAGGAAATAACAGACACTAGGGTCTACTTGAGGATGGAGGGTGGGAGGTGAGAGAGGATCAGAAAAAATACCTACAAGGTCCTATGCCTCATACATGGGTGATGAGACAGTCTGCACACCAATCCCCCATGAGTTCTTTACCTATATTACAAACCTGCACCTCATGTACCCCGAGCCTAAGATAAAAGTTAAAAGAAAAAATTATCAAACTGCAACTATATGTTAACTACAAGAAATTCCCTTTAGATCTAAATATACAAACAGTTTTAAAATAATAGGGTGAAAAATAATACCATAATACCATATGTGATAATCATATATGACAATGTGACTGGATCATAGGGCACCCAATATGTGGTTAAACATCATTCTGGGTATTTTTGTGAGGATGTTTTTTGATGAACTTAATCTGTAAATCAGTAAAATAAGTTAAGCCGATTGTTCTTCCTAATGTGGGTGAGCCTCACTCAACTATTAAGTTGGAAGCCTGAAAAAAGAAAAAAAAAAAAAAAGGAAAAAGGGTGTTTCTCCTCTGGTTAAGAGAGAATTCTTTCTGCTTAATTGCCTTTTAACTGAGAGACTTTGTCGACCTGTATTTTGGCCTGCCATATTTCATACTAGTTCTATACCATCAGCTCTCATGGTTCTCAGGTTTTCAGTCCGGAACTGGTGCTCCATGGTGCCTAGCTTGCTGATTCACCTTGCGTATCATGGAACTTGCCAGTCTCCATTATCATATAAGCTAATCCAAATAAAAATCTATTTCTGAACCCAGATTCGTAAAACAAATACTCCTAGATATACCAAAAAGCTTACCTGGACAACAATAGTGAAAGAATTCAAAACCCCACTAGACAGCATTAGACAGATCATCAAGGCAAAAAACTAACAAAGAAATTCTGCACTTAAATATGCCACCTGACCATTCTAATAGACATCTACAGAATACTCCTCATATCAATCACAGATAATATATTCATTCTTCTTATCTGCACATGGAACATACTCCAAGATCAACCACATGAGTAAACATAGAGCAAGTCTCAATAAATTAAAAAAAAAAATGAAAATCATACCAGACATATTCTGGGACTGCAGCAGAATTAAAGCACAAATTAATACCCAGAAAAATTTCTCAAAACCACACAGGAACATAGAAGTTAATCAACTTGCTTCTGAATTGCTTTGGGATGAACAATAAAATTGAGGCAGAATTTTAAAGAAAAATATTTGAAAATAAATAAAAATAGAGATACAACATATCAAAATCTAGGGGATGCAGCAAAAGTAGTGATGACGGAAAAGTTCATTACACCAAATATCTATTTAAAATGTCAAAAAGATCTCAAATTAACAATCTAACATCACATATAGAGGAAATGGAAAAACAAGAACAAACTAACCACAAAGCCAGCAGAAGAAAATAAATAACTGAAAGCAGAGCAGAATTGAATGAAATTGAGACCCCAAAAATCTATAAAAAACAACCAATTAAACCATAAATGTATTATTTCAGAGGATAAACTACATTGATAGACTGCTAGCTACTTGAAGTAAAAAGGAGAGAAGATAAAAATAAGCACAATAAAAAACGAAACAGTGACATTTCAACCAATCCCACAGAAATAAAAAAGATCCTCAGAGACTATTATGAACACTTCTATGTGTACAAACTAGAAAATCTAGAGGAAATGGATAAATTCCTGGAAATACACTATCTCACAAGATTGAATCAGGAAGAAATTGAAATCCTGATTACACCAATATCATGTTCCAAAATTGAATCAGTAATAAAAAACCTACCAACCAAAAAAAGCCCTGGACCAGATGGATTCACAGCTGAATTCTTCCAGAAGTCCAAATAAGAGCTGTTACTGATCCTATTGAAACTATTCAAAAAAAAATTGAAGAGGAAGGGCTTCTCCCTAACTCATTTACAAAGCTGGCATCACTCTGACATAAAAACCTGGCAAAGACACAAGGGAAAAAGAAAACCACAGGCTAATATCTCTGATGAACATTGATGTAAAAATTTTCAACAATATACTAGCGAACCAAATCCAGGAGCATGTCAAAAAGTTAATTCACTATGATCACATAGGCTTCATTCCTGGAATACAAGGTTGGAATGAAAATTTTAAAATATGATTCACCATGTAAGCAGAATTAAAAACAAAAATTAAAAATGATCATCTCAATAGATACATAAAAAGCGCTCATTAAAATCCAAAATGCCTTCATGATAAAAACCCTAAAGAAACCAGACATTGAACAAACATACCTGAAAATGTTAATAATAAGAGCCATCTCTGACAACTGCACAGCATCATATTTAATAGGCAAAAGCTGGCAGCGTTTCCCTTGAGAACTGGAATAAAACAAGGATGCCCACTCTCACCACTCCTATTCAACATAGTACTGGAAATCCTTGATTGTTCAATCCTGATTGTTCAGTCAGGCAAGATGAAGAAGTATAAGGTATCCAAATAAGAAAAGAGGAAGTCAAACTATCTCTTTTCATTCAAGATACGATTCTATACCTAGAAAACCTCAAAGACTCCACCAAAAGGGTCCTGGAATTGATAAACAATTTCAGTAAAGTTTCATGCTATAAAATCAATGTACAAAACTAGATAACATATCTATACACTAATAACATTCAAGCTGAGAGCAAAATAAAGCATATAATCCCATTTAAAATTGACATAAAACACACACACACACACACACACGTGTGTGTGTGTGTGTGTGTGTGTGTGTGTGTGTGTATACCTTTTACATCTTCATCTTGCCTGATTGTTCTGGCAAGGATTTCTAGTACTATGTTGAATAGAGTGGTTAGCGTGGGCATCCTTGTTTTACATATATATATCTGTGTGTGTGTGTGTGTGTGTGTGTGTGTGTGTGTGTGTGTGTGTCTGTGTGTGTGTGAGGGAGTTTATTAAGGAGAATTGACTCACATGATCACAAGATAAGTCCCATGATAGGGTATCTATAAGCCGAGGAGCAAGGAAGCCTGTGGTGTATCAGTCCGAGTCCCAAAACCTCAAAAGTAGGGAAGCCAACTGTGCAGCCTTCAGTCTGTGGCCAAAGGCCCAGGAGCCCCTGGCAAACCATTGGTGTATGTGTAAGAGTCCAAAAGCTGAAGAACTTGGAGTCTGATATTGAAAGACAGAAAGCATCCAGCACAGGATGACTGGATGAAGATGAAGGCTGGAAGACTCAGCAAATCAAATCGTTCCAACTTCTGCCTGCTTTATTCTAACTGCACTGGCAGTTATCAGATGGTGCCTACCCAGATTGAGGGTGGGTCTTTGTCTCCCAGTCCACTGACTCAAATGTTAATCTTCTTTGGCAACACCCTTATAGACACACCCAAAACCAATACATTGCATCCTTCAATACAGTGCAAGTTGACACTCAATATTAACCATCACAGATCTCTACAAGGAGAACTATAAAACACTGCCAAAAGTGTCATCACAGATGATCAACTCAATATTAACCATCACAATAATCATTGCCAAAAGTAATTATAAATAAGCAGTCCCCAAACTTTTTCACACTAGGGACTGTATCATGGAAGACTATTTTTTCACAGACGAGGTGGGGAGGATTTTTTGGGATGATTCAAGCATATTATATTTATTGTGTACTTTATTTCTATTATTATTATTGTAATACATAATAAAACAATTATACAACTCACCTAATGTAGAATTGGTGAGAGTTCTGAGCTTGCTTTCCTGCAACTAGGAGGTCCCAAATGCGAGTGATAAGAGACAATGACAGATCATCAGGCATTAGATTCTCATAAGGAGAACACAATCTAGATCCCTTACATGTTCAGTCCACAATAGAATTCATGATCCCAGGAGAATCTAATGCCACCATTGATCTGACAGGAGGTGGAGCTCAGGCAGTAATATGAGTGATGGGTAGTGGCTGTAAAAACAGATGAAGCTTCACTTGCTCACCTACCACTCACCTCCTGCTGTGCAGTATGAGTCCATGGCCCAGGGTTTGGGGACTCCCTGTTATATATGGTACAAACAAATAGTAAAAAATATTCCATAACCATGGCCTGGAAGCATCAATATCATTAAAATGGCCATACTGCCCAAAGCAATCTACCTATTCAACACTATTCCTGTCAAGCTATAAAGGTCATTTATTACAGAACTAGAATGAGCTATTCTAAAATTCCTATAGAACCACAAAAGAGTCAAAATAGCAAAGGCAAGCCTAAGAAAAATAACAAAGCCAGAGGCATCATATTACCCAACTTCAGACTCTAATGTAAGGCTACAATAACCAAAGCAGCACGGTACTAGTACTAAAACAGATATAGACCAATGGAACAGAATAGAGAAACTAGAAATAAAGCCATGCATGACCAACTGCTCTTGAACAAAGTAAATGAAAAAAACATTAAGCAAAGTGGAAAGGCTCCCTATTCATTAAATGGTGCCACAATAACTGGCCAACCATATGCAGAAGAATGAGACTGGATCCATTTTTATCACCATAAACAAAAATTATGATGGATTAAAGACTTAAATATAAAACCTCAAACTATAAAAATCCTAAAGAAAACCTAGAATACACGATTCTGGGAATTGGCCTTGGAAAACAAATCGTGACTAAGTTGCTCAAAAGCAATTTCTATAAAGTATTTACAACAAAAACAAAAATTAAACTGTGGGATCTAATTAAACTAAAGAGCTTTTGCATAACAATATTCTGCACATGTACCCTGGAACCTAAAGTGCAATAAAATATATGTAGATATATACACACATATACTATATATATACACACACACATATACTTTATATATACTTTATGTATATTTATATATATAAAGTATACATACACTTTATATAAAGTATATGTATATATATAAATATATATACTTTTTTAATATATATAGCTAGCAGCTATATATATATATATATATATAAACTATTGGGTACTATGCTCATATACATACATACATACATATATATATATAAAGCATATATATGTATATATATAAAGCATGTATATATGTATATATATAAAGTGTGTGTGTATGTATATATATATGTGTGTGTGTGTGTATATATATATATATATATATGTGTGTGTGTATATATATATATATATATATATATATATATATATATATATAAAGTACAGAGTATACAACCTATCCAGTGGAGAAAATATTTGCAAACAATGTATCCAACAAAGGTCTGATATCCAGAATGTATAAGGAACTTAAACAAATTGACAAGTAAAAAACAAACCCTATTAAAAAGTGAGCAAATGACATAAACTGACATTTCTCAAAAGTAGACATACAAGTGGCCAACAAACATGAAAAATGCTCAGCATTGCTCATCATCAGAGGACTGCAAATAAAAACCACAATAAGACACCATATTCTGTCAGTCAGAATGGTTATTATTAAAAAGTGAAAAAAAAAAAAAAAAAAAGCCTTACCACAACTGTTGGTAATGCTGTGGAGAAAAATGAATGCTTTTATACTGATGAGAATCTAAATTAGTTCAGTCACTGTGGAAAGTAATTTGAAGATTTCTCAAAGAACTAAAAATAGAACTGCCATTCAAGTCAACAATAAAAAAAACTCAAATCATTCAACCAAAAAGACACCTACATTCATATGTTAACCGCAACAGTATCACAATAGCAAGAATATGGAATCAAGCTAGGAGCCTATCAGCAGTGTATCGGAAAATAAAATGTCATACATATACACCATGGAATACTGCATAGCCTTAAAAAATTCATATCCTTTGTACCAACATACATGAAGCTGGAAGCCATTATCCCAAGCAAAACAATGCAGGGACAGAAAATGAAATACTACATGTTTTAACTTATAAGTGGGAGCTAAACAATAGGTACTCATAGGCATAAGAAAATTTCCATATAGACACTGGGCTATATGGGAAGGGAGGGTGGAGAGAGGGAGCAATAGGTTGAAAGACTATTGGGTACTATGCTCAGTAACTCGGTGACAGGATCAATCATAGTGCAATTTTCAGCATCACAAAATATACCTATGGAACAAACGTGCACATGTACACCTTGAAGCTAAAATAAAATTTGAAATTATGTAAAAAAAATCTATCTACATCTATAGATATCTATCATCTGTATCCCATTGATTCTGCTTCTCTAGAGAATCCTGACCAAAATAAACAACCAAAAGAGAGCTGGAATGATTATGTTAATGTTAGACAAAAAAAATGACAGAATTGAAGGGAAAAATAGAAAACGTTATTAGAAATAACTGCAGGTTTCACTTTCAATAATGGATAGAAGAATTAAACAGAAGGTGAACACATGGAAGATGTGAACACTACATTTAAACTAGATTTAACAGAAATCTATGTAACACTCCATGCAGAAATAGTAGATATATTCTCCTCAAGTTCAAAAAGATTCTCCAGAATGCACTATGTGTTAGGCCATAAAATGAGCCTCAATAAATTTAAAATCATTAGAGTCATATAAAATACATTCTTCAAGCAGAATAAAGTAAAATTAAAATTTCATAAGAGAAAAATTGAGAAATTTACAAATGTGTGGAAATTAAATAACAGTTCTAAATAACCAGTTGGTGGAAGAGATTATATGGGAGGGAGTTGGAGATTAATATACATGAAAGTACAACAAACCAAAGTTGATTTTTTACAGCTATAACAGTGTTTACAGGGAAATCTGCAACTGTAAATGCCGATATAAAGAGTAAAATATGTTTCGATCAATACCTAACTATTCACATTGAGAAGCCAAAAAATCATAAATCTAACCCTAATGCAAGCAGAAGAAAGAAAATAACAAAAACTAGACAGGAAATAAATAAAATAGAAATAGAAAAGCCACAGCAAGTCCAAAAATTGGTTCTTTGAAAACATTAATAAAATCGACTTCGGCTAGAATGACTAGAAAGAGCTAACACGCAAATTACCAAAATAATAAGTGAAGAAGGGGACGTGAAATAGATCTTACAAAAATAAAATTGATCAAAGGGTTAAAAGGGAAATACTATGAATAACTATACCAAAAAAATTAGGTCACGTAGCTAAAATGGACAAATTCCTCAAAAGACACAAAACTGAATGAAGAATTAGAAAATCTGTACAGACCAAAAAAAGTGAAGAAGCTGAATTAAATAATAATAATGATAGTAAATCTCCCATGAAAAGCTCAAGCCAAGATACATTCACTGGTAAATTCTTTGAAACAGTATATGAAAAATTGATATTGTTTCTTCTTAGAATATTTCAAAGAATATAATAGGAATAAATCCTTCAAAAATGATTCTATATGATATTTCACTGATACCTAAACCAACTTTACATGAACAAAAAACTACAGACCAGTAACCTTTATTAGATTGAGATGCTAACATCGTCATCAAAGTATTAGCAAATAAAATACAGTCACATACAGAACAGTTACACATCAGGAATAAGTGGGATTTCTCCTGGGGTTGTAAAAATTTTCTAACATACAAAATTCAATTCATGTAATACCATATTAATGGATGAAAGGAAGAAAACCATATCATCTCAATCAATTCTGAAATATATTTGATAAATTCCAGCATGTTTTTATGTTGAGTGTACTCAAGAAGCTAGAAATAGAAAAGAACTTTTTCAAATTTCATATATGAAAATGAATGAAAAACTCAGTTAACAACATGATTAGTGGTAAAACACTAAATTCTTCTTTCATGAACAACAACAAAAAAAACCTAAAAACGAGATCTCTGGCCTAGGCACTTCTATCCAACATCATACAAGAGTTGCTAAACAGAAAACTTGGGCAAGAGCAAAAAAGGCATTTGGATGTAAGAAATTATTAAAACTATCTTAATTGAGAGATGACATATGGTATATATAGAAAATCCTAACAAATTAATGAAGAGCTTATTAGAACTAATAAACCAGCCCAGATATGTTGTAGGATACAAGATGAATATACAAAAATTAATTTTATCTCTATGCAGTAGCAATGAATAATCTAAAAATGAAAAAGCACAATAAAAGTAAGCCTTCATAATCTTGAATTATTTGATGTCTTAGATAAGACACCAAAAGCATCCATGATAAACAATAAATAAACTGAATGTTATTAAAATTTTTAAAAATTGCTTCTAAGGCCACCATCAAGAAACTAAAATGACTACCTTCAGAATGAGATAAAAAAATTTAAGTTACATATATGTGAAGAATGTGTATTCAGAATATACTACGAACACCCAGCAGTCAATAAGAAAAAGACAAGCTAATTTAAAAAGATGGGCAAAAGATTTTAATAGATGTTTCCTCAAAAATGACATACAAATGGCCAATAAGCATACAAAAGATGCCCAACATCACGAACTGAAGTAATGCAAATCAAAATCACAGTGAGATACTATTTCACACCCACTAGAATGGCTAAAATAAAGAAACCAGACAACAAATGTTGGCTATTATGTGGAGAAATTGAAATCTTTATATGTTGCTGTTGGGATTTTAAAATGTGGCAGCCAACTTGGAAAACAGTTTGGCAGTTCATCCAAATGTTAAATATAAAGTTACCACATGATTATGAATTTCTACTGTCATATAGCCAAGACATAAGAAGACATATGTCCACACAAAAATTTGTACATAAACATAATTAAAAGTTTTGTTCATAACAGTAAAAAGTGAAAATAATTCAAATTTTCATCAGGTCAGAAATGATACATAAAATGATATATCCATACAACTGAATTTTATTATTATAAGAAATGAGGCATTGTTACATGCTACAATATGAATGAATCATAAAAATAATATGCTAAGTGATAGCCACAAAAAATACAGATTCTGTTTCCATATACATAAATGTCCAAAATAAGCAAATTCATTGAGACAGAAAGTAAATTAGCCAGCGTTTGGGAGACTGACTGCTAATAGGATTAGCAAATGAGTATCGAAAATATTATAAATTAGACAATAGCAATGATCACTCAACCATATGCCCATACTGAAAACAACTTAATTGTAATTTTAAAAAGATGAAGCTTACTATATGTTAATTACTTCTCAACAAAGGATATTTTAATGTTATAAAAAGAACACTATTCCTATTTTAATTTCTACTAAAATCAATAAGAATAAGAATTTAAACACATGTGAAAAGATTCCATGCTCATGGATAAGAAGAATCAATATTATGAAAATGGCCATAATGCCCAAAGTAATTTATAGATTTAATGCATTCCTTTCAAACTATCATTGACATACTTCACACAATTAGAAGAAAACTACTTTAAATTTCATATGGAACCAAAAAATAGCCCATATACCCAAAACAATCCTAAGCAAAAACAAAACAAACAAACAAAAAAGCAAAGCTGGAGGTGTCAAGCTACCTGACTTCAAACTATACTGGCAGGCTACAGTAACCAAAACATCATGGTGCTGGTACAAAAACAGACACACAGACCAATGGAACAGAACAAAGATCTCAGAAATAAGATGGCATATCTACGACCATCTGATCTTTGCCAAACCTGACCAAAACAAATAATGGGGAAAAGATTCCTGTTTAATAAATGATTCCAGAAAAACTGGTTAGCCATATGCAGAAAATTCAAACTGGACCTCTTCCTTACACTTTTATACAAAAATTAACTTAAGATGGATTAAAGACTTAAATGTAAAAGCCAAAACTATAAAACCGTAGAAGAAAATCTCGGCAATACCATTCAGGACATAGGCATGGGCAATGACTTCATGACAAAAACATCAAAAGCAATTGCAATGAAAGAAAAAATTGACAAATGGGATCTAATTAAAAAAAAGAGCTTCTGCACAGCAAAAGAAACTATCATCAGAGTGAACAGACAACGCACAGAATGGGAGAAAATTTTTGCAATGTATCCATCTGACAAAGGTCTGATATCCAGAATCTACACAGACCTTAAATTTACAAGAAACAAAACAAACGGCCCCATTAAAAATTGGGCAAAGGACATGAAGTGATGCTTCTCAAAAGAAGAAATTTATGCACCAATAAACATATCACAAAAGAGCTTAAATAACTGCAAACCAAAACCACAATGAGATATATCTCATATCAGTAAGAATGGTGATTACTAAAAAGTTATGAAACAACAAATGTTGGCAAGGATATGGAGAAATCGGAATGCTTTTATGCTGTTGGTGGGAACGTAAATTAGTTCAACCATTTTGAAGACAGTGTGGCCATTCCTCAAAGAACTAGAACCAGAAATACAATTTGACCTAGCAATCCCATTACTGGGTATATACCCAAAGGAATATAAATCGTTCTATTATGCAGATACATGTATGCATATGTTCATTGCAGCACTATTCACAATAGCAAAGACATGGAATCAACTGAAATGCCCATTAATGATAGACTGAATAAAGAAAATGGGGTACATATACACCATGGAATACTATGCAGCCATAAAAAGCATGAGATCATGTCCTTTTCAGGAATGTGGTTGGAGTTGGAAGCCATTATCCTTAGCAAACAGAGGAACAGAAAACCAAACACTGCATGTTCTTACTTAACACATGCACACAGGGTGGGAAACAACACACACTGGGGTTTGCCAGTGGGGGGTGGGAAAAGGGACAGGATCAGAATAAATAGCTAATGCATGCAGGGCTTAATACATAGGTGACGGGTTGATAGGTGCAGCAAACCACCATGGCACATGTTTCTATGTAACAAAACTGTACATCCTGCACATCTATCCAGTAACTTAAAATAATTTTTTTTTATTTTTTTTTATTTTATTTTATTTTATTTTATTTTATTTTTTAAAGCTAGAATTATGTCATTTATTGGTAAATTGATTTTCAATAGCAAGATAGAAAAATAAAGTACTTTGAAAATGATGGTAATTGCATTCAGAAGACATGATTTTATAGGTACCTTTGGAAAAGATAAAAGTCATTTATATATCTGTACAAAGTTAAATATATCATGTGATAATATTTAGCATCAACTGTCATCTAGAGTATTACTGTGGGCATGCAAGCTGTGGCTTGTCCTCTCAAAGGAATTGCACTGCAAAGTCTATAAAGCCTCTCAGAGACATTTTAGCAAAAACTTTACATTTTTTTCCTGCAATTACTTTTCCAGCTCTTTTTATTTTTTTTTTATTTTTTTTTTATTTTTTTTTCCCATTTATTTATTTTATTGTATTTTAGGTTTTGGGGTACATGTGAAGAACATGCAAAATTGTTGCATAGGAACACACATGGCAGTGTGATTTGCTGCCTTCCTCCCCATCACCTACATGTGGCATTTCTCCCCCTGCTATCCTCCCCCAGCTCCCCACCCCCCACCCTCCCTCCCCTATGTCCCCCCAACTGACCCCAGTGTGTAGTGCTCCCCTCCCTTTGTCCATGTGCTGTCATCGTTCAACACCCGCCTGTGAGTGAGAACATGCGGTGTTTGATCTTCTGCTTGGAGACAGCAGATGCTGGAGAGGATGTGGAGAAGTAGGAACACTTTTACACTGTTGGTGGGAGTGTAAATTAGTTCAACCATTGTGGAAGACAGTGTGGCGATTCCTCAAGGACATAGAAATAGAAATTCCATTTGACCCAGCAATCCCATTACTGGGTATATATCCAAAGGATTACAAATCGTTCTACTATAAGGACACGTGTACTCGAATGTTCATTGCAGCACTGTTTACAATAGCAAGGACCTGGAACCAACCCAAATGCCCATCGACAATAGACTGGATAGGGAAAATGTGGCACATATACACCATGGAATATTATGCAGCCATCAAAAATGATGAGTTTGGGTCCTTTGTGGGGACATGGAATTTTTTTTTAATAATAAAATAGTTTGAGAGATAAGAATACATAAAGTGAACAAAGGAAATAAATGTAAAAATATCAGATGGGCATGCTAGTAATTTATTCACTTGGTTTATCACTCAGGTGGACACTCCTTGTCACCATGATCATTTTGACTGTTAGAGTTTTAAAATATATTCATATTTAGTCATATTTTGTTTATACACCAAACGGTCTATTGGCTAAATATTAAAATAGGTAATAAGAAACATAAGAATCTGATTTTTGAAATAAAAATCAGTGAGCAAAATTTAAAAATTGTAATAGTTTTGCAATTTCTCCTCGATGATGTCAAAGATGAAAATAAAATGCAATTATTATCTAGTATTATTTTAATAAAGCCATATGTGGTTAAGTGATGGTATAATGAAATTTCTATAATATTGTTAATCTACAAGTTCATCTATTAGTCTTATGAATTAAAGGCCAGCATAATAATTAAGACGCTGAAATGTTGCTTGTAGGTAACATAAGAGTAATCTTTTCTTGGATAAGTCTTATACTTCCTATTATGCATTTATTTCATTCTGTCAGCTTAGGAAATTTTAAAATCTTTGGAAAACAGCCTAGAGGCAGAAAGAAATCAGATAAGGGAAAACAATTAGTTCCTGGTGTTTCCAAATTTTGAAGCGTAGTTAATAGAGTTTCAATTAGATACAACAACTCTCTTGATTCTCAAATGTATAGCTCGTTTTCCCAAAAATAAATAATGTATCATCCTAGCCTAGAAGTTTAATAGTAATCTCCAAACAGTGTTGTGTCAATTTTTCTGTGACATGCAGTCCTTCACTTGTGATCCAGTGCATTCATAATCCAACACTTCAATGTGATTTAATTTAGTACAATACGTAAATAAAAACGACTTATGTATACAGAGTAGACAGTAATATAATAATCTTCTCTGAATAAATCCAATGTGCTCATGCAATTTAATGGTACTTAATAAACTCCATTATACCCTGCCAATAGCAAGGATTCAAGAAACTTTTGAAAATAGTTAATATAATCAAGTCTCTATATTTAACCATTAAGGAGCTAGAGAAAATGTTATAGCAACATTTTCTGTTACTTTATCTGGATGATGATAATTCTCAAGTTATGGTCTAAATTGTAAACTTCATTAAAAGCTTTTTCACACATACTTATCTTAATAATATCTTAAGAGTAAACGTGTTTGATTGATTCCCCAGAGATTTTGTGTTCCAGGCTCATGAGTAAGAGTTTAGATACTGCTCCTTTTAACCTTTTTTTTTTTTTTTTTTAATCTCAAAACAAATAATATCCAAAAAACCTCAGACAGGAACATATATCCACAAGCCAGTGATTTACCATGCTTCAAATACATAAAAAATAACAGTATTTTCTTTGCTAACATTTCTCACATTCTAAATATATATGGATTTGTGGTTCAGTAATTTACTTTATTTCTAATATTTTCTCAAATTTCCCTTTCTATAGCACATACAGCCATTGAAAACATGCAAATATTTCTTATACAAGTTTCTAATCAACAAATATTTAAAGGTAAAATTTGTTTTAGTGGAATTCAATAGCATATTGTTTCAAGATACTATATTTCAGAACACCTATATGAAAATGCAGTCCATAAATATATTTTGATTTTAAAAGCAAGCCATCAATGATGATCTGCAATTTGAATATATGTTAAGACTACAAATGAATAAGTCAACTCATTCATTTCTCATATATTTATTAAACTCCTACTACAAGTCAGGACACTGTTTGGAGCGTTTGATATTCAGTGAAAAGCAAGAGTAGATATGTTTTCTATATTCATTTTACCACAAATGAAAAAGAAAACTGAGAAATTATTTCATTCTTTAAACAATGATGAAACAGATTCACATTAGGTCTGGGAGGGCAATAATCAAGGATGGCTTAATGATAAATAACTACCAAATGAGACCTGTGGTAGTTACAAGAGGTTGTTTAGTGCTTCAACATCATCTCCACCGGTGGCGGGGGAGGTGGGGGGGTGGGTGTTAATGCAGTACTTCATAGGATTGCGGTGTGATTAAACCAGTTAAAACACCTGATGATTGGAAACCAAGAAATGCTGCTTCTTATTATTGTTGATGATATTATTATTATATGCCAAGAAGATGTTTGATTTAATTTGATTATTTAAATTTTTTTTCACAATATAGAATGAAATAAGCATGCTCTACACTAAGTATTGTAGGGATGAATAATAATTAAAAATAAAAGGCTTAATTCTTCCTGATATAGGAAGAGAGTTGTCCCTTTCTTTTCTAAGAGTATTCACTTTAGAAAAAATTTAAGTACTTTCTCCTTTCTTTAAAATGTATAGAAATCTTTTTTTTTAAACTAGGTAGGCCTTTTGTCAACTTAATATTTCAGATATGCTTTCCTCAAAGCCCTGGGAGTCCTTCCTCGAATTGTAAACATCAGAGAAGTTGGCACTCCTGTATACCAGTTTCTGTGGGATGACAGGAGCCTAATTTGGGGGAACACCTTGTCTAATATGCAAAAGAATCTTTTATCATAAAGATAATAAGTTTTATTTTTCCTTTGTCTAAAGCCAATTAACACAAATAACCCAGGCAAATCTAAGATAAACTAAGTATGATAAGTGATGCTGTCAATTGTTCTTATTTAAGAACTAGTTATTATCTATTTGAATACATGTAAGTAATGGGTTGTATCAACTTGGCTACATAAAAGTGGGAAATTCTCATGTTTTAATTTTTCATTTCATGTTTCTTTTATGACATGTTCAAATTGAGTTCTCTTACTAATATACACTTTAGTTGGTAAAGTTTCTTGTTGCTGTTATCTAAAACAAATGAGGAAAGATAAAAGGTAAAAATATTTCTTGGAAAAAATAACATGTCAAAAGCAGAAGTATAGATGCAGCAAAAGGAGAACAGGGCAGAGAAGCATGTAAAAATACAATTTTTTATGTAGGGAGAAATTATGGATACTGATAGGCATAAGGAATAAGTGAAAAGATACAAATAAATACCTGTCCTAATATATTAGGGGTAATATTCAAAAAATATGAATGGATTATGCAACTCTTCAAATTAGCAGATGTAAATGTAAAATGTTCGGTGGGAGACAAGAAATGTGAATAAAAAGAGAATTAGATGGCAGAAAGTATCCTAATACATTGGTTACTGCAATAAATGTAAATGGCTAAACCAACAGATTTTCTAACTGGAGAAAAATGTAAGATTAATGTTATGAACATAAGCAACAGTTAAATCAGAAGGAGGCTTAAACCTACAAAAAAAGGAATGGAATGGGATCCTAAATAAAAAGTAATTCAATATGTTAATTTTCTTATCAAATAATTATTTCACAGAAAAGAACAAATAAGCAATAACCAAGTGTCTTGACAATGTGATGTTATATTCTAGTAAAATAAAAACTGATTAATATTTCAGCTTGATACACATCTAATAATATAGGGTTACGCTATAGTAATATAAGTAAAACAACTAGTCTACAATTATTAAGGGCATTCAGTATATCCTTATCAGAAACTGACAGTCAAGTAGAGAAAAACATAAAAGCTATAGAAATGTAATGAATTTCACAGTTACTTCAAACTAACACATAATAAGTATCTAATACTTCTAACACTTTTTCTCAGGCACTGGTTAAATACCTAACATACATTAATTCATTTAATTATCAGTTCAAATCTCAGAAATCACCACTAAGTAACTTATTCATGTAATCCAACACCACCTATTCCCCAAAAACCTTTTGAAATAATAACAAAAAAATTGATGAAGTGTTTTATTGTTATCTAAATTTTTCATGTGGAAAAACTAAGCACAAAATGTTTGAGTAATTTTCCCAAGATTGCTCAAAAATAGAGTTTTATAATCAGTTATTCTGAATTTCAGAGCCTATGCCATTCTTTACATGCCTGTTCAAAGCAATAGATATTTTTGAGTACCCATGAAACATTCATAAAAATTGACTGTAGAAAAAACTACAAAAGCAGCAGCAATAAAGTTAAAAAGAACTGTATTATTTGTTATGATTTCTGGTCAAAATAAATGAAATTATGAAAAATATAGCTTAAAAGACTTCACATCAACAAAATAAGAAGCCAAGTCACATACTGGGAGAAAATATTTGCAAAAGACAAAAACATAAAAAAGGACAAAAAAAAAAAAAAAAAAAAAAAAAAAAAAAAAAAAAAAAAAAAAAAAAAAAAAAAAAAAAAAAAAAAAAAAAAAAACTCTTAAAACTCAACAGTAAGAAATCAAATAACCAGATTTTTAAAATGGGTAAAAGACCACAGGAAATAGCTCATCAACGAAGATCTACAGATGGCTAGCAAGTATATGAAGTAATGTTCAATTTATATAATAAGGAAATTCCATATTCAAACAACAATGAGATATTACTATACACCTAATAGAGTGGCCAAAATCCAAAACACAACACAAAATGTCGATGAGAATGTGGAACAACAGGATCTCATATTTAATGCTGGTGCAAACAAAAAATGGCACTGCCACTTTGGAAGACAATTCGGTAGTTTATTACAAAACTAAATATACTCTTACCATAAGATTTAGCAATTGCACTCCTTGATATTTACCAAATTAATTGAAGTGTATACACGTGGGATGTCCACAGTTGGGTATCTGTGCATGTATAGGGGCAGGGATTATATGGGAAATCTCTGCACCTTTTGCTTAAGTTTGCTGTAAACTAAAAAGTGCTTTAAAAATACAGTTGCTTAATTTAAAGTGAATAAAGCTCCACATATCTGGAGACTTTAAAATATATAGTAACTACATAATGCTGAGAACAAAAGAAAACCCCAAAATACTATTTAAATTTGTGAATACAAACATCAATTCCTTAAATGAAAATTAAGTGCATTAAATTAAATAAAATATATTGTGAAATTAAATAAAATGCAACAAACTGAAATGAAACATGTCCTTTGACCCAGGCTTTCCATTCATGAGTTTAAATCTAGGGAAATTCCTGCATAAGAATAGGAGGGCACATATACCAGGATGTTATGTTGGCATTGTTTACAGTAACAGACAATTGGAGGTGATCTAGGAGCCAACATTATTAACATAACAAGTAAATTATGCTGGATATGTACAGTGGATATTGCACATGGTTGCATGTATAACAAATATCAAATGTATAACATATAAATTAAGCACTCAGAACTTATTTAATGGGACATATTTTATGTGGTACATACTAATCATAACACATATATCAAACTTTTTAGAAAAGTGCATCAAAAAAGGGAGGTGGAGATTACAATAAAAATATATATATAAAAAAAAGAATGGCATGAGGATAGTGGGCTATGTGACATTAACAGAAATATGATCAGATGATTCCTTTGCACCTAAGGTGACTACAAAATAAAAAAGATAGAGAAATACAATTATAAAGTTTATTTAGATAAATAAACCTATTAATCAATTATTAATCTTTTTAATCCTCTAGGAATTAAGAACGTATTTATCAATTATTATCATATTTATTTAAGGTGGAGAAAGGGAAGTGCAGAAAAATGTACATTCTCAAGGTCACCCAGATAATTTAAAAAAGCATAAATAGAGTGAAGACAATGGATAAACTTAGGAGTAATGTTCTATCAACTACACACCATTTTTCTTGTTAGAGTAAACATAAGGGGAAAAATGTTAGGAAATAAAAGTGTAAAGTGATCCCAGAGGGATAATATACAATGTAACTAATTCTTCCTTTTCTCTGTACTGGCAAAAATCATGGAATTATTTTCCAGCTAAAGAAGAAAGGAGGAGTGAAATATCTAAATTTTCATTTACCGATTTTCTTCAACTTTTATCGTCATTTTATTGTGCAACAGAAATGTATTTCTCATTCTGAAACCAGCAAACATTGTCATTTTGCCTTTCTCACTCTGACCTTGGGTCGATTTTCTATTTGCATATTCCATCTGAACTGCTGTATTTCTCAATATCAAGGGCTGGATGCAAAGCGGAGCTGAGCTTCTTAATGTATCATCTGTTCACAGTGGTTTTGCATAATGGCTATGTGCTGCTTGGAGATGCACAGTTAATTGCAGTAATCCACACAATAAAGTGTAATGCTCAATACTTAAATTACTTCTTTCACGTGTTAGAGTTGGAGGAAGTTTGTATGGGAAAGATGCTTCTAGAGGTTAAAGAAAAATTCACAAAGTTTTTCTATAAATAATACCTTATAAAACATTAAATGTCAGTTCATTTAGTCTTACTGGCCTTGTCACTAAGAACTTTTTAAAGGTTGATATAATAATGAATACTACACATCTGTTTTGTCTTTTTAAAAAACAGAGTCAAACTGAAGAAAACCTATACTATCCTAATTTCAATATTAATGCATGTGTTCCTTCTCTCTAGCTTTAAAATCTCTTAAAAATTAGCATAGATTGCTGAACATGGCAAGTGCTTTAAAAAATCGTTTATTATAGCATCCTTCAAAAAATATTGTAAAGCCATAATTATCATTTTATAATCAGAAGAATCAAACTTACCTCCTTTATATGAAATGTTAAACACTGTAGATGAAACAATCTATATTTATAACACAGGAATTTTTGTTTTATTAAAATTCTGTTTGTCTATTTTCAGTATTTGCAAGTGTTAGATATTGATTTCCTTAAAAAAAGAAAATTGTGAACATCTTAGCTCCAACAAGATTTTTTAAAAATGCAAACCAGTAATATTACAACTGTACTGACTTGTGATCAGCATAAAGACTTAGCACAAGTGTTCATACCGTTCTAAATACTATTTTACATCATTTAATTTTCAAAACCACTTCATGAGTTAACTATTCTTATTTTAATCATAATTTGGAGGAGGAACCTAAGGCCTCAAAGAGGTTAAGAAACTTGATGAAGCACAAATACTGAGTAAATGGAAATCTGGAATTTAAGCCCAGGCAATATCACTTCAGAGTGTGTATTTTTAATTAGTATAATATGCTATCCCTAAGACCATCTATGGAGAGATCAAGTTTGAGTCTAGTACAGAAAAAAACAGCAGTAAGAATGGTCAGGATGGAGAAGAACATGGACAAGTTATGCAATTTTCTGTTTTATGCTTTCATTCCCAAAAAGTGCATACTTCAAATATGCTTTTCCTGCAAATTTAGTTTGGAATATATATTTGAACTGAACTGCACCACCCATGTTCATATATTTTTTGTAGAAAGCATTTACACCAGGCAAATAAAACACATTCAGTAGATCACAGTGTTTATAAAACTCATTTCAAGAAAAAATATAATTAAACCATAATTTTGGTGCTCAAAATAAAAAAGCATATGTTTAGTAACAGTTGTAATATTGCATTTTATACCATAAGGCTTTTGAATTGCAAGATGTGTTTGTTTAACTTAAATTTATTCTACCAGTGATACAGCACAAAAAAACAAGCCTTTGCTCTCAATGACCAACCAAATTCTCACATTTCAATAAATTTAATGATTACCTTTTTACTGTATTTGTTTCATCTGTTACTTCATTCCCATGAATAAAAATGTCTGAGGCATTGCATTTAGGACTGTTTCCAAAAGAAAATAAAACTATCATCTGTTGCCACTTACACTTGGAGATTCTCAGGAACTCTGCTCTCTGTTATTTGTCTAATTGTGAGAGATTAGAGTGACTTGTGAACAATTCTCATAGCAGAAAGCACAGCTTAATGCATCTTTTAATAGTAAAAGTTTTATAAAAATCTTATTTACTATCACCTATGTTAAACTGTTCAGGATTTAAATATTTAGGCTTTTATTCAAACTTTATCATGCATAAGCCTATAGTATTTTGACTTAATTTTACCTAGTACTCACTGGAATAATATAAAGAAAAATATGAGCTTTATTTAAATTGAAAATGAATTTAAAATTTCTTCCATTTTGTGTAAAAAGGAGGGAAAGATAATAGACCAGTATTGATAAAGTTAATATCTTACTTTATTATTTATATTTTCATTCATTGAACATAATCCTGACAAACGATATGTTTCTGGGGAAAATATTTCTAAATTTCTGCTTGTAAACCAAAATGTTAAAATTGATATCTGAATAATAACTGAAGGAATGACTCATACAATTGAAATAAATGAACCAAAAAAGAATATTTAGACCATTCTTTCAGATGTTTTACAGATATCATATTGCTTTAATTTTTTTTTTAGTTAAAATTTTAAGGAACAAGTAAAAAATAATTATTCACTGGTAAAATGGCCCTAATAAAATAAGTTTCAAGCTCTAAAAGTGAAAGACAAGAAAGGTATGAGGTACAAAATAAGCTTTCTAGAACTAGAAACATCAAAGAAGCAATATCTGAACCCAAACAGTGATAATTTTTTCAGAATAATGGTTTTTACCAGTTTGTCAATTTTAAGGACATATATGCCTCAACAATATACAAAAAACATGTATAGTTTGCATTATATATATAAGTATATATATATACATAATGACTGTCTTTTCCTCATTTAACACCAGGAACAAATTCATTCAAGTAGGGTCATATGTATCTGATAACTATTCTAATCATAATTACAGAACTTAAAGTACACAAGTTAAAATATTTTTTCTTTTCTTTTTTTATTTTTTTGAGATGAAATCTTGCTCTGTTGCCCAGGTTGGAGTGCAATGGTACAATCTCGGCTCACTGCAGTCTCCACCTCCCAGGTTCAAGCAATTCTCCTGCCTCAGCCTCCTGAGTATCTGGGATTACCTGTGTGTACCACCACACCTAGCTAAGTTTTGTATTTTTAGTAGAGACAGGGTGTCACCATGTTGGTCAGGCTAGTCTCGAACTCCTGACCTCAGGATCTGCCCACCTTGGCCTCCCAAAATGCTGGGATTACAGGTGTGAACCACCATCGCCAGCCAAAATATTTTTTCTTCAAAAATTCTTACACACAAACATACATGCAAACTCATTTAATTTAACTCCCCACATTTTGCTAGAATTGAAAGAAAACAAACACAGGAGTTGAGTCAGTCAAAAAGCCACACAACAACGTGATACAGGCATTTAAATATTTGAGCCTTAAACACTTTGAGTAAGAAAACGTCCTATGGAATGCTGCCTAGAGTATAATATTAAGCCATATGTCCCATAAAATAATGACATTTTTTAAAATGACCTATTCCTTTGAAAACTAACCATTTTGATGAAATAAAAATCATGCAATTAGCTTTAATCTGTTTTTTATAAAGATTAGATTGAGAGATGTTCCTTTAAAATTCAAACTGATTGTTAAGGTTGAAGAAATAAATCATCAAGCATTACTATGAAATAAAATAAACCTCTTCCATGTTATCTGGAAATTTTAGCATTGAAAAATAATTTTTTAAGTGTGGGAACATATTTATTGATAATTTGTAAGCTATGTGATATTCTATTGAATATTTATCCAAATAAACTATATGCATATACTAAGGCTTATATTTCTAAGTCCTCTTTTTGTAATAAAATATACTGGCAATTACTATATAGAACACATTTTTAAAATATATAAAATATAGAACAGATGATATTTTAAGGTAATTTTGGGTAAAGTTCCCAATTACATGAATTAAAGAGTCACGAAAACTTTATATGTGTATTTTATCATACTAATTACAAACCATATTTGAACTTATGAGCAGAAATCGCATGGAGAGATATTGTATCATTTGAAATATAGATCAAATGTGATTTTGCTATTCTAGTGGGTTGCCCATTGCTAGTTCACATTTGCACATTGTCTCAGTCTCTTTGTGCTGCTGTAACAAAATACCTGACTGGTAATTACAAATGGCATAAACATTTTTCATACAGTTTGGGGGCTAGGGAGTCAAAGGTCAAAAGGCCAGTTTGGTGCCGGCTGCTCTTTCCTTACAAGATGGCATCTTGTTGCTCCTCTAAAGTGCTCTCTTCAATCTCTTTTATAAAGTCACACATTTCATTTTGTGAAGTCCTCACCTCTCAATGCTATTGCATTGGCAATTAAGTTTTAACATATGAATTTCAGAGGACATACTCAGACCATAGTATATAGTCAGAATCTGAAATGTGCTCCCCTGTGGAAAGATAATATAATAATATTGAACTACAGAGTGGAAGTTATCATGCCTTGCTAACTTTCAGTATTTCTGAGAATTACTTATTTGGCTCAATTCTTTTTTAAAAAAATAGATATTTATGATATCTAGAAAAAAATAATGACACTTATTTTATTGATAAGGAATAAATTGAGATTAAAATGAAATTACGGTATTTTAAAGTGCATTGATAGTCTTCTTAGGAGGTTCTATCTTCCTTTGGACAGTTCTTAAAACTTTACTCCATGTGTTCTGTGTATCCAATTTATGTGATTAGAAATAATAACTAGAATTAGATATGAGTCAAAGAAAGACATGCTAACATGCAAGTGACAGTAAACAGGCTAGTGAAAAATGTAGAAAGACTGTGTAATTTGGCTATGAGAATGATGTGCTTGCATAATGATGATTATTAATTCCTAAGAAAAATAAAATGATAAGAATTCCATAATTATTGCCTTTTAAATTACAATTGAAAAATATTAATGGTTTCATTGTAATAAATATTTGATTTAAAAGAATACTTTCACATTTTATTTCTTAATAAAC
Organism: Cebus imitator; assembly: GCF_001604975.1. Taxonomy (NCBI): domain Eukaryota; kingdom Metazoa; phylum Chordata; class Mammalia; order Primates; family Cebidae; genus Cebus; species Cebus imitator. The sequence continues at coordinate 1,898,644 of NW_016107724.1, read as the reverse complement.
ACATTTAGAACTTGAACATGTACAAATTAGGTATCTTGAAAAATAACTTATGCCTCACTAACCATTCATTAATAATACACACACTTACTGACTTCCTGTTTTAGATTTAATTATCTACCCTTGTATTCTTTATCACGTGATAAAAAAGATGAGTTATATTCTCAGAAGGTAACAGGAAAATACTATGTTTAATGTGTGTATATATATATATATATATATATATATATATATATATATATGTAGAGAGAGAGAAATATTTATGTGTGTGTGTATAAATCCGACATAATAAGAATCTAGTTCTCTGTTAAGATGAATAAAATTCCTCATATAAGACACATCCTTCAAACTTTCCATATTTAATTACATTTACTTTTATGGAAAACTTATCTTGCCCACAAACTGTACTACTTGAGGGCAATATTTATGAGTACTTCATATTGCTTTCAGAGATACCCTATCATTATGAGTTTGTTTCTCACAGCCTTTTAATAGAACATACAAAATAATCTACACTACGTAAAATGAGAACTCATGTGTCTAGTTCTACTTCATATAACATTATTTCACACATTCAATGGTATCAGAACACAAAATCACTTATTCCCTAAACTAATCATATATTTTCTCAAATCTATAAATTTCCCCTTTCAGAAATGACCCTATAAAATAATTCATCACAAAATTGCCAAGTTCAAAGATCACTGCCTCTATGAAGACTATCCTCTCCTCCCTCAATCAGAAAATTATTCATGAAAAGCCTTAGACCAGAGAGAAATTGCTCCCTGAAGATTCTCATGGTGTAAATCCATAACCATTTTCAACGACGTCTCTGCTATAGGTTTAATAATAAGCTGCTTCTTATAATGTTCTTAAGTTCACACCATAACATCAACACAAAGCATGGAGCTACACGTAGCCAACACTTTATAGTCAAAGCACACAGGTCTCTGACAGTTGGACTTATCCAGGGATGTGCTTCAGAGTATCAAATGAAGAGGTTGCTCTACAGAGACCTGGAATTGCCCTGGAGAATCCCTGGGAAGAGAGAGCAGTACTTATTTACCCAGATCTCAAAGAGCACTTTATAAAAAAATGTGTGTGTTTGTGTGTGCACGTGTGTGCGTAAATTTGGCTCTTTATAGGATTTTATTTGAAGAAAAGATTAAGCACTTTCTTTTGGGCTTTTCATAGATTTGAGGCAGTAGTAAATTGAAGATTATGCTTCCAGCCATTCTATGTTCCAGTTACACTGTATTTATATTCCTACAGAAAGTGGAGTCAAAATGGTGTTGACAAGCTTTTTAAAAAATCCAGCCTTTATAATACATTCCTAAAATAAAAGCCATCCTATCCTATAGGAGATAAGAGCAGACTGACAGAAAGAAATAAAAATTATTCTAATTACATAATGGTACATATCACAAGTATATTAAAAACCTGGCCAGAGATTATGATTTACAAAATTCATAAATACCACTTTATTTTTCCTAATAGAAGCTGCTATCATTAGATATATTACTGCATTGCCAAAAAAAAACCAAAAAACAAAAAACAAAAACAAAAACAAAAAAACTATTAGCAATCACTTATTCTACTCCTCTACTATTTCTTAATAGCCATAAGTTGAATTTTTTTTTCTGATGAGTAGCGCATTTGAATAACATGAAGGATTGTAAATAGTAATATTTTTACCATTTATCATTGCCATTGTAAACATTTCCATCTATTGATCCATCTGGTCAGATAGTCACATGAGTAAAAGTTTTATTCTTTAATAATAGGAAAACATATTCTTCAGCTTCTACTGGCCAAAGAATACTGATAGTTTTATTTAGACATTTTTAAAGCTATAACTATAAGGAAACATGCATTTTAGAAAAAGAGAAAAGGTAAATAAGTTTTCTAAAATGCTCACATATGGTTTTGGTATATTGATATGGCATAGCTTTACCTATGCTGTGGCCAACTAATATCTTGAGCATATATTCCTATAATTTAACAAAAATATGATTTACACATAAATCTTTCTTAATTTTGATGCATTATTTGATGTATATGGTAATACTAAGGTAATGATTATAGCTGACATCTAAGTTCCTGTCATATACAAAGCTCCGTTTAAAGTATTTTGTGTGCATTTTCGCATTTAATTTTGAGGAAGGTATTAATTTTACAGAAGTTTACTGAGTCACACATTGGATAACTTGCCTCTGACCCCTAATTTAATAGGTGATGGAGAGGGCACATGAAGCTTGCTCAGTCTAGATTACACTTAAGCTCCATGTGGAAGGACCTAACTTTTTATGTGAGAAAATTTCATTTTATTTGATGAGCAGTGGAGATAAAATCATGTCTCCATCATTGTCTGGTTATATACATTCAAGCAAATTACTTAATTTTATTAAGCCACATTTCCTTCATATGTAAAATGCATATAATAGTAGTATTTACTTCATACGGTTCATGTGAAAAATAATTTAATTACATTAGATAATGAATGTTACACTATAAATTATAATCACTATTAGTCTTTTTTTTAATTTTTATTTTTTATGGGTATATAGTAGGTGCATATATAAGGAGTCCCTGGATATTGTGATATAGGCATACAATGTGTAATCATCACATCAGGGTAAATGGGGTATCGATTGCCTCAAGCATTTATCATTTCCTCATGTTGCAAACATTCCAATTCTACTCTTCTGGTTATTTTAAAACACATAATAGATTACTGTTAACTGTAGCCACACTGGCAACTGTAGCACAACTGTTGTGCTATCAAACACTTGATCTTATTCATTCTATCTCACTATATTTTTGTATTATTAATTCTACTTCCTCCCACCCCAATACCCTTCCCAGCCTATGGTAACCATCATTCTACTTCCAATCTTCATGAGTTCAATTATTTTGATTTTTAGCTCCCACAAATGAATAATAACATGTGAAGTTTATCTTTCTGGGCCTGTTATATTTCAGTTAACATAATGTCCTCCAGTCTCATCTATGTTGCTACAGATGACAGGATCTCTTCTTCTTTACAGCTGAGTAATACTCCATCATGTATATGTACCATGCTTCATTTATCCATCCATCTGTTGATTAATCCAAATCTTGACTATTGTGAATAGTGCAGCAATAAACATGGGAGTGCAGATACCTGTTCCATATACTGATTTCCTTTCTTTGGGGTATGTACCTAGCAGTGGGATTGCTAGATCATACGTTAGTTCTATTTTTTGTTTTTTGAGGAAGCTTTAAACTGTTCTCTATAGTGGCCATATTAATTTACACTCCCATCAGTATTGCCTGTCTTTTGTAGTATAACTTCCTAACAAATGTTATGTTTGTTTAGTCTTTTGACCTATTATCCTCTGACCCTTACTACAATGCAGTACAGTCTATGACTGCAGGGACTTTGTTTATTTTACTGTTGTATCTTTGTATTGGTTCATTCCAGCACTGCCATAAAGAACTACCTGAGACTGGGTAATGTATCAAGAAAAGAGGTTTAATTGACTCATGGTTCTGCAGCCTGTACAGGAAGCCTGGCTGAGGAGGCCTCAGGAAACTTAGAATTATGGGAAGCAGGAACATCCTACATGGCTGGAGCAGGAGGAATAAGGAGATGGGCAAGGTGTTACACACTTTTAAACAATCAAATCTCGTGAGAACTCACTATCTGGAGAACAGCAAGGGGGAAGTCTGCTCTCATGATCCAATTATTACTTCCCACCAGGCTCCTCCTCCAATGCTGGGGATTACAACTCGATGTGAGATTTAGGTGGGGACACAAATCCAAACCATATCAATCTCCAAGACTTAAAATAATGTCTGACACATGGTAGTTTCTCATTAAATGTTTACTGCATTAAGAATTTCTATCATGATTTGGTAGTTGGATTGGTTATAGAAAATTCATATTTAGTGATCCATGAATAATTGGAATTGAGTTGAAAAACTGACTTAAAAATCACATAAAAATAATTGCCATATGTAATGGCAAAGAATACAAAAGAAAATGTGGTGCATATACACCATGGAATACTATGCAGCCAGAAAAAAACATGATGAGTTTTGTCCTTTGTAGGGACTTGGATGAATCTGAAAGCCATCATTCTCAACAAACTGACACAAGAACAGAAAACTAAATGCCGCATCTTCTCACTCATAGGTGGGTGTTGAACAATGAGAACATGTAGACTCAGGGAGAGGAGCATTACACACTGGGGGCAGTTGGGGGGGTTGGGGGGGACAGCGAGGGGTGGGGAAGGTGAGGAGGGTGGGGAGGGTGAGAAGAGTGGGAAGGGAAAACATGGGGAGAAATGCTGGATATAGTATACACATAAAGTTAAATTAAAAAAAAGAAATATAAATAATTTTATTTGATAATAGGCAAATGTCCACTTAATTCTTAATTAACTGCTAATGTGAACAAATAAATGGAAAATATTGATTGAGCACCCTAAATTTTTTTCCTCTTGAATTATATTCTTAAAATCATGAAAAAGAAGCACATATTGAGGTATGAGAAAAAAATTATTTCTAAATACTTTCTTTAAAATAGTTCTTAAGGTGGATCCAAGATGGCCGTTTAGGAACAGCTCAGGATTGCAGCTCCCAGTGAAAGCGCAGAGGGTGAGTGGACGCCGAGTTTTTATTGCCCACAGACTAGGAAATTCCCGGGCAGAGGTGCTCCACGGTCACCAGCGCGGCTGTTTCGGCCAGCGC
>NW_016107724.1:1862691-1888099 GCF_001604975.1 Cebus imitator | reverse complement strand
GTTCTTCACATGTACCCCAAAACCTAAAATACAATAAAATAAATAAATGGGAAAAATAAAATAAAATAAAATAAAATAGTTCTTAAATCACAAGCAATCGTTTCAAATGAACATATTTTTTAATTAATTTTATATTTTGTCTATGATTTCTCCTAAAAGTAATTCCACAATAGCATAAAATATTTCAGATATGTATATCATGCCATATCTGTGCATATTTGAAACAAATATAAAATTTGAAACTATTTTTACTCTAAAAAGTCATGTTGTTTTCATTATGACATATAATTAAATGTTATATATAATGTATAACATCACTAGACATACATATAGAATTTATACTCAACCTGATACAATATTTAGTGATATGCAAGTGAATAAATTAATATGAATGAATTCCATGTAGAGAAAATTAAAATTATAGAAAATCTGAGAGATATGTAATATTATATTGAGCAGCTATATGGCTTTGTTCTTTCCTTTGTGTAACTACAAACTATTGAAAAATAATGACCTAAATAAAATTAGATAAATAACCATCCTGGTTAACTTAAATAGTTGTTTAAATAGTTGGTAGTGAAGCACCCATTCCCTGACTTACTATCTGTTCCATTAGAACTTTTACTTTATTTGATAACATACAAATAACTTAGTTTCTCGATTATTCTGCAGCATGACTCTTTGACCACATGTGTTTCAATACAGAAAACTTTTTGCACCACAAAATAGCAGTAAGAATTGTGCAAATTAATTTCCCTTGGGTTCAAAGCATGCCTTGTGTATTTACTGAGTGAGTGCATCCTTCCTGCTGCCTCTGGACTCATGTCTCCCAAGGTTGGAGGTATTTTAAACATACACTACCAAAAAAAAAAAAAGTAAAAATAAGAACTTAAATTTCTAACATAATTGAAACTATAATGCTACCTTAGTTTCCCACAATGTAACAAATCCTACTTTTTCTATTACTATTCCAAGGCAAATATATATATATATATATATATATATATATATATATATATATATATATATCTCCTATATTTATTTTGTAAGGAGTTGTGCCGACTCTATTTTTAAATTAGTAGTTTATTTAATAATGGCCTATATGCCATTAAAAATAGAAATAACCTCTTTAAGCACATGTATATTTGGTTTATGTACATCAAGACTTCACAATCACATATTTTAGTTATATATATATTCAGCAGTTACTACGAAATGATTAAAATATTTATAGTAACATTATACAACAATAATCAATCCCCATAGAAGAAAAATCTAAGAGCAGACCTAAAAACATCTATAATTACCATGAAATACAGTTGAAATACCTTGGCATCCCAGGGCAACTGGTTCCAGGAATCCCACATCCTCATACCAAAATCAACTAAGGTTCAAGTCCCTTACATAAAATGGTATAGTAGTTGCATATAATCTATGCACAACCTCTCAAACACTTTAAATCTCTTTAGATTATTTCCAATACATAATACAATGTAAATGCTATGTAAATAGCTGTTATGCTGTATTATTTAATTTGTATTTTTAATTTTAATTTTCAAAATACTTTAATCCATGATTGAGTGAATTTGTGGGTGCAGAACCCATGGGTACAAAGGGCAAAGCAATGATTACAACTTTAAAATTATTTTGTGTGTTTTCCTGTTTTAGTAGTCAAAAATGACTAATTAAATTTTGATAGTAATTAGTAACTGAAATAGTTCCTTTCTTGAAGGCCAAAAGCTTTAAAAGGCATTGTAATATTTCAAAAAAAAGTCTCTAATCTGCCACAAAGGCATCATTCAAGCCATATTAGATTTATGCTTTGACCAAGAGAACTACATGCTGATATTTTTTTCAGGAGAAGAATCAAATTATGCCCTCTTTCTAGATGTATGCTCTATACTTTAAAAGCAATTTATAAGAAATATATTTTGATACAATTGATATTGTAAATATTTTTAATACATAAAATATATTTTCATAATAGTAAATACACTTTCCACGTACAGTCTTAAAATTTTAATAAGAAATTGCTAGGCCAATCCAGTGGAAGACATAATTCTCAATGAATTATAGTTCATTGAAGTGAAATATATATAAGGTGGTATAAAAGGATGAGCTTATATTCTACATTAAAAAGAAAACTTTTTTAAGTTCCTATTTTCATAAACTATATTTTCCTACATACTAATGATCTTCATTTCATCATTTAAAAATCTATTCGTGTACATATTCCTATTCAAAAAGTTATTAGTCTTTTTTATATATTTGTATGCAATGATCCTATTTATTTCTAAATGATTTAAATCATTGTTATTTTGATTTTTTCTTCCTCATTTCCATTAGAAGATACAATCCAGGTATATGAAGTAGGGAAAATAATATCATTTTAAGAGTCAAGCATTTCTGCCTGTACTAGAAAATGTGCCTGAATGCATTAGTAACTATCTTCTTTATGTATACTATGTTACTGAGCAGAAATGTTTTGAAAACACAGGCAGCTTGCAAAGGTTAGGTAATAACTGCATGGCAGATTGCAGTTCTGTTTGTAGGGCAAGAAGAGTACAAGCGAGTTCACTACAGGTGGAGATAAAAGCAGGAGAGTATTCAATCACCGGCTCCTGTTTCTTCAATAATATATGCTACTTTTTCCCTTCTTAATACAGGCCCATATTTTTGTTGTGGTGCAAAAACAATGAAGTTTCTCTCTCATAATTCTACTATCTTTGTGCCACAAAAGAAAGGTGACATATATTATCTGAGTTTCAAACATTTATTCATAGCATATATCTGTCATAATTCTGGAATAAAATATTTTCCCTGACATTTGAGAGTCTTTTCGTTGCCTGCCAAATCATCACTTTGTCCTCTACCAGAGCTCTGTAACAACATATTTGTGAAAATGATATTTAAGAAATGACAGCAAGGTTGATAAATTATTGGTACTGCCTTATTGTCATTTCTGATTTTTTTTTTTTTTTTTTTTTTTTTTTTTTTTTTTTTTTTTTTTTTTTTTTTTTTTTTTTTTTTTTTTTTTTTTTTTTTTTTTACTGTTTCATACCAAAGAAATGTTATGGGAAATAGCTTTTTATCCATGTAGTAAGAAATGAATCCAAGTCTACATTGACTTTTAGCTGAGAAATTAGGTATAGGGCGCTTGGATCAGTCTGAGATGTCAAGCCTATGAATGGAATTATAAATTAGAAGTGATCTAAGATTGATTTTCTACAATTATATCAAAAGTTTCCAAAATCATTAAAGAAATCCAAATAGATTCCAATGACAATGCTACTATTTTAACTGTAACAGCCATAGGTATCAATTTAGATTTTTGATTAGGTAAGACTGGTTGACAAGAGTTACTTGGAAAGTCTGTTTAAACACAGATAACTGTACCCTACTCTCAGAGTTTCTGATTCAGTGTTTCCAGTGTAGGGCCTCAAATATACCTTATTAAGAGATTTCTAGGTGATGCTAATGCTACTGTTTTGGGGATCACACTTTGAGAATCACTGAAGAATTCATTAACAAGTGAACTATTTAGAGGCCAAAAATCACCTGTCTTCAAATAAAAGATAGTATGAATTTATACATTATATAAATCATAGGAAAATATTTAGGGATTATCTATAACTTTTAAGCAATGTTTACCTAAAACATGAAAATTTAAAAATACATGTTATATAGAAATTGTATTGTTGCCGGGCGCGGTGGCTCAAGCCTGTAATCCCAGCACTTTGGGAGGCCGAGGCGGGTGGATCACGAGGTCAAGAGATCGAGACCATCCTGGTCAACACGGTGAAACCCCGTCTCTACTAAAACTACAAAAAATTAGCTGGGCATGGTGGCGCACGCCTGTAATCCCAGCTACTCAGGAGGCTGAGGCAGGAGAATTGCCTGAACCCAGGAGGCGGAGGTTGCGGTGAGCCGAGATCGCGCCATTGCACTCCAGCCTGGGTAATATGAGCGAAACTCCGTCTCAAAAAAAAAAAAAAAAGAAATTGTATTGTTAACTATCATTCTTCAAATGTGCTATAGAAGCCAGAACTAATTCATTGATTTGATGATTTAGTTTAGTAAATATTCACTGACCCCAGTTAGTGTCAGTCATTTGTCTATGCACTAGTGACTGGGGATGGGAATGAGTGGTCATTTAACAAGAGTAGTCAAGAAAATCCTCAAAAGAGTTGACATTTGACCTGGAATATGTAAAGTTTTGAAAAGATCTAAGAATAGAGTGAGCAGTAGTTCAAGGTTCTAACGTAACAGAAAGCTCAAATAAGCTGAATATAGTGTTTTTCAGTTTGTTTCAAAATGCCGTAGTAAATGCCATGTGAGTAAAGATTAAGATTGGACTTCTTTTGCCAAGTTCAGTGGCTGACAAGACAGCTGAATAGGAACAGCTCTAGTCTATAGCTCCCAGCTAGATCAATGCAGAAGGTAGGTAATTTCTACATTTTCAACTGAGATACCAAGTTTGTCTCATTGGGACTGGTTAGATGGGGTGCAGCCCACAGATGGCGAGCTGAAGCAGGGTGGGGCATTGCCTCACCCAGAAAGTGCAAGGAGTCAGGGAACTCCCTTTCCTATCTAAGGGAAGCCATTAGGGACTGGATCGTGAGGAACTGTGCACTTGGGCCCAGGTACTGCCCTTTTCCCCATGGTCTTCACAACCCACAGACCAGGTGATTCCCTCCGGTGCCTATGCCACCAGGGCCCTGGGTGTTTCAAGCACAAAACTGGGCAGTTGTTTGGGCAGACACTGAGCTAAGCTGCAGAAGTTTGTTTGTTTGTTTGTTTGCATACCCTAGTGGTGCCTGGAACATCAGTGAGACAGAATCCTTCACTCCCTTGGAAAGGAGGCTGGAGCAAAAGAGCCAAGTGATCTGGCTCAGCTGGTCCCAACCCCATGAAGCCCACCAAGCTAAGATCCACTGGCTTGAAAGTCTCACTGCCAACACAGCAGTCTGATGTTGACCTGGACACTTGAGCTTGGTGAGTGGAGGGATATAAGCAATTGCTGAGGCTTGAGTGGGTGATTTTACCCTCACAGAGTAAACAAAGCCCCCAGGAAGTTCAAATTGGGTGGAACTCACCGCAGCTCAGCAAGGCCACTGTGGCCAGACTGCACCTCTAGATTCCTCCCCTCTGGGCAGGGCATCTCTGAAAAAAGGGGCAGCAGCCCCAGTCAGGGACTTATAGATAAAAACCCATCTCCCTGGGACAAAGCACCTGGGGGAATGAGTGGCTGTGGGAGCGGCTTCAGCGGACTTAAACATCCCTACCTGTCAGCTCTGAAGAGAGCAGCGGATATCCCAGCACAGTGTTCAAGCTCTGATAAGGGACAGACTGCCACCTCAAGTGGGTCGCTGACCCACATGTATCCTGACTGGGAGACACCTCCTACATGAGAGCTCTGGCTGGCATCTGGCAGGTGACACTTTGGGACAAAGCTTCCAGGGAAGGAACAGACAGAAATATTTGCTGTTCTGCAGACACTGCTGGTGATACCCAAGTAAATGGTCTGGAGTGGACCTCTAGCCACCTCAGCAGACTTGCAGCAGAGGGGCCTATTAGAAGAAAAACTAACAACCAGCAAGGTATAGTATCAACATCAACAAACAGGACTTCCATTCAGAGAGCCCATCCAACAGTCACCAACATCAAAGACAAAGGTAGATAAATCCACAAAAAAGGGGAGAAACCAACACAAAAGGCCCGACAATTCAAAAAACCAGAACACCACTTCTTCTCCAAAGGATCACCACTCTTCATCAGCAAGGGGAAAAAAAACTGGATGGAAAATGAGCTTGACAAACTGACAGAAGTAGGCTTCAGAAGGAGGGTAATGACAAACTCCTCTGAGCTAAAAGAGCATGTACTGACCCAATGCAAGGAAGCTAAGAACCTTGAAAACAAAGTTAGACTAATTGCTAACTAGAATAACCAGTTTAGAGAGGAACATAAATGACCTGATGGAGCTGAAAAACAGAGTACAAGAACTTCATGAAGCATACAAAAGTAACAATAACCAAATCAATTAAGTAGAAGAAAGGATATCACAGATTGAACATCAACTTAATGAAATAAAGAGAGAATAAAATATTAGAGAAAAAAACAGTAAAAAGAAATGAATAAAGCCTCCAAGAAATATGGGACTATGTGAAAAGACTAAATCTACATTTGACTGGTGTACCTGAAAGTGACAGGTACACCAAGTTGGAAAACACTCTTCAGGATATTATCCAGGAGAACTTCCTCAACCTAGCATGGCAGGCCGATATTCAAAGTCAGGAACCACAGAGAACACCACAAAGATACTCCTCAAGAAGAAAAACCCAAGACGCAAAATCATCAATTTTGCCAAGGTTGAAATGAAGGAAAAAATGTTAAGAGCAGCCAGTGAGAAAGATCAGGTTACCCATGAAAGGAAGGCCATCAGACTAACAGCAGATCTCTTGGCAGGAACCCTACCAGTCAGAAGAGAGTGGGGGCCAATATTCAACATGCTTAAAGAATTTTCAACCCAGAATTTCATATCCAGCCAAACTAAAATTCATAAGCAAAGGAAAAACAAAATCCTTTATAGACAAGCAAATGCTGAGAGATTTTGTCATCATCAGGCCTGCCTTAGAAGAGCTCCTGAAGGAAGCACTAAATACAGAAAGGAACAACCAGTACCAGCCACTGCAACAACTTACCAAATCATAAAGACCATCGACACTATGAAGAAACTGCATCAACTAACAGGCAAAATAGCCAGCTAGCATCATAATGAAAGGATCAAATTCACATAACAATATTTAGCTTAAATGTAAACAGGCTAAATGCCCCATTTAAACTACACAAATTCACAAATAAAGAATCAAGACCCATTGGCGTGCTGTATTCAGGAGACACATCTCACATGCAAAGACACACAGCTCAAAATAAAGGGATGGAGTATTTGCCAAGCAAATGGAAAGTGAAAAAATGCAAGGGTTGCAATCCTAGTATCTGAGAAAACAGAATTTAAACCAACAAAGATTAAACGAGACAAAGAAGAGCATTATATAATGGAAAAGGGATCAATGCAACAGGAAGAGCTACCTGTCCTAAATATATATGCATCCAATACAGAAGCATCCAGATTCATAAAGCAAGTCCTTAGAGACCTACAAAGAAACATAGACTCCCACACAATAATAGTAGGAGACTTTAACACCTAACTGCCAATATTACATAGATTAATGAGACAAAAAATTGACAAGGATATCCAGCACCTGAACTCAGCTGTGGACCCAGTGGACCTAATTGACATCTACAGAACTCTCCACCCCAAATCCCCAGAATATACATTTTCTTCAGCACCACATTGTACTTATTCTAAAATTGCCCACATAATTGGAAGTAAAACACCCCTCAGAAAATACAAAATAATGGAAATCATAACAAACTGTTTCTCAGACCACAGTGCAATCAAATTTGAACTCAGGATTAAGAAACTCACTAAAAACCACACAACTACCTGGAAACTGAACAACCTGCTCCTGGATGACTACTGGTAACGAAATTAAGGCAGAAATAAAGATGTTCTTTGAAACCAATGAGAACAAAGAAACAACATAATCTCTGGGACACTTTTAAAGCGGCATGTAGGGGAAATTTTATACTACTAAATGCCCAACAGAGAAAGCAGGAAGATCTAAAATTGACACCATAACGTCAAAATTAAAAGAACTAGAGAAGCAAGAGCAAACAAATTCAAAAACTAGCAGAAGATAAGAAATAACTGAGATCAGGGCAGAACTGACGAATCTAGAGACACAAAAAAACCCTTCAAAAAATCAGTGAATCCAGGAGCTGTTTTTTGAAAAAGATCAACAAAATGGACCACTAGTGAGACTGATAAAGAAGAAAAGAGAGAAGAATCAAATAGATGCAGCAAAAAATGATAAAGGGGATATCACCACTGATCCCACAGAAATACAAACTACCAACAGAGAATACTATAAATACCTCTACACAAATAAACTAGAAAATCCAGAAGAAATGGATAAATTTCTGAACACATACAGTCTCCCAAGACTAAACCAGGAATAAGTCAAATCCTTGCATAGACCAATAACAAGTTCTAAAATATTGAGGCAGTAATTTATAGCCTACCAACCAATTAAAGTCCAGGACCAGACGGGTTCACAGCCAAATTCAACCAGAGGTACAAAGAGGAGCTGGTAATAATCCTTCTGAAGCTATTTCAATAAAATAGAAAAAGAAGGAATCCTCTAATTCATTTTATGAGGTCAGCATCATCCTGATACCAAAACCTGGCAGAAACAGAATAAAAAAAGAAAATTTCAGGGCAATATCTCTGATGAACATCCATGCAAAAATCCTCAATAAAATACTGGCAAACCAAATTTAACAGCACATAAAAAAAAGCTTGCTCATCACTATCAAGTCAGCTTTCTCCATGGTATGGAAGGATGGTTCAGCAAGTGCAAATCAATAAATGTAATCCATCACATAAACAGAACCAACCACAAAAACCACATGATTATCTCAATCGATGCAGAAAACACCTTTGACAAAATTCAACAACCCATCATGCTAAAAACTCTTAATAAACTAGGCACTGATGAAACATATCTCAAAATGATAAGAGCTATTCATGACAAACCCACAACCAATATCATATTAAATAGGCAAAAACTGGAAACATTCCCTTGGAAAACCAGTACAAGACAATGATACCCTTACTCACCACTCCTATTCAACATAGTATTGGAAGTTCTGTCCAGGGCAATCAAGCAAGAGTAAGAAATAAAGGGTATTCAATTAGGAAAAGAGAAAGTCAAATTATCTCTGTTTGCAAGTGACATCATTGTCTATTTAGAAAACCCCATCATCTCAGCCCCAAATCTCCTTAAGCTGATAAGCAACTTCAGCAAAGTCTCAGAATACAAAATCAATGTACGAAAATCACAAGCACTTTTATACACCAGTAACAGAGAGCCAAATCATGAGTTAACTCCCATTCACAATTGCTACAAAAAGAATAAATTACCTAGGAACACAATTTACAAGGGAGGTGAAGGACCTCTCCAAGAATTACAAACCACTGCTCAAGGAAATAAGAGAGGACACAAACAAATGAAAAAACATTCTGTGCTCATGGATAGGATGAACCGATATTGTGAAAATAGTTGTACTGCCCAAAGTAATTTATAGATTCAATGCTATCCCCATCAAGCTACCATTGACTTCTTCACAGAATTAGAAAAAGACAGTTTAAATGTATATGGACCTAATAAAGAGCCTATATAGCCAAGACAACCCTAAACAAAAGAACAAAGCTGGAAGCATCATGCTACCTGACTTCAAACTATACCATGAGGCTACAGTAAAAAAAACAGCATGGTACTGGTACCAAAACAGATATAAAGGCCAATGAAACAGAACAGTGGCCTCAGAAATAACACCACACATCGAAAACCATCTGATCTTTGACAAACCTGACAAAAACACAAACAATGAGGAAAGAATTCCCCATTTAATAAATGGTATTGGAAAAACTGGCTAGCCATAGGCAGAAAGCTGAAACTGAATCCCTTCCTTAAACCTTATACAAAAACTAACTCAAGATGGATTAAAGACTTAAATGTAAGACCTAAAACCATAAAAGCCCTATAAGAAAACCTAGGCAATATCATTCAGGACATAGGCATACGTAAATACTTTATGACTAAACCACCAATAGCAATGGCAACAAAGGCCAAATTCATAAATTGAGTAGCATCTGCACAGCAGAAGAAACTATTTTCAGGATGAATGGGCATCTTACAGAATGGGAGAAAATTTTTGCAATCTGTCCATCTGACAAAGGGCTAATATCCTGAATCTGCAAATAATTTAAACAAATTTACAAGAAAAAAAATCAAAAAGTGGATGAAAGATATGAAGAGACATGTCTCAAAAGAACACATTTATGCAGCCAACAAACATATGAAAAAAAGCTCATCATCACTGGTCATTAGAGAAATGAAAATCAAAACCACAATGAGATACCATTTCACTCCAGTTAGAATGGCAATCATTAAAAAGACAGGCTACAACAGATGCTGGAGATGAGGTGGAGAAAAATCACTTTTACACTGTTGGTGGCAGTGTAAATTAGTTCTACCATTGTGGAAGACAGTGTGGCAATTCCTCAAGGAATTCTAGAACTAGAAACACCATTTCTAGAACTGGAAATTCAGCAATCCCATTACTGGGTATATACCCAAAGGATTATAAATCATTCTATAGAGACACATGCATACGTATGTTTATTGCAGCACTGTTAACAATAGCAAAGACTTGGAACGAACCCAAATGCCCATCAATGATAGATTGGATAAAGAAAATGTGGCACATATACACCATGGAATACTATGCAACCATAAAGAAGGATGAGTTCATGTACTTTGTAGGGACATGGATGAAGCTGGAAACCATCATTCTCAGCAAACTAACACAAGAACAGAAACCAAACACTGCATGTTCTCACTCATAAGCGGGAGTTGAACAATGAAAACACATGGACACAGGGAGGGGACATCACACACTGGGGCCTGTCGAGGGTTGCAGAGTTAGGGAAGGGATAGTATTAGGAGAAATACCTAATGTTAAATGACAGGTTGATGGGTTCAGTAAACCACCATGGCATGTATATACCTGTGTAACAAGCCTGCATGTTCTGCTCATTTACCCCAGAACTTAAAGTATAATAATAATAACAAAAAGATTGGACTAGAGGTTTCAAAGAAAAATAAATTTAAAACAGCTCATGGAATTTGAGACCCGAATCATGTCAACTGTTTTTTGTTTTGTTGTGTTTTTTTTTTTTTTTTTTTTTGAATAGGAAGAATAAGACTCAACAGTGCTTGTTATATGAGTGTGCTGAAGTTAAATCATAAGCACTATAAGGAACATTCCAAAGACACTGGCTGCTACTCAGGCAAGACTATCTGTTAGCTCATGACAGACTGTTAAACCAGAAAGCAACTCTATTCATTTAAAATTTGGGGTTATTCTTCCCTAGAACTAAAATATTTTTCTTTGTTCTTCATTAAGTTTTCATTGTTAGAATGTATGAGAATTTGAATTTCAGAATAAATTACTCTTGACAAAAATGAAGTATAATACAAATTGAATATTAATAAAGGAGTACAGGCTAGGTGTGGTGGCTCATGCCTGTAATCCCAGCACTTTGAGAGGCCAAGGCGGGTGGATCACCTAAGGTTGGGAGTTCAAGACCAACATGGTGAAATCCCGTCTCTACTGAAAATACAAAACTTAGCCAGCCATGGTGGTGGGTGCCTGTAATCCCAGCTACTCAGGAGGATGAGGCAGTAGAATTGCTTCCACCCAAGAGGCGGATGTTGCAATGAGCCAAGGTCATCCCATTGCATTCTAACCGAGGCAACAGAGCAAGACTTCATCTCAAAAAAAGAGTACAATAACAGGGACAATGATATTACAACTTAACTGACTTCAACAAGGCCTTTAAGTCAGGCCCATAAGAGAGGACATATTTTTTAAGCAGCCAGAAAGCTTAATAATCCCTTCATACTGACCTCAGCCCATTACACTGATAGAAATTTAACATCAAATTCTTACCCTTTTGGCTGTTTTTCCCTAGCTTCTGTATATACCATCAGCACCTCTGCCAACACATTCTTTTAATTTTTATTTCCTAGGCTACAGATTCACATTTACTAATTATCTTAAGACTCCATCTGGGCCACTATGATATGCTTCTGAGGAAACCCCAAATTCTTTTCTTTCCCACACATTTAGGGTTTGGGATGTGGCTGCTTGTAGCAAGGGCTAAGCTATCCCATTATAACTATTCTCCAATAATTTTATGTGTAGAGGGTTGACAATGGTATTTTGTGGAATAGCTTGCGATCCTCATATTAGGGGCTAACTTGTGTCCTACCAAAATTTATATGTTGCAGCTTTAATACCCAGCATGTCAGAATGTGACCAGTATTTGGAGATAGGGCCTTTAAAGGAGTGATTAGCTTAAACTGAGGCCATTTGGTGCATCCTCAACCAATCTGATTTGTGTTTTACAGGAAGAGGCAGTATTGATGCAAAAAGAGTCACTAAGTATGCACAACAGCAAAAGAAAAATCATGTGAAAACAGAGAGAGAACATAGTCATCTACAAGTCAAGGAGAAAAGCTTAAGGATAAACCAAAACTGCCAAGGCCTTGATCTTGTACTTTTAACCTCCAGAACTGTAAGAAAATATGTTTCTGTTGTTGAGCCACCCAATCTGTGGTACTTAGTTTTTGTTACGGCAGCCCTGGCAAACTAATACACCATATCATTTCTGATTATGAAATCATTAAAACACTACATGTCACAATGATTGAAATAAAGGAAAGGAGAGGAGGAGAGGGGAGGGGAAGGTAGGGGAGAGAAAGGAAGAGGGAGGGGAGGAGGAGGGGAGGAGGAGGGGAGGAGGAGGGGAGGGAAAAAACAGATAAAATAAGAGATGATGGCTAACACTGACACCCACACACATGCACATGCTCGCTCTCTCTTCTTCTCTCTCTCACATACACATACAACCCCAAAAAAGTCACCTGACAAAAATGTAGTCCCAGTAGAACAATGATTTATAGATTGTGAATTCATTAGTGATTGAGAAGACAGCTGTAAAATATTAACATTTTCCTTAGAAGTAAGAAGTGTTAGGTTCTATCATTTTAAATTAGGAGAAGCCCATGCCAGTGAGAATGATGATCATTAAAATGTCAGGAGACAACAGACGCTGGAGAGGATGTGGAGAAATAGGAACACTTTTACAATGTTGGTGGGAGTGTAAATTAGTTCAACCATTGTGGAAGAAAGTGTGGCAATTCCTCAAGGATCTAGAACTAGAAATACCATTTGACCCAGCAATCCCATTACTGGGTATATACCGAAAGGACTATAAATCATTCTATTGTAAAGACACATGCCCATATATTGTTTATTGTGGCGCTGTTCCCTATATCGAAGACTTGGAACCAACCCAAATGCCCATCAATGATAGACTGGATGAAGAAAATGAGGCTCATATTCACCATGGAATACTCTAGACTGCTCTATGCTCTAGACTGCTATTTCCAACATGGAAATAGAAAGAAAATGAGGCTCATATTCACCATGGAATACTCTAGACTGCTCTATGCTCTAGACTGCTATTTCCAACATGGCAAAAACATCTCCTGGACTTAGGTGATATTTAAAAAGACAAGGAAACAACTGTAGTCTTCTGCTACTCAGTAATCCTTTGGAACTGGGCAGAGATTTGTGAAGTGCTTTTGCAAAACAAAGTGCATAAAAATGAAACATTTCTGTCACAGTACACAGAACAGAAAGAGACAAAAACAAAGATTGGTGTCACTCTCAATGACATTCACATTTGCTATAGTGGAGCAAGTAGTGTTAGAAAATATTCAACAAAGTGTTTTATTTTGCTGATGTCAATTTCATAATTTCAAAATAGATCTTTAAGTTGTATTGTTTTCATTTTATTTTAACTTCATGCATAACTTCTCTCCATAAAGAAGGATGAATTCATATCCTTTGTAGGGACATGGATGAAGGTGGAAACCATCATCCTCAGCAAACAGAACAGAACAGAAAACAAACACTGTATGTTCTCACTCATAAGTGGGAGTTGAACAATGAAAACGCATGGACACAGGGAGGGGAACATCACATACCAGGGCCTGTTGGGGTGGAGGCTTGGGGAGGGATGACATTAGGAGAAATATTGAATGTAGATGTTGGGTTGATGGATGCAGCAAACCACCATGGCACATATTTAATTATGTAACAAACCTGCAATTTCTGCACATGTACCCCAGAACTTAATGTATAATAAAAAAAATTAGGAGAAGGCATTTTAAAATAGTTATGCTCTAGACTGCTATTTCCAACATGGCAAAAACATCTCCTGGACTTAGGTGATATTTAAAAAGACAAGGAAACAACTGTAGTCTTCTGCTACTCAGTAATCCTTTGGAACTGGGCAGAGATTTGTGAAGTGCTTTTGCAAAACAAAGTGCATAAAAATGAAACATTTCTGTCACAGTACACAGAACAGAAAGAGACAAAAACAAAGATTGGTGTCACTCTCAATGACATTCACATTTGCTATAGTGGAGCAAGTAGTGTTAGAAAATATTCAACAAAGTGTTTTATTTTGCTGATGTCAATTTCATAATTTCAAAATAGATCTTTAAGTTGTATTGTTTTCATTTTATTTTAACTTCATGCATAACTTCTCTCGCTAATAACTAGTGAAACAGACTATTTGCAATTGTGTTACTACATTAAACTTATGTACATTTGCTTAATCATAAAAAACAAAGTCACAAGCATATATTACTAAAGTGTGTTCAGGCTAATACTAGTAACAGTTTATATAACAGATTATTTTACAGAGCAAATAAAAAATCTGCAATGCCAAATATAAAAGATTGAATTATAAAATGTATTTTTATATATTTCTTAAATTCTATATCAAATATAATGTCTAGAATTTGACTGAATAAGCAGGTCTCTTGTGGTATATATAAAGTAAGTATAAATATACAAGTAATGTCATCTATACAGTCAACTGAACCATTTATAGCTTCAAAATCTGCCCATAGTTATATTATTCCAAACTTTGGCATTAAAAAATATCATGTTTAAGTACACTTTTTAAGTACATATACTATATACCCACTAATTGTTTCTGATATCTAGTTTTGGCATTTTTAAAGCAGCGCTAAAATTTAATACATTTGTCTGTCAATCTGAATGCAGAATATCTGAGACTGTTATGATTTTTTCATCTTTTTTAGTGACTGATTTTTGTTGAGACTATCCCAAATATTCAACTTAGTTTAAAAAAATTATGTAATTATACTTTTAAGCAATTTTCTATAATATTTAACTAAATAACTTGTTTTATCTATAACAAGGTCAATTGAGTTCTTTATATTTAAGATGAATAAAAACAGACTCTTGAAAATAAAAAAATTTACTTGCAGAAATAATGTAATTGTCCAGCAGCTAAAATGTAGTTGAATAGTTCTAAAGTTAGCAGGAACAACTTGTAATTATATTTTATAGAATAATTGAAATCAGTCCAACAAGTTATTAATACTTTTGAAAAGCTTGGGATCAACTGATTTTGTTGAAACAGTTTTCAGAAAACACTGAACAATGACTTCTAGATTCCTTTTCATGATCATAAGCAATGTCTACAAACTTATAAACAAATAAATATTATTTGGGTATTTGCCACCCGATGAATTAAGATTATTGTCTAGTGGTCAAGAAAACTGGAATGCAGTTCTAATTCTTTATTCTGTGACCCTGAATCAGTCATTTACTATCTGGGCTTTTGATTTCTCCTCTATTTGCAAAATGACAGGAGGAACCATATGCCCACTAGCTCAAAGATATCTTTATGTTTACCAACAAGAAGAATTTGATTCATATATACTACACAAGTCATTGTTGATCGGTGTGTTGTTTTAAATGGCATTAATAATGTAAAAATATTAGTCATTTTCTCTTTCACATTTAGAAAGCCACAAGTGAAAGATAAAATCCTTTGTTTTCAGTAAACTTTGGAAGTTATTATAATAAATTCTGTATTAATTGCTTTGATTTTTTCAACCTTTTGGTCATTTATTTAGCATTATAATCATAACAACTTAACATACAAGTGTAAAACTACTTGAAAGATACTTTTTTAAGTTAGATGATAGGCTAAAATATTACTAAATGTATAGGACACTGTAAAGGATATCATGTTTAATCTCTCCTCAGAAAGTAAATAGAGGAAAAGTATTAATTAAAAAATTGGAGCTATAAATAATTTTGCAAAGCATTAAATCCAAACCCTACATTTCATAGCTAAAATTATGTAAGCCAAGTATTACAGTGGATTAGTAACCCATGGTCTAGAATCAAACTTCAGTGTTTTTGCCACAAACACTATAGTATCTTCTGAAGGAAAACCAATTTAAAAATCATCTGAAAACTATGTGACGTGTCTCCTTTTGAGAATTCTGTTAAGTTCTTTGGCCCATTTTTAAATTGGATTATTATTATTTTTTGCTGTTGTTAGAGTGCCTTATCTATTCTGGTTATTATTCCTTTGTAGAAGGAATAGTTTGTAAACATTTTTTCCCATTTTGTGGATTGTCTCTTCATTTTGTTGATTGTTTCCTTTTTTATGATGAAGCCTTTTAGCATGATGTAATCCCATTTGCCACTGTTTGCTTTTGTTGCCAGTGTTTTTTGAGGTCTTACTAAAAAATTTCCTTGCCTAGACCAATATCCTAGAGCATTTCTCCAATGCTTTCTTCTAGTAGTTTCATACTTTCATATCTTATGTGTCAGTCTTTAATCAATTTTGATTTTATTTTGTATACAGAGAGATAGTGAACTAGTTTCATTCATCTGCATATGAATAGCCAGTCTTCCCAGCATGATTTGTCAAAGAAGTTGTCCTTTCTCCAGTGTATGTTTCTTATGCTTTTGCTGAAAATGATTTGGCTATAAATGTGTAAGATTTATTTCTGAGTTGTCTATTCTGTTATTCTGTTCTATTTGTCTATGTGTCTTTTTTGTTTGTTTGCCAGTGCCATGCTATTTTAGTTACTATAGCTTTGTGGTTTATTTTGAAGTCAGGTAATGTGATGTCTCCAGCTTTATTCTTTTTCCTCAAAATTTCTTTGGCGATTTGAGGTCTTTTGTGGTTCCATATAAATTTTAGGATCATTTCTTTTTTAAAATTTCTGTGAAGAATGTCATTGGTATTTTTGTGGGGATTGTACTGAATCTGTAGATCACTTTGTGTAGTATGTACATTTTAACAATATTAATTCTTCCAAGACATACACATTGCCAAAAGGTACATGAAAAATTTGTAACATCACTAATCATAAAGGAATGAAAATTGAAACCATAAAAAGATATCTCACCCCAGTTTAAATGTCTATTTATTGCCAAAAAGACAGAAAATAATGCTTGCAAGGATGTGGAGAAAGAACACTCATATACTGTTGATGGGAATGTAAATCAGTAGGGCAAATATGTAAAACAATATAGCAGTTTCTCAAAAAATTAAAAATATAACTACCATATAATCTACCCATCCCGCTGATGAATATGTATCTAAAAGAAAGGAAATTAGTATATTGAAACACTTCCCACCTCCACTTCCATAATTATTCACAATAGCCAAAATAAGGAAAAAAACCTAAATGTCCATCAATATATGAATACTTAAAGAAAATATTTTATACATACACAATACAATATTATTCAGCCATAAAAAAATAAAATCCTGTCATTTGCAACAACATAAATGGAACTGGAGGATATTATGTCATGTGAAACATGCCTGATACAGAGAGACAAATAGGGGCACATATTCTCACTCATATGTGGGAGCTAAAAAAAATAATCTCATGAATATAGTGGGTAGAATACTGGTTACCACAGACTGGGAAGGGTAGAGGGAAGGAGGAGATGAAGAGAAGTTAGTTAATAGTAACAAAAATACAGACAGAATGAGTAAGTTGTAGTGTTTGGTAGAACAGTAGGATGATTACAGATAATAAGAATGTACAGTATATTTCAAAATAACTAGAAGATTTGTAATGTTCCCCACACAAATCAATAACAAATATTTGAGAAGACAGATATCTCTATTAATCAGAAGAGAAAGAAAAGGTGGCGGGGGGGGTCAACTTTTACTAAACTAAGTGCAAAACACCATGATTCTTAACAGATCCCACTCAAAACTCTGTGTTTTAAAATTACAAAAGAAGGTATTATTACCCCCTTTTATCAATGAGGAATATAAGGTAAGAGTTTATATAACAAGTTTGGGGTATTGGTAGTAAAATGAATAACACCTGATTTGACTGCAACATTAAATGTGTGCCTTCATACCATATCAGGCTCATATCTGCTCTGAAATCACATTAAAATTTGCAAGTGAAGTAAGAACACTTCTTATTTATTGTGCCCATTTAAAAAAGATACTGACATTCAGGATCTGAAGGAGAAGGCCTAGCCATATTCAAGAATATAAAGGTAAAATTAATGCACATTAAATACACACACACACACACACACACACACACACACCCACCATGGTTTAAAAAATAGGTCACTTACAAAAGAATGACAATTGTCTTGGACAAGAGAATTCTCATCTGCAGCAATGCATCACTGTAGAGAGTCTAAGAGTCATGGTTTCTTATATAAGGCTATCCCACCTTTCTCCCAACATCGACTTCCACCAGAAAATAAAAAGAACCCAAAGCACCTTTATTACCCAGTGCTCAAAATTAGCTACATCTTATACAAAATTTATAAATAAATAAACATGCAATGATAAATAAATAAGGATAAAACAGAAAGTACAGTTTTACAATGAATCATATTATTACGTTCCACTTTTTGTCCCTCAAATTTGGAGGGCAATTTTTATATGTGTGTGTTTGTGTGTATGTATACATGCATGTGTGTGTACACATGTGCCTAAATTTAGCCACAAGAAGACTGAGAGAAGAAAAGGATACTGTGAAGAAACTCCCCAAATTGGAGAGTGTGTTCATGGATTGCAACATATCCCATCATAAAGCAGCCTGGTGTGGTAAAACATAAATGAGACCTACTATCAAACACTGGTTTACGACTTATATTCCTTATTGCCCTCAGTCTTCCATTTAAAAATTTGATACAATAATTATCCCAGAGAATTTTAAGAATAGTACAGAATGATTTGAATTAAAAAGATTTATAAACTGTAAATGTCTATATCCATATCAGAATGCTAAAATATTGTACATATTTATTGAATGTATGATTATATATACAATTATATAATTGTAACACAATATAAGAAATAATAATTTATTGTCCATTATTAATTCAATTTTAGTTTCCAGTCTGGAAGTTTAAATTATTTTAAACTGTTGGACAAAGATTTTAATCCATTTTGTGGTATTATATGAACAATAATGAAAACACTTATGTCACATACAAAGGTTTTTTGTTTCTTACTGTGAATTGAATCTTGATATCATCCAGTGTTTAAATTCTCATCTCAGTTTTACTGTGTAAAAATCACCACAATTTTGATGATGCTATCCAAGGAAATTAGATAGAACATACAAAATACAGCATTAGAGTATTTGTAACGCATTACTTTGAAAATCTAGAACACTGGAGAAACTTAGAGAATACACATCATTACTTTTAATGTTAATATATGAATCATATTCTCTAAAATGATTTGGGAAGGTAATTTGAAGGAATAATACTTGTTTTTCAGAACAGTCTCTTTGAGGTTAACAAAGAAAACTCCACAAAGTTGATTAAAACATATTTGGAAGATGTGGCCAAGCCTGGATGCCTAGTCAGCTATCTCAAGATAAGATCCACATATGAAATAAAACTAGGCAAATGAAATAACAGGCCCATAGTTTTGAGTCTCATACACATAATAAAAATAATAATTATGATTTTCTGAGTGCTGACAGTGTGCCAGGTATGGGCTAAGCTCTTTGACACTCTTTTAATTCATTTTCACAACAAACTTAACAAGTATATATCATGATGTTAATTTTATAACTAAGAAAACTGAAATCAAAACGTTAACTAAATTGTCTGAGATAAAAGTGCTAGTTAGGTTTGGAATTTTAATCTAAGTCTGTTGAATCCAAAAACCCTGTTCCTCCACTGTAACATGGACCTTCCAAAACACTCCCACGACCAAGAAATCCCAGACCAAATGAGGTACAAACCCACAATCTCTAACTAATGAGACCATTACTTGATTTCTGTTCTTTTGTGATTTCTACTGGGGAGGACTTAAAAGGGAATACTTTATGAGTCAACTGTGAAAAGAGCTTCTTCATGGAATCACCAGGATTTGTTTTTCCATTGTATGCCCTACTCAGAGCTTTCATAAAGAAAATTACTTTCTAAAAGCATATGGCCTTTTACGTTATCTTTTCCACTTATTAAAAATGTTTACAATGAACAATAACTTTCCTTACATTCCAAATTTGCTCATCTCAAGGCGAAGAAGCAAAGAATTATGTTTTCCCTAATACCATATGATACTGGACATTGGCAAAACATGCAAAAATATAAAATATCATTTGGAATTTGGAGTTGATTGTAACCACAACTTAACTAGGGATAACATAGATCACAGATATCTTATCTGTTTCTATGAAAACAAGATTGTCAGAGAAAAAATCTAGAATATCAGGAAAGGCATTCATCCATAATCTACCTAGCTGCTTCTTTGACAGTTCTTGCTGACCATTATGTGACATAAACTGTTATGATGATTGATAATGGGGACAGAACAATGTCCAGAGGAAATAACTTGCAGGTAAATTATCTAACGAATTTTTGTGAGAGTCTCTGCTATGCTGTTGTTAAGCACTTGTCCTGAGTTATGACCTGTGATACTGCTAACAGCTCCTAAATAATATAATTTCGTAGCCCCCAAAATCTACAAAAGAGCCAGGTGAGGAGATTGAGTCTATGAATGTGTCTTGGTACTGGTAACAAATTTTACAATATCAAAATACCAGTGGTTATTACAGGAAAAGATTTTCACTCAGACACAAAATTTGTCACTTTCTAATTATGAGCAAAATAAAACAATTCAGATTTCATTTTACATCTACAAGTAGCTTTTGGAAAGATATCATGTGGTATGAAAAGGCTTGTGTGCTTCTCATCAGTCCAAAAGGAAAATATTGGGGTTTACTACTGATTGATACAATGGGAAAAAATCTAAAATCTTTACCAAGTAACACTACAGACTCAAGTAAGAACACCATAGACTCTTGAGGTCCCTTTGTTCATGTTAATATCAATTCCAGCCAAGACATTTTAATGACAATTTTAATTGTTTTACAACTGTCTTGGAAGCTTGTCATATTGCAGCACTTAGAGATGCTATCATAATAGCCTGTCTCAAGAAAGCTTCAGCGAAGCCCTAACATGAAAGCTCACCAGTTGGCAAAGTCCCAAGTTGATAAAGTACAAATGAATTGGAAATTCACTAGGTAAATAAAAGCTCCAAGTCATTTAAAAAACAATGAAAAACAGGTCCCTGCTTTCACATGTGCCAAGTGAGTTCTAAAATGAGACCTATTTTTTTTTTAATTAAGGACTTAAACTCTTTAGATGTTTTTACAGCAACATGGCAAAAGTATATCCTTATGCCACAGACACAAAAAAATTATAACATACAACAGGCAAAGGTGTTAATACTGCAGGTACCTCTGAAATCCTCCTTAATCAGTTTGAAGGGAAAAGGATATCACCAAGTGCTGCCAGATCTAGTGAGAGCTGTTTACTACATGCAGCAAAACAAGCAGAACGTATCTCAGGGGAGTGCGTCATCACGGCTTTCTTAATAGCCTATCCATATTAGCTCATGACAACTGTAAGAGCCGCACACCCAGATCTATCCACAGAGGCTGGGTCACCGTGGACCTGAATGATCTCATCTCCTAGGTGGTCTGACTGTTTCAGCCGTCTGTGCACAGTCTGAGTCCAGCAATTCATTTGGGTAGATTACACTCATGGTAAGGTTACTGGATATGCTTTCCACAGCATAGTATTTTCTCTTAATGGTGTTACTATACTTCAAATTCAGTGATGAGGCTACTGAAAGTCTTCTTTGATGCATTACATCTTAACATTCAGCCTTACTATCTTATATTTTGGCCCAATTAGATGCATGATTTAGCTCTGAAGTAAATGTTGAATTGAACAAAGTATTAAAATAAAGATATGATCAGCCCATGGCACTGTACATGTCATTTCGGCATGAGTTACACAAGTAGGCTTTTTGTATTTACAGATTTAACAGTTGGACTTTCAACCTGAAATCCATGAAGATAATTTGAAATTTTCCTAAGACACACATTTGCATGATATACATTAAAAAATGCAGTGATAAGTTTCTTAGCTTATTAAAGAGCAAAGCAAATGGATTGATATTAATGTATCAGTAATATTTAATCTTTGTCTAAGCATACATATTTTTGTGGGGGAAAGAGGGGAAATATGTTCTTATTTGAATATGGAGATTTGCAGAGGTCTTATGAATATCCCTTGCAAAAATCAAGGATTTGCTGGCAGATGGTGATTACCAGAACTCACAGCAGATATGGCTTATTAATTTTCTCTGTACACAGCTAAGATTCCTAAGATTCCTCTGTACACAGCTCTCCAGGTAACCACTACTATTCTAACAGAATAGGCATGAGAAATGAAAGTCTATATGCTGGCTAAATGGGGTGGCTCATGCCTGTAATCCCAACACGTTGGGACAGTCTGTCTCTAAAAAAAAAAGAAAAAAGAAAAAAATATACATGTCATACCCAGTGTACTCTGTATAAAGCAGCACACACTGGATCTCATTTGATTTTTTAACCATTTTAGTCTTATATAATATAAATATTGTTAATAAATGAAAATATTAATTGCAGTAGAAGAAAGCTAGACTATTTAGGAAGAAGAAGGAGGAATAGAATTATTTCCACCTACACAGGATTTAGATACCTTCTCTATTAGCATCCCTAGCACCCAAGTGTCCATAACTTTACTTCAAATTCAACGTTCAGTTTAACAACATAGTTTTACTTGCTAAACTTCTTCCATGATTGCACCACTTAGTACAGGGCACTGGGAAATCACTATTAACTCTCTTCCAAAACATACAAAATTAGCCTTATTTCCTCTTTTAATGTGATTTATAGATATTTATTAATAAACACCATAGATCCAATGTAGAATTGTTCAAACAACATGCATAATTATTGTTGAGTCACTTCATGTAAGGCAGTCATAGCTAGTTAAGGATTTGTACATAGAATGTTGAATATTTGACCTAAGTCAACCTAGGGAAGTTCTCTAGGGCTTAGTCTAGACTGGTATGGCTCTGTTTGACCCTAAACTTTTAAACACACTGAGACATTCAAGTCAATGTGAAGGACAACAGGGTGAAAACTACTTGCGGGTTTTGGGGTACCCCAAGACAAGAAACAGAATGAACACACACTAGTTGATAGGTTTCCAGGAGACAAATTAAGATGAGCCAAAAATCTGCCATAAAAGCATTATTAGGCAAAAATTATTATATGCAGTCCACCTTTTCTTAGAGCCAGAACTTTTTTAAAAACTATGTTCTATTAAAGTGATTCTTAAAGTACTTATGTCTCATTGTTATCTATTTTATAGCAGGCCAGAGGGTTTTTTCAGCTAAAATGTCAGGTTTATAATTAGGATTCCCATGATATAAAGTTTATCTTGCCTAAAGATATGGGTAGCTTGTCAAAGATTTGAAATCTGTAATACACCAGAAAATTAACTGATAGTATGAAAGATCCAATGCAGATTTGGTATATTAGATAAATCTGCATTGGATCTTTCATAATATCAATTAATAAAAAGTAGTGCAAAATTAATTGATAATATGAAAGATTAAATGTAGATTTGGTATATTAGATACATCTGCATTGAATCTTTCATATTATCAATTTTCCACTACTTCCTTTTTCTTTTCACTTTTCTAATAAACTAATAAATTATTTTGAACAGTGGACTGTAACATTTAGAAGGCAAAGCTTCTAAGATTGGATGATTTGTTTAAATAAGAGATTGACTTTGGCCTAATATCCTTTAAAATTATATGGATATATTTATGATAGCCTTAGTATCACCACTGAGATATGAGTCAATGGCTTATATCTTGAGTTGTATTAACACTTCAGTACAACCATTTATATTTCTGATATTTCCAGCATCTAGGGCATAGTCACACCTCTCCTAAGTACACTGATTTATTCTCTTTTCAGTCATAGGATTAAATCTATATTTGAAATAATATATTTTAATATTTTTATTATTGTTAACTCAATGGAAAACAAATATTATAAAAACATATATACAACAAAATTTATAAAAAGCCATTCTTATTTGTTGGATTACTAATAAAATGTAAAATTGTGGTTGCTTCTTTTTATCAAATAAAACCTATTCCTATGGTTATAAATATTTTATCTCCATATTTTCTATTATTTCACAGAAATATTTATCAAAAATATAATGTTTTAGAAAAGTGCTTCAATATCTGATATATATAAAATATGACATTTGGATAAAATATTATGAATAAAAAAGGATTTAAACTGATAAAGAGGAAACTAGGTCAGTTGAAAATGTTCTTTTAATCTCAGGGTGAAAATCTAATTTTTTCAGGATTTTTATTATTTCAGAATTCATAATTAGGGCAATAACTAATTAAAGTTTATGTTTATATATTCTCTGAAAAGTTTCACTTTTAAACACTTCCCCTTACATCTTTTTATCCCTTAATAAGAGTGTACTTTTGTTTGAGTGAGCAGCAATAGGTCCCCGGAATTATAATTTATGTTTAAACACATTAAATAGGTAATAAAGGAGCTCCTAATTTGCCCGTAATTAATGTATTTCACCAGTTACTTACTTCACACTTGGTTTATTACACAAATGGGGTATGGTCCTTAGGCAGAAAGAGGGATAGACTCCTACTGCTTATTATGGATCTGCTACATGTGTGCTTAGAATATGTTCTTAAACATTTAGAGCACATGGACAAAGGGAGGGGAGCACTACACACTGGGGTCAGTTGGGGGGACATAGGGGAGGGACGGTGGGGGGTGGGGAGCGGGGGGGATAGCAGGGGGAGAAAAAATAAATAAATAAATAAATAAAAATGAAAAAAAAAATAGTTATTGAGAGCTACCCTTTTGAACATTACTAGGCTTTAGGGAACTCAGCAATAAACAAAGTCTCTGACTCAAAGCTAAGTTTTATCTGTAAATCAATCCAATAGGTATGTTACATTGTCTAAAGATAAAGCAGCCATTTTAGTAATAAAGAGCTCAATCGAAATCCATAGAAGTATAGCTAATCCAAAAGAGGACTGGTGGTCAGGAATCCTATTATCACAGTGATAAAAGGACCTCCTAGTAAGGGGTTTAGCAATGCACAGGGGTCATTTGTTGTGCCACCACTATACATTTTTGTTTTTAAAAAAGCATATATTTTGCCATATTATGGTACTGATATTCATGTTAATTATCTAGTTTACTGTAAAGAATATGAGTAAACTGTACACATATATTTAATTAGTATCATAGTTACTTTGCCTGAAAATACATGTTTTAATATTGTACGATTTTTTTCTAACTTGATTATGCTAGCTCAAAAATACCTTCAACTTCTATTTTTGTTTTGTTTAAACCCAGAAGTCATGTCTTGACTACTTCAAGACATGAAAAAAAAAAAA
>NW_016107724.1:1803198-1860823 GCF_001604975.1 Cebus imitator | reverse complement strand
GGAGAGATAGCAAGGGGAGAAATGCCAGATGTAGGTGATGGGGAGGAAGGCAGCAAATCACACTGCCACGTGTGTTCCTATGCAACAATTCTGCATGTTCTTCACATGTACCCCCAAACCTAAAATGCAATAAAATAAATAAATGGGGAAAAAAAAAACACCTGGATTTAAATCCAATATTCTTATCTTTACAATAAGCTATTTATAATGAGTATAATTATACATGCAGAATAATAACAATATTTATTATGCAATTATCATACAAAAAAAAAAAAAGAAACTCTAGTTCCTGTGTGATAGTATTTGGAAATGAGACCTTTGGGAGGTAATTATATCAAGAGGTAGAGCCCTCATGAAAGGAATTACTGTTCTTATGGAATGAGGCCAGACAAATAGGAATCTGTATTTTCACCATGCAGGGACACAAGATGAGGTCAGTAACCTGCAACCCACACGAGAACCCTCACCAGAAACTGACCATGTTGGAACTCAGACTTCTAACCTCCAGAACTGTGAGAGGTAAAATTTTCACAGGGTTATAAGACATCCAGTTTATAAAATTCTATGGTAGCAGCCCAAACTGACTAAGACACTCATGATTCAGATTCTCATTATCTTAGGTCAGAATTACAAAGATGACTTTTCCAGTTTACCTTCTTGTCTCTGAATTCCCCTTCACCATGCATTCTTAATAAGGTTTGCAGATAAAATTTCCCCTTGACTTTAAAATATCTCAGTAACGTGAGTTATTCCTGTATGTATACAACCTTTTCCTATTACTCCACGTGTACCCACCCATCTTTACTCTGATCAAATTCCTGTCTAATATCCTAATATTCAGTCCAATTCAATTGCTTTCAAATATTTGTTCTGCAATTATATTTCAGACACAGTGCTGGGAGTTTGAACTACAAAGAAAAGGCATAGTCACACCTTCAGTCTGATTAGAGGTCTCTTAGTCCATCCAGGCTGTTCTAACAAATTTATTAGATTGGGTAACTTATGAACAATAGAAATCTATGTCTCATAGTTCTGCAGGCTGGAAAGACCAGGAAGGAGGCTCCAGTATATACATTACCTAAAAAGGCCTTGCTCTTTGCTTCCTAGATGGTGCCTTGTTGCTGCATTCTCACGTGGCAGAAGAAGCAAGAAGATTCCCTTCAATCTCTTTTATAAAGGCACTTATTTTAATCCTATTCCTGATGCTAGAGCCCCCATGATTTAATCACTTTCCAAAAGGCTGCACCTGTTAATGCTATCACATTGTATAGTGAGTTCCAAAATATGAATTTTTGAGAGAAAACAACATTCAGACCATAGCAAGGAGACGAACAAGTGACTCTAGCTCAGTACATACACTGAGAGAACGAGGGACGCCTAATTCAGTTTTCCATAAGTCAGATCCCATGATAGGGAACACAAGAAATTTCTATTACATCCACTCATGGTGTTATTTTCACTTGGAAGGTTTTCCCACTTCCCCTCCTAATTTCATGATACTCAAATATGTTGTGAATAACCTAGATATCTTTGCTTCCTTTTACATACAAAACACAATCCAGCCATTACATTTTACTTTAAATTTGGAAAAAGTAGAAATCACTGGCAAATAGTCTCCTTAAAGTTACAATTTAAACAAATAAATTCAGAAAATTACTATTCCAATGGAAACTGCCACTGGTGACAAATACAACTGTGAACACTTCAAAATCAAGACACTAAGAGCATTAAAATAAGGGAATTTTGTGTCTACCATGGTTAAGGTTTCATCAGCTTCTCAGGGAGATTTTGAAATTAACATCAGACAGAACACCTTAATTAAATGTTGTTAGCTGACATATATATACATATTTAGATAGAGTTTAATAAACTGTTACAGTGCTAACTTTGTAATTTACAATTAATAGCTTCCTTTTAAAAAATTAAGAGCCTGAGGTAAGAGGCTGCTTCAGACACCCTTATAATAAGCTGAATAATGCCCCCGCCCCCCCCCAAAAAAATATCCAGGACTTAATCTCTAAAACCTGTATATGTTAACTTTTTGGCAAAAGGGAGTTTCCCAAAAAGTTAGATTAAGTTAAAGGTCTGGAGATGAGGAGATTATACTGGATTATCCAGGTGGGTCCTAAATGTAACCCATGTGTGTCCTTGTAAGTGGAAGGTGGAGAGAAATTTGACCACAGAGGCAGAAAACAATGTGACTACTAAATAAAAACGAGATACTACTGTCTTTAAAGGTGGAGGAAGGGGTCATGAGCACAAAGTGCAAAGAACACAGCCCTAGAAGCTGAAAGCCATGAGAACTGATTCTCTCCTCAGAGCCTTTGTAGGGAGAACAGCCCTGCAGTCGTACTGATTTTGCCTCAATGAAACTAATTTCAGACTTCTGATTTCCAGAACTGAAAGAGAATAAATGTGTATTGTTTTAAGCCAGAAAGTTTGTAACAATGTTTTACAGCAGCCATAGAAAACCAGCACAAACACTACTAAAAATAGTTCCATGTTCTTGATTACCTCTGAGCGTTAACCAGGGATATTAACGTTGAGCTCATAGATGTCAGTTTAAGAAACATTTAGCAGAAATTGCTGTTCTAATGATATTTATTCCTATCAACATATGTGAGACACTGTAAACATACCTGTTTATAATACTAGACACAAAGTATGTGCTCATTAACCACTTGATTATTTTCTTCCATTCACACATCTACATGTATACCCAGGAGTGACTCTTTTCATAAATGACCTATCACCAGATAAAAATATATGATATAATAATAAAGTCACATATATTTTCCTTCACATATTTTCTTCAATTTCTTCCAAGTCTAGTATAGACTCATCTCACAGCCATAGATTCAGCCAGGATGCATAACACCTGCCAGATATGCTTCAGTCCTTTGGAGGATATTGCTGAGTAGGTAGGTAAAGGTGAAGTAGTGACTGCAATTTATTGGGAATAGATAGAAAACTCAGTACACATCATTGATTTTTATATGCTCCAAAGGCTTAGGTTTAAAAGTCAGTAAGCCTAACAAGGGAGAGGTGGCAAGACATTTAAATGGATGTAAAATTTTCTTTAGGAGAAAAGAAGTGCTTTGGAAAAAGTAAACATTTGTAACACAGAAATAAAAAGGGATCACTCAATTTCACAGGAAGCAGTCTTCAGAGACCTTCTGTGGCCTGAGATACAAATGGCCTGGCTGACAGGAGAACTGAAAATACAACAAAGCAAAACAAATCACCTATAAAGTGAACGCCGTGACTTTCTCAAGTAGACAGTGTTATAAAGTTGATTGACTTGCTTCTGGCTTTCCTAATTTGCAGAACACTAATTTCAATAGGAGAAGACATAAAACTCCAAATGCTAGAAAGTATAAGGATAGTTATTTATAAAATTTACAGCATCACTATGAAATTTTACCAAACAAAACTCCAAATGACCAAATGATCATGTAGAAATCATAACCTATAGTGGGATCAACTCCCTTACTTTGTCAGTTAAATAAATTAGGATGAAACCCAGTGAAGTGACAGATAATAAAATGAGGCAACTTTATTTAAAAGAGAGTAATATAAATATTTCTCAAAATATAGAGTACACTTGATATGCAAAGGCTTGAGGATTATTTGAACAATTAAATCTTTTATGGCATTCAGCAACAGTTACCAGAGGTTAGTGATCTTATTTTCCATAACTAAGGCAGAGATTTCATTTGCAGGAAAATGAACTAGAAAAAAATCTTATTAGGAATGCTCTTCAGCTTGAACTGCAACCGAAGAGCTCAACAGTGCTTGTCAAGAACAAAGTGAGGTCTCTAGTCTTTATTAGCTTTACAGGTCAAACACTGAACTTGCTATGACTAAGAAATGAAGGAATTCATTCAGTTGTTTTAAGATACATGAATATCACTTTCTATCTTTAGCTTCTATAGTATCTCAGTACATTTGGAAGACAATGTGCAGTTATTTACCCTTTTCTGTTATCACTATTGCAGTATAATTTCTGGAAATGTACTCAAAGGAGTGAAAAAAGAAAACATACATTTAGATTTGCTTGACACATGTGTTTTGCCAGTAAACACCAATATGAGTGTTTTTTAATATTTCTGGTACTCTACAAATGACAAGTATCATACCCAATA
Source organism: Cebus imitator (assembly GCF_001604975.1). Lineage (NCBI taxonomy): Eukaryota > Metazoa > Chordata > Mammalia > Primates > Cebidae > Cebus > Cebus imitator. The sequence continues at coordinate 1,856,678 of NW_016107724.1, read as the reverse complement.
CAAATTAGCCTTATTAAGACAAAATCACATAAAAGGCAATGCTTTTCTGCCATTGCCTCTGACTCTTACAGTCACGTGGGGTCCATGGAGTTCAGAAAACACTGTAAAATGTTTTCAAAAGGCTTGAGTTACTAGTTCAAATTACTGCAGAAGCTAGGAACTATGGGATCCGTGACAAGATGAAGATATGCTCTACTTGAAGGCATTCAAATTTACGTTTAATTCTACTGGCAAAAGAGAATCTGTCTTTGTGTCAATTTTGCCCTATGACTATGGATTATCATTTCTGAGACTCCTGCCACAGAAGTTACCTTCCAGGATTTGTTGAAAAGATCTAAGACTACACTTCATAATGAGATATAAATACTTACTATCCATACATAATAGTGTATATAGAGCATGTTCTGATGCAAATCCTTAAAAATTAAATGGTGCTAAGTCTTCAGTAACACAACTAAGACACTGTTGTTGGCCCAGTCCAGAGTACCTCTTCTGGATCACATTGGGCCAGCTCAACCCAGGCTAATCAGAAATGTCTACTTCTTGCTAATAGTAATGCTTATTATTAATGCTTAATATGAAACAGACTTTGCATTTTCACTTAAAGTACAGAAAGATAAACTACTGAAGTTTTATCTTTAAATCCAGCCTCCAGAAATGTGAAAAACAAATTCTGTTGGTCATGGGTCACCTAGTCATAGCAGCCATAACAGACTAAGAAATGACCGTTTTGCCTGATGCTTCATGTATTACAACTTTTTTCCCATTCTGGCTTTTTGGAGTGTGAATTATTCCTAGCTCTGTCTGAGCTCTGATAATTGTCCCAACCCATTTCTTTCCAATGACACTTTTTTTTTTAGCATTGAGTAGTTTCCTCACAGAAATGCGCATTAGTACTGAACCAAACGCTGGAGTGAAGCCTTCTCTCAACCTCTGAGCTCTCTTGTGCAATTCTCTGGTCTCACATGCACTGCCGCATCAATTCTAGACACCTTCAACTCCCCAAATACTCGGTCTCCTAAATGCAAGAGGATAACTGAGCTCTGTTTAGGTTCCTTCTCTCTGAACTTCAGCCTGGAAACTCTGCAGACAGCAAGCAAGGGCAATTGTAGGGCCTACCTCGTTTGTTTCTCATCACTCCAAGCTTACTATACTGTGACACCTATAGTCCAGTGTTTGAAAGCTGTTGTTTTACATATCGTATCAAGATTTGTAGTTGTTTAGGGCTACAAAGTAAATCTGGAAGCCATGGTTGCAGATAAATGGAAGTCCTTCCTAAGGTTTTATAGTTGATAAAGGAAAGTCCTGTCTGAGGTTTTATAATCAGATGTCTGATTAAGTCATATTTGTTTTGATGGTTTTTTTTTTTTTCCCCCATGAATGAATAATGCTTCTGGTCTGTGTTTCTAAGCTATGCTTTCTAAGAAATTCATGATCGTTGGCATGTAAGGAGGAAATATGGAACCTTTTGAGTAGAAATAGTCTCTCCCTAATTGGACGGGGAAGTAAGACAATTCTCATGGTGACACATCCTGTATAACAACATTAAACAATCTCAAGCCTTTGTGATGCTTTGTTTCAACATATAACTTGCCCTGCATAGTACCCAGTTCATAGCAATGTAGCAAATAAATAAATCACATATGCTGATTAGAACTTCATTAATCAGCCTGAGTAGAACTAAACATAAAATAAAAGTTAACTCATGCTCTCGAAATGTAACACTACAGTATTGAAACTTTTCAATTCTACTCCTCAAAATAAGAAAGATTTGAGAAGATTAATAAGTTATATATTTATTCAGCTTTATTCAGTTAACAATGACCAAGTCTATCTTTTTACAAAAAGGTAGAAGAATCTTTTCAAGAGTTTATAACATTCCAACCAAGTTAAATTTTTAATCATTTTTCAGTCCCTAAATACGAAATAATTAATTAAATAATAATTAATTTACATTATTTTTAAGGATATTAGGGACTGAAAAGTAATTAAAATTCACAGTTTAGTAATCTGGGAGTGAAGAGAACCAAACGAGGTGTGCCCTACAATTGCCCTAGCTTGCTGTCTGCAGAGCTTCTAGCGTGAACTTCAGAGAGAAGGAAACTAAATAGAGTTCAGCTATCTTCCTGCATTATTACAAGTTTGTAATAATGTTTAATTTTTGTATTTACTGGAGATAGAGAAAGCTGTCTACTGACTACTAGAAAAAATGACACAATTTAGACTGATATCTAAATGTCTTATGATGCCAAATGATTCAGATTCAGTTGGATTTCATATATCAAATTTTTAACTTCAAAATTAGGTGTCAACCCAGGACTCTCAATTACCACCACTTTTCTCATTTTTTTACTCAATGTAATCTTTATCACAAATCAACCCTAATTAGTGGATCAATGTTTTGGAAAATATTACCATATCTGCTTTAGGAGCATAGGGGAGGGAGTGACTCATTCTGTGGTGAGAACAGCTTCCCAGGAAGGTACCATCTATCTCTCTGGTATCAGTAATAATCTAATAAAGCAAACTACCCTGACTTTTCGGGGGTTTGTATTTGTTTTTCTCTTTGCGAACTCTTATCCCAGGTATCTACACGGCCCACTCCCTTCCATCTTACAAGTTTCTCCATGTATGTGACATTATTAGTGAGTCCTTCCCTGATCACCCTAATAGTAAACGGTAACTACCCATCTACTCCATTATTATTCTTTTCACCTTTATTTTTTTCATAACATCACTTTCGCGGAGGTTGCGGTGAGCCAAGATCGCGCCATTGCACTCCAGCCTGGGTAACATGAGTGAAACTCCGTCTCAAAAAAAAAAGAAGATAAAAAAACAAAACAAAACATCACTTTCTATAGTTCTATGTATTCACTTTTAATTCCTTTGCTGTCTGCCTCTCCCTGCTAGAATGCAAGTTCTACAAAGGCAGTGACTTCATGCATTTTTTTCACTGTTGTATTAGCAGTTCCTACAATGATACATGAACATTTGTTAAATGAATAATTTAATTAAGCACTCGGGATTATGTTGGCACATAATAAATGTTCAGTAAAATTATGAATAAGTTTTTATTATCATAATAATCATTATTGATTTTATTATGCTAAGATACCAAATTATTCCAAGGACTTTCATTTTCTGCATGGATATATAGAAATCAGATAAAAATAGAGAAACACTCTTAACACTCAACATAAGGAACTCTATCTAAGACAACAAACTGAGTGAGTTAGGATTAATTTCAATTAACACCTGCAGGTAATATTACCCATCCAAATATGTAATTTGTTGTTTTTGATAAATATGTTTTAAGTAATTTGAACTACTATTTAATTTTAATAATGTGGTGGTTTGTTGAGCTAAGATATTTTATTGAATGAAATTCTCTGGAGTTGCAGAATCAAGATTTATATATTTTAAAATATACAGGAGAATTTACAGAAAGTGTGAAGAATAATAATGTGTGTGTGCTGAAAATTAAATTTATTAAAAAGCAAGAACAGAGAAATTAGTCTGTCAAATAGAAATATTTGAAATTTTGAAAGATAAACATTAATATAAGTTGATAATACTAAAAGGAAAGGTGGAGCATTAGTACAAAATGAGACGGATTAATTTGGACCAAAATGTAGAAAATGCTCCAGTTTCAATTCATGCTTTTATCCTCATGTAAATCATTGTTATGAAGTAGCTACCTGCCTATGTAAAACTTTGCTAAATTACATTACTCATCTCTTACACTGAAAGTGATATAATACACTCACATAAACATCTAATGTAATGCAAATAAAACATAATACACACTTAATAAGCACCACTTTTTATGAACCACTCTTTATGAGACAATAGGAGGAAAAAAATTAAAGATACAAGAATGCTTTCAAAAGGCTCAAAATCAGAAAGATTCACACATGTAGAAAAATAAGTATATTTCACTATGATAAGTACTATATTACTGTACTTTCTAGATTTTAAATGTCATGGACCAGTGCAATTTTAATTTCAAAAAAATTAAACAAAAGGTTGTCAACTTGCCTTCTAACGTTACTGCATAAAGTAGATACTATCAGAATATCAATCACAGAAAAACAGCATCATCATTAAGGAAAATTTCTTATCATTTAATAAATTTAACTTCATGAAAAATTAATTTTTCTGCCTTTAGATTTGAAATAATCCAAATTTCAGTACAAGCTGATACATCGTTTTCAGCAACATTGCTATAATAGTAGTGTGATAGGTACATGGAGAAGGTTGTGATTTGTTCAATTCTGGGAGGAGCTTCACTGAAGGCAGACATTTAAACCACAAATCAAGATGAAGAATAAAGGAGAAATAGAAGATTTAGGGGTGAATGTAAGATTGTAAGTGACAAAGCCAACACTGCGAAGGTTGACAGGACAAGGAAAAAAAGACAAGGAGCACTAGTCATTGACAGAAGAAAAGTGGAGGATCAACTATAAAGAGTAAAAGGAGAGAAAAAGCACTGTGTTCTATGACATGAAGCAGACAACCTAAGGACTGCAATATTATGTGTAACCTTAAAAGTCACTGGACTACTTGATACTCTGTAACTCTCTCTTTGGAGCCTCAAGAGATTTTTCTAGCAAGCTTAAGACATCTAAACTCAGGAAAATGAATGGAAGTTAGGAAGAATTGAGGAAGCCCTTGATGCCACATGTCAAGCACTGATGGACAGCCCATCTCCCTGTGCTAAAGGCATACTAAGTGATGTGGTCCAGCTACCCTTAACTTAGGGGAAGGAGACATTTACTTCCTATAACACTGCATCTCCATTCACAGTTTTAACTAAACCAAATTAAGAAAAAGTTATGCCTGAATTCAAGAAGAAATTCTATATATTGCCAAATATGTTTTATAATAAATACCTCCCATAGGTATTATAACCACAAAGATGAAATAACCTAAATATCTAATAAGAAAATTTTTATACAGATATTCATGATAAAAGTAAAATTAGATTGTCAAATATTTTTCAGAATACAAAAATTATTTAAAATACATCAAGTAAAAAGGATGCAGGACTATTATATATATATATATATATATATATATATATATATAAAATATATATTTGTATAAAATATTCATTACATACATATTATATATTCACTGTTACAAAGACACACACACACACACACACACACACACAACCCACAAAGAACAAAAAGAAAAAGAGCAGAATATCAGTTGTTAGGTATTCATTTGGGGTTACGGACTTTTAAAAATGTCTTTTCAAAATTTATTTATTAAGTTTCTATAATGAATATGCATATTTGTAACAGGAAAATAATATAGTATTTCTAGAGCACATTCTGCCAATATGTAAATTTTATGACATGTAAATGGTTAATTCTCACTGTATAGAAAACTTGGTAGTTCAAAATGTCTAAAGCAATGACCTTTTACTTAATTTATAAAATAAATAGTTGGTTTCGTTTAACCAATATATTCATGCTTTTGGTCACTGCTTAATGTGAGTTAAGTCTGCTAAAATCCTATCCTTATCATCTGGCAAAAGAGTATGAGGAATGAAAAGTTACTAAAATTATCCTTTCCCTGAAAAACAGAAAAGCAAACAATGAATGCACAGCCTTCATACTATTCTCACTAGGGTTTAAAACAATACACAATAAAACACTACAAAAGCAAAACAAGGTCAAAATGAAACACTTCTTACTCAAACTATACATCAATTATGTACTCGTTTTTCTGATTTATATTGTATATTCTATACAATTCAAAAATAATAATTTCTTATGTGTAATTATCAGTATTAAGAATCAATTCTATTCTAAATCTTGTATTGAAATTCAGGGTGGCAGATGCAGAATTTACATATACCAGATAAGGAGAAACAAAAACAAACCACTGTTTTTGAAGAGGTATCCTATCAAAGACAGTAGAGTGTCATTACCACACTACTGTACTTTATTCTCCTCCAACTTAGGCCAATTTTTTTGTTGTTGTTAATAGAAGGTATCTTTGCAAATTTGGGGGTAGTAAGTGTTAAATGGATGGTGGATAGTTAGATCGTAAGATAGATGATAGAGAGAGGGAGAGATTGAAAGAAACTATGGATGGATGATAGGGAGAAAAATAGATAAAAATAAATAGATTGGATGTTAAGTGAAAGAGAGAAAGGGAGGGGGTGAGAAAGAGAGGGAGGATGATAATAAATACACCAGTATTTGGTCTCTACATTTTCATAAAATCAAAAATATATCATCTCTGCCATCAACAGTTCTCTTATTCTTCATGACTCCCATGCCAGTCCACTCTGACTGCTTGGGGGAAGGTGTCTTTGCTATTGGGTGGCAGAGAGAGAGGAAGAGATGGCCACATATGAGAAAAAACAGGAATTACTATTCCTTACCATAGTTAGTAATATCTCACTTTCTTTTTATCTCCCAACACAAAACTGTTGCAAAATACAAGTAAAATTCATAGCAGTACCACCAAATAATAAAATAACAACAGATGAAATATGTTAAAATTTTCAATTCATAAAATAAGTCTTGAAAGGGCCTTGGACAGTAACAGGCAAGAAAAGCCCTACTGGAATCATTTTGTGTTAAAGCAAAGGGGAGATTGTTATTATCTTTTAAAGTAACTTCAGAGACAGGAAAGCCCTCGAAAGTATGATGCAAATGAAGGAAAATAGTTTGTAAAGAATTTATACTCACATTTTTCAGGAACATCTTTCCAATGTAAGGTAGATACATTTATATCTTTGCTTTTAACAACATACTTTCTTTACTATAATAGCAAAATTTATGCCAAAGTACATCCTGGAGCACAGCACACTGAAGTCAATTGAATTTTTAGCTACACTGTGAAGAAGGCCACTGAATTTTAGTAATTGACCTCACTGATAACTTGAGAACTACTACTGATTACAGCGAGTGAAGACAACAAACTATAAACAAATAAACGTTTTCTCCATCATTTGACATTTCACTCACAGTGGTCCATTAGTTTAAATAATAAAAAGAGGCCTGGCGTGGTGGCTCATGCCTGTAATCCCAGCACTTTGGGAGACCGAGGCGGGTGGATCACCTGAGGTCAGGAGTCCGAAACCAGAATGGCCAACATGGTGAAACCTCATTTCTACTAAAAATACAAAATTATGTGTGGTCGTGGGTGCCTGTAATCTCAGCTACTTGGGAGGCCGAGGCAGGTGAATCGCTTGAACTGAGGAGGTGGACCGAGATTATGCCATTGCACTCCAGCCTGCTGGGTGACACAGTAAGACTCCATTAAAATAAAAAAGAATCAGCACTTTAAAAAAAAGATTTGTGCTCAGTGTGTTCATGAATCTTGCATCACTTTGCTTTCCTATTATTGATGATTACATGATTTGACATTTTATTTTAGAAAACTTGTATAAAATATGCAGTAGTTAAGTATATATCAAAGAATAAGCTTTACTGGACAATTATATAATATAGCTTATGCTCCTTGTTCTAAGTGGCTACCAAGCTTTTCACATTGCTGCATACTCAGATTCTCATGTTCTCAGGTTTTTATTTTTAACTGTAGTGGTAGAAGAGATGCCACTTGAAAACTATGGAAAATATCTAAGTATACGTTATCCCACCCCATCAATAAATTGCTCCATTATATAATATTCCTTTTATATGTATACATTAATTGAAAAAAAAAAGCTAATAAAACTTGAATAAGAAAAAAACATATATAACAAGCAATTCTTTTGTTTCCTTCTGCTTGGAAATCCATTCTGAAGCCAGGACATAAAATTTCAGTAAGTAGGTCTCCACAGGTTCAATGAGACTATGATTAAGTTTATTATTACAAATTTTAGGAAGAATTCCACTATATACTTCTTCAAGTATTTGAGCAAATAAATTCTTCTGAATTGTTAAATGTCTATATAATTGGATGGTAATCTAATCAAGTATGAATAAAAATCCTACTTTTCTTTTTATCTGAAATGAATTATCTATATTACATATAATTACATATTCTCATATATATATAGTTTCACAATACTTCTTAATTTTTTCCTGATTGCTAATATTAATTATTTTAAACATCCATTCTGAGATTGTGAGGCTCTGGGAGTATTATTAGAGCTGTTTGATATATAATTAAGTAGCTGCAAATTGCAGAATAGCTCCTAAATATTTGTCTTGTTTTATCACATTATGTGTAGTCCATATGCGTTTTCCTCCCATAACAGTTGAAATTCCTTTATGGTCAAATAAACTGCCTTCTGAACACACATGCTTCTCCCAGGGTATGAGATAAACTTAATCCCTACTCAGTATCCTAGGATTCTGATATCTTCAGAAATGCTCCAAAAATACGAGGTTTTTTTTGGCTCAGTTAATTTGATATTTATTTCTCATATTTTCCTTTCTCTCCCAAAGTCTGAATCTTAATTTAAATGCAATGGCAAAGACACAAAGCATGGTATCTTCAGTTCTTTAGTTCCAGGGCTTTGATAATTCATGTGTTACCAACCTGACTTAGCAGGCAAATGTGATCTCAGCAGGCCTTCATTCATACTTCATTGGCAATTGCAAGACAGGTAACATGTGAAAGTAGGAAGTCCTTAGGCACCAACGATATTTTTATAAAACTTTATCTTAATTGGCTTTTGGTTATTTTCACATATATACTTTTGGAAATTCTATTCTGGATGTTTGAGACACTGCACTTTTTCCAGTTGTCCTGCTCTGTCTCTGACTAGACTTTCTCTATGGCTTTGGCTTCCTTTCCTAATTTGGATTCATCTGTGGCTTTGCTATCTCTCTGTTTCCCCAGCTGAGCTCCACTCATGGTTTCACTACTGGGAGACAACCTGGTGTAGGAGAAATAGCCTTAAGGAGGACATCAAGGAAGGACTGTAGTCCTGTCACTAATTGTATGATCTTAAATAAATAATTTAATCTTTCTAAGTCTCATTTTCACATTTACCTCCCCACACAGTTATTAACATTGGCATCAATCCATGTAGCTGCAATTCAAATCTAAAGTCATCAATCTTTTCATATTTTTCACTACCTTCAAAAAATAACATTCATTGAGGTAAGACTGATTAGAGAAGATTTTTGGAGAAAATTATACTTGATCTTGGTCTTAAAGTGATTCTCTTTAAGTGATTCCTATTTCCTTTCTTTGTAAGTTCTTAGGCAAAACAATGTAAATAGCAGTACATTTATTGAAAGCTTGCTATATGCCATGTAGTACTGTGTGTGATTTACATACATTACTTTAATTTAAAATCCTACCAAACAAAAGCAAAACTTTGGGGAACTGAAATAAATTCAATGTGCCTAGATCACAGAAAGTAAGAGGGAAGATGGCATAAAATAGGAACTCCTATTGGATTGGTGCAAAAGTAATTGTGGTTCTTGACACTGAAAGTCAAATGGCAAAACCACAATGACATCTGAACCAACCTAATGATGTAATGTAAGTAGGGTGATATCATAATTAAGCTAGCTTCAATGATGAAACTGATTGCAGGGAGCCACAACTGGATGTGAAAGACACCAGAAAAAGACTATTGCTCAAATACAGCGAATCCAAGGAGGTTTCTCCTACTGCTCTGTCAAGTTTATCTCAGTTACCTATGATGTTATGTTCCAATTATAATAACATAAGCACAGTTTTGTAAAATGTAGTGGTTTGATTCAAGCAAAAGTAAGACAAATATCATATTATAGGCTGGGCTCAAAACTATGAACTCCAAATGAAAGTTGAGTTTTTTTACATGAAAGCATGCCAAAATTATTAGTGGAGATATCCAAATAAAGATTTAAATGGTATAAATACTTTTACTTTTTTGCATCTAATTAAAATTGCTAGCATAAATACTTCTCTGTTCATAAGTTTTCAAAAAATATATAAAAGAACCACATAGAAATTCCTGTAATTTAATACTACATATGCTTTAAGAAGAATGAGAGATAGATTGTGCCGAAATCTTTTCTACCAACCTTCTTTTAAATCTCAGAAGATGAAACATAAGAGAAAGTAATTTATTTTTGAGTATTTAAAGGAAGTTTGCATTTCAAATTTTCTAAATGTTTAGGTACTTTTTTTTTTTTTTTGAGACAGGGTCTCACTCTGTCACTCAGGTTGGAGTGCAGTGGCATGATCATGAGTCACTGCAGCCTTGATCTCATGGGCTTGAGTGATTCTCCCAGCTCAGCCTCCAGAGTAGCTGAGACTACAGATGCAGCCGCCATATCTAGCTAATTTTAAAATATTTTTTGAAGCAACAGGGTTTCACCATGTTGTCTATGCTAGTCTCAAACTCCTGGACTCAAGTGATTCTCCCACCTCAGCCCCCCAAAGTGCTGGGATTACAGGCGTGGGCCACCACACTCAGCCTAGATACTTTTGTTATATATGACATAACATGAAAAGTGTTAGATAAGTGTTGTCACACTAACAAGAAAATGCACAGCTGCTGCCACCAAACCTTGACATTGCCCATGTACATGCCAGCAGGTACGCTCATTAAACATCATGGAACATAGATAAAACAAAATAAACAACAACAACAACAAGAACAACAAAACTTTACTGCCATATTAGGAAGAAACTATTTTTAAACGTGCTCTAAATAAATTTCAAACTAAAAAGTAAAGAATGCAGACTCTTATAAAAATATTTTATGTATTTTATAAATCTATGTATCTGCTAAATAAATCTCCATTTCTATGTCTTAAAGCAGAATCTCTAACAATTCAAATCTGAAGCCATCAACCTTCTCATATTTTCTATTACCTTAAAAAAATTAACTTTTATTGAGGCAAGATTGATTAGAGAAGATTTTTGGAGAAAATCGTACTTGATCTTGGTCTTTAAGTGATTCCTATTTCATTTCTTCATAAGGTCTTGGGTTAAACAACATAAATAGCAGTATATATACTGAAAGCTTGCTATATGCCATGTAGTACTATGTGTGATTTACATATATTACCTTAATTTAAAATCCTACCAAGCAAAAACAAAACTTCAGGTAACTGAAATAAATCCAATGTGCCTAGATCACAGAAAGTAAGAGGGAAGCTACACAGATTTACAAAAGTCATCATCATTGGACTATGTCTTTCACCAGGACTCTGAGCCAAGGGGAATCTTAGAATGGCTCATGATCTAAGAGGACAAATTGTAAAGAAAATCCATGGCTCATTTGTATCACGGGAACATGTTGTGGCAAGTTCAGATTTAGGTCAATAGTCCTAATCTCCATTATATTCTGTAAAATAACTGCTATTGAGAAATATTTACAAGATAAAATAGATAAAACGAAAAAAAACTACCATCAATATTCATACCAGTTATGGAAAGCTGTGGATATTCTTGCTCATAATTACATTCAGGAGTGAAAAACAAACAAAAACTATCTTATTAAGATATTAAATTGGTAAGCTTACACTCTTTCATTTTTAAGCTTCTCAAAGATGATATCCTATCTCATTTTTTACCCTTATTGCTTTTGTTAGGCTCCTGCTGTTCTAAATGGTATCTGTTTTTTGCTTTTGTTTTTAAAGTATTTTTATGGCTTCTCTGTAACTTTTTTTAAAGTATTTTTATGGCTTCTCTGTAATTTTGAACCTGGTCTTTTAAACCTGAACCCTTCCCACTGATTTTCCACCTATTGAGATGCTATGTCATTTTACAGTGTTCTAATTACAAACATAACCTATTCCATGAGATATTCCTAAATTAAGTACTCCTATATTAACTTTCCCCTACTACCAAAAATACCAGTCACTCTACAAACAAAAGAACAAACAAAAACCCTGTAGCAGTTCAAACACACCATTACAATTATTTGCTTCCCTTTTTCTGCTATGACTTCTAGTCCTTCTGAAGATTTTGTGCAGCTGGAGTACCTTAATTCAAGATTGGGCGCTCAGTTGATAAGGCTCCCTTCAGAAGTTGCCCTCAGACAGAGTTAGGAGCTCCTTCCTCGAGCAGTCTCAATGCCTTGTCCTTATTAGTGTTACTGCTCAGAACCCATAGTATAATTATTTGCTTAAACATGTGTCTTTCCAGGTAGACTTAGTTTACAGTGTGAGGCACTGTGATAAACATTCATTTATTATTCAGTAAGTAGATGTTTAAGTGTCTACTATTTTCCAAGCTCTGGGCTACACTCTTGGAATACTTTGATAAACAAGACAGATCTAGTCATGCATCCTTTAACAATACAGACCCCTAGTTACGTGATGTCATTGTTGTGCACATATCATAAGATGTACTTACACAAACCTAGATGGTACAGCCTGTGGCACACCTATGCTCTATGGTATAGCCCATTGCTCCTAGGCTATGAACCTGTACAGCATGTTATTGTACATGTTATTGTAGGCAATTTTAACAATATTATAACACAATGGTAAATGTTTGTGTATCCAAAAATATCTCTATATATTAAAAAGGAAACTAAAAATTAGAATATGAAAGATAAAAAATGGTACACCTGTACAGGGAGGGCCTTTGCCTTGTTTGGAGCTTGCAGTACTGGAAGATGCCTTGAGTGAGTCAGTGAATGAATGTTGAGTGACTGTGAAAGCCTAGGAAATTACTGCACACTACTGTAGACTTTATAAACACTGTACACTTAGGCTACACTAAGTTTATTAAGAAATAAAGCAAAAAAAAAGCAAAAAAAAATTAAAAAAAAAGAAATAAAGCAATTGGACTACGACGTTATGATGGCCACAATGTCACCAGGTTATAAGAACTTTTCAGCCCCATTACAATTTTGCAGGACCAGTCACCAACGTATATAGTTTGTCAGTGACTGAAATGTTGTTACATGGCACATGACTATATTTTCTAAATCTCACGGAGCTTAATGGGGTCTGAGAAAGAAGAATTGTGAATCAAATATTCATTCATATAACTAAAAATTATAACTGGTAATTAATATGAGTAAATTAATGTGGCTTACATTTTATTACACCATGTATTTTATTTAGCCTAGTATTTATCAGTCATTTTCACATTGATTACCTCCCCAACTACCTCTCTAGGCAGGGAGATATTGAAAATAGCAACTGATATAGTACTTCATCCATACTTGTATTAGACCCATAATACACATTTATTTACTTTGAGACCCTCAGAGTGGGAGAAGTCTTTCCAAAACTTAATAAAAAAAAAACACAAATTCAATAACATAAAAATTTAAAATGACTATAATCAACATTTTTTAAACAGGGTATATAGAAGTTCTATTACAAAGCTAATTTCCCTAGTGTACCCATCTAAAAATCAGTAACACAATACAAAACTCCAGTAGTAAAAAAGAAAAGGACAGTTCACAAAAAGGAAAATATGTCCCTTTTATGATTACAAAGTAAGCTCAATTTCATTTATTACGAGAGAGGTACAAAGAAATCTACACAGAGTTAACTTTTTTACCTATCAGTTAATAAAAGTCCAAAATTTTGATAGCATACTCTGTTGATGAGGGTGTAGGAAACAGACACTCCCATAAAATGCTAGTAAAATGTAAATCGTTTTAAGCCTGATATAAAAAACTTTGTCTATATCTATTTAAATAAATCTATATATTTATAAAATATGCAAATCCTTTTCATGGAATTTATTCGATAGAAATACATGTACACAGAGTGTTATTCATTATAGTATTATTCAGACCATAATTATATTCACAGATGTCTATAAATAGGCATTTAATTAAATTATTGTATAAGTCCATTATCACACTGCTATAAAGAACCAACCGAGACTGGATAATCTACAGAGAAAAGAGGTTTCATTGACTCACATTTCCACATGGCTGGGGAGGCCTCAGGGAACTTATAATCATGGTGGATGGCAAAGGAGAAGCAAACATCTTCTTCACAAGGTAGCAAGGGTGGATGGAGGGGGAACTGCCACAAACTTTTAAACCGTCAGATCTCACAAGAACTCTCTATCATGAGAACAGTATGTGGAAAATTGTCCTTGTGATCCAATCACTTCCCACTAGGTCCCTCCCTCAACAAGTGGGGGTTATAACACAGAGCCAAACCATATCAATTTTATCTATACAATGGAATATACAATGAAAAAGTATAAAGCAGTGAAGCCACAACAAAGAAAAAATCCCTGGTGATCCCTCAAGAATCTAGAAATAGAAATACCATTTGACCCAGCAATCTCATTACTGGGTATATGCCCAAAGGATTATAAATAATTCTATTGTAAATACACATGCACACATATGTTTATTGCAGCATTGTTCACAATAGCAAAGACTTGGAACCAACCTAAATGCCCAACAATGATAAACTGGATAAAGAAAATGTGGCACATATACACTATGGAATACTATGTAACCATAAAAAAGGATGAGTTCATGTCCTTTTCAGGGATATGGAGGAAACTGGAAACCATCATTTTCAGCAAACTGATGCAAGAACATAAAACCAAACACTGCATGTTCTCAATCATAAGTGGGTGTTGAACAATGAGAACACACAGACACAGGGAGCGGAACATCACATACCAGAGCCTGGGGGAGGTGGGGGACCAGGGAAGGAAGGGCAGGGGTAGGAGGATTGGGGAGGTATAGCAGTAGAAGTAATACTTAATGGAGGTGATGGGGCTATGGATGCAGCAAACCACCACCATGGTACGTGTATACCTATGTACCAAAGCAGCACGTTCTGTACATGTACGCTAGAACTTAAAATACAATAAATAATTTTTTTAGAAAAACCTATAAACTAATTTAGAAAATAACTAAAACATATATATATACATACATATATATGTGTGATGTGTGTGTGTGTATGTGTGTGTGTGTGAGTGTGTAGTTTTTTATTTTTATTTTTTGAGATGGAGTCTTGCTCTGTGGCCAGGCTGGAGTGCAGTGGCATGATCTTGGCTCACTACAACCTCCACCTCCCGGGCTCAAGCAATTCTCCTGCCTCAGCCTCCTGAGTAGAATAATAAAATAATAATAATATTTTCTCAGCAATAAGTTGGATGCTTAATTATTACCTTTATGTATCAGCCAATAAAATCTTAATAAAGTAAAAATAGTTGTGCCTGTGCACCACATGCCTAGTGGTGCATTGTAAGCAAAATGAAGTTAGCACAGATTAGAATGAAGTCAATATTCAGATTTCACATAGTCTATAGTAAATTTAAAATCGAATACATTTCAAATAATACACATACCCTAGGCAATAACTGTTTTTACAATATTTTTTAAGAGAAAAATATCCACTATATTCACACACAGGCACAAGTTTAAACGCAATGCCTAAAATACCATGGCATACCACTGTAATAATTTTTTCCCTTATTCTTTTGGATGTTTAATGTATATAATCTTTCGTGAAAATACTCATGTTCTGAGCATATATACCAAGTATACCAGCCAAGACATTTTAAGAGGATTTGAATAATAAATTATGTCTTTGTAGTCTAAAATATTTTCCAAACATAACATGTATTTGTAAAATACATGAAACATAAATGACAGACGTTAAAATTTTAAAAAGTCTTGTAAAGTATTATGAATACACTGTATTGAAGTGAAAATATAGATATGAGGCACAGGTTCTATGTCTCAGATCTATCTAGTCTATTTAATATAGAATGTTTTATAATGATTAAAATGTTCCAGTACAGAATACACTTATCTTAATCTTTTAAAGCATGCTAAAGGAAAAAACACACAACTGAGATTATAGACAATAGATATATATTTGATAATACTTAATATATTTCAGATGGAAATATAATTTTCTTGTGCTTGAGATTTTACTCATAAAAACATTAGTATAAGACAGGTTGATTTATGTATTTTTATTACATGCATAAATGTCAGTAAAGTTTGTGGCCTTATTAACAAAAATCAACAAAAACCTAGCAATTAAGAATTTCTTTTCATATGTTTATGTCAACATATTTATAAATTTTTACTTTTTCACCCTTGGTTTCTGAATCTACAATGTGATACTGCATTAATCCAGATAAATATTTAGATGAATAAAGAATAAAAATAATAACAGAATTTGGCACATAATGGGTTCTTAACAAATGTTTATTTTGGTGTCAAATGGCATTTTTATATACTTTTAAAAACAAATAGGGTTAATAGCTAAATTTATTATAGTACCTTTTTTAAAAAAAGATTATTGTTCTATCATATAATCTACCTTTTTGCACGATTCATTTGAACATACTTAAATTGAAAGAGAAATAGAGATACATATCACAAACTCTCAGCTGAGAAAATCTGAAATTATGTCTCTGAAAGACCAAAACAGAATCTAAAATTCTTAAGAAATAAGGTAGAAATAGTAAATAATATGGACATTTTATTCTGTGATGGCATAGAAATGAAATAATAGCTCGAGATAAAGTGTTAGAAGAATCAAATTATCAATAACTTTAATTTGAAACAAGATAAATTAATGCTCTATTTATTCACGTCTTGTGGAGGGTAATATGTGTTCCTCAGAACTAGCCTTTTGCCTTTCATCTTTTTATAATTGATAAGCATAAAAAGGCTTCAGAAACCTACAGGAAACTTGGCACATATAAATATATAAAAATAGGAAGATGTTGATTACAACATTGTTTGCATTTCTAAAGATTTTGAAAAATAATAAATAGACAATAGGATGATGAATAATAAAGTACTTTTCATCAGATGGGATTTCAAACAATAGTAAAATGTAATAATGTATCAAAAGGAGAGAATTATACATTATCAATACCTATAAATCTAAAAAACAATTAAAAAAAGAACAGAAACCATACTTATGAATATTTAAAAGAGTATATTATTCATAATTACACAGAAACCATGAAAGGTGGGTTGGAAATAAATAAGTAGAAAGTTTGATGAAAAATTTGAAAATGGGAGTTGAGAAAAAAGAATCAAGTTGGGACCACACCTAAACCATCTGGTGATGATGTACTACAATCTGAGTACTCCAATCATTCTGTGAAGATCATAGACTTATTTTAAACTCTAACATTCTAATTGGTAATTGATGCCAATTTTAGGATGTTTTATTTTCCAAAAGCAAGACATCTGCATTTGCTATGTTATAAAGACTCAAATTTGATCACATGTTGACTGCATTTTGAATAAATGTTGTCCATAAAATGACAGAGCACTCTAGACAATTGCATTTGTCAATTTCATTATAGAAATACACAAAATGTACAATTATATTTTAGTTTCTTAAAATTCAATACCAAACTGAAAGCAATATTGCTTATGAAAAGCCATAAAGATAGAATATTGTAAGTAGATGGATAAGAATTTTTATGTGGCTTTAACATGCTATAGCCAAGACTAAGCTCTGTGGAAATCTACTTTATAAGTCTATTTTGTATAGCAAGATAAACAAAATCTTATCAGGTGTCAGGTATCACCAAATTCAATTTCATTAGAAAATAATGAAACAGAAATTCAAGTTGGATTGAAAATGAGTGCAGAACCACTTTTACACTCTTTCAAGATGTGAATCACCTGCAGAAAAATTGGGACTTTGCATTAGGAGCTAAATAAAAGCTATATCCCTGACTAAGCATGGTATTTATATTTATACACAAAGGCATTTATTCGAGCATATTAAAAACACACTAACAAAATCATTTAAGTCTCGCCAGATCATTTAAATTTCATGTCAGTTATTTTAAATTAAGTTCCTTCAGTAATAAACTCCATGGCAAATAGTCATTTGCAATTGTGTCAAATTTTATAGTAAATAATTATTTTATAAGAATAGCAACTAATGTTTATTGAGTGTGCACTAGCTAGTTAAGTTAATCCTCACAACCATTCTATAAAATAGATTATTTTTATCTCAATTTTACAGTGGTAATAGTGGAGGCTCAGTAAATTGGTAACTTCATCAGTGAAGCTGGCCCTCTGCCTAAAAAGCCTGCATTTTTTTCTCCATTGTATGTGCTAAACTCATCTAAAATAACCTTAAAACTTACTCAGTCTAATGGGATCATTTACAGGTAGAGAAACTGAATCCTTGAATGGTGGGGTAACTCGTGATGGTACAAGTTTGTAATTCTTGACATAGAATCCCATTCAGATTTGCTTTACTCTCAATTTGTTGAAAGGTAAAGTTAAAAAAAGAGCACCTCACATAATGTTATATACCACATGAATCACACTTTGAGAAAAGTGACTAATATTTTTCAGGACAAGACAGCAGGATGGGTCCTGTGGAAATTTTATTTACTTTTTACCTATCCCCTTGGAGTAATAAATGTATTCCATCTGAAAAGTGCTAGTTTAAAGCGTAAGTCTATTAAATAAATGAGGGTGGTGATGGTGTTCTTTGGCCATTCATAGAAAAACAACTTTAAACTTCTATCTTCCTTATTTGTGTTCTATTTGAATGAAGTTGGTTAGCATGGTGATTAAGAACCTGGATTCTAGAACTAGCTGCTAGAATTGAATACTATTCATCCATCATATTGTGATGTTAGGATAGTCACCTTACTACACTGTACCCTAGCTCCTTATCTAGAAAGTGGGGATGATAACAGCATCTACTTATAGGATTATAGTGAGATTTAAATGAGTTATATGAATCACTTATCCGAGCATCTGACTCATAGGGTTCAATAAATGTAATGTACTTAATACCCAGCACATAGTAAGCATTCTAAAAGTTGGGATCATTTTTTATGTAAATTTAAATTCTGTTTTACCTTTCAAAATTTTTTTCAGAAGACTATGAATATCCAAACATACGTGCAAACTTCTGTAGGTAAATTTAATACATATTATATAATAATTGCAATGCTTTTCAGAGTATGTGCAATTCTCATGTAATTCATAAGAGTATTTAATTGTTATGCTTGGGATGTCAACAGATTTTATTCGTGTAATTTATATGGCATTCTGATGGAAATAAAAACAAAATCTTTCTTACAGCAAAGTTTCTCAAAAGTATTTCCTTCAATTTCGTTTTTCAAGATGAAAATGTTTAAGGTTCCTGTTAGGTCTAAAATTGAGCAAAAATGAAAATATGAGATAAAGGAAGTTCATTCAAACACGTCAGTTATCTTCTTCCTCTTAATCCAGAGTACTTAAAATTCATCCTGTCCCTTCTAGTGTTTCTAACTCAAAATGTAGTTATTAGAAACAAATTAATTTCTTAAATATGTAAACCATATACTGCTTACATATATTTCATATACACTCATAGGATAATTTTATATAGTCATTTTTAAACATGTGTCTAATTCAAGTCAAATTAATTTGAATGTAAGTTTTTTAACTGACAGGAATAACATTAAAATAATTCAATTAAACAAGAACTATGGTATCAAAGCTTAATCACAACCACACATATAATTTGTTTCTTTTATCTGAAACATTTTCTTTTTCTACATAGTCACACCAATTCAACAATAGCTATTAATCACCTATACTCTGAAAGAGATTATATGTACTTCTGTAGAAATAAGGCATATTTTGCTCTTACTGGCCTTGCATTTTATAATATCATCTCCTAAAATAAAACATTATACTAAAAGCTAGCAGTTCTCAGGCACTTACTATGTGCCAAACACTGTTCTAAGTAGTTTACAGAAACTTATATAATACAATAATCCTATAAGATAGAAACTATTACGTTACTGATGAGAACATTAAGTCATAGAGTGCTTAAGTAACTATCCAAGTGTGTATAGCTAGAAATGTGGATAAATGTGAAATAGCTAGAGTGGTTATAAAACAGTGGAATAATTTTGTGTGGGAACATAACAAAATTACTCCATAGAGCTGAGATAACTATTAACCTAAATATTGAAGGTTTGAATAGGATGGGAAAGGTAAAGTGTGAGAGGGCATTTCCAAAACCAACCTAGATTCTGCAGATCTCTAAAGGGTTTTCTTCAGATCTGCTGAGTTCATAAAGTCCTATAGTGTTATGTACTTTTTGCCATTATTTTCTTACATAGGTTTCCTCAGTTTTCAGCTATTTTGCAGGCTTCCTGATGACCAGATCATAACTCATACTCTTATATGTGACCTTTACCTGCTTGCTGTTTCCTCTGAAGCTAACAGAAACAGTGCACAATATAGAGACTCAGTGAACACTGCTTGGTTGATTTGTAAACATTATCATTTATTTTCTTAGAACTTCTTTGAAGAAGATAAGTGTTTTTATAGGCTAAAGTTTATATTAGGAGATGCTAGTAAGATAAGTAGACACGGGGAAACAGTTCTGAATAAAGTTCCAGCAACTGCTTTTAATTCTGGAGGCTAAGTATCTGCCTTACTTGTGCATTACCTACAAAATCAGTTTCTTAGTTTCATAGCTATAAGTTATAAATTAGTTTCAAGCCTATTCTTTATGAAATAAGGACTATTAAGTGTTTCTTTTACCTATTTTTGCAAGCAAACCTCTGATAGTCAGGTTCCTAATTATGCATATATTCTTTTTCTACCATCAACCAGGTCTACTTTTTGTTGTTGTTGTTGCTGATGTTTTGTTGTTGTTGTTGTTTGAGATGGAGTTTTACTCTTGTCACCCAGGTTGGAGTGCAATGGCACAGTCTCGGCTCACTGCAACCTCTGCCTCCCAGGTTCAAGCTATTCTCCTGCCTCAGCCTCTCCAGTTGCTGGGATTACAGGTGCCTGCCACATGCTCAGCCCATTTTTTTAAAATTTATATTATTTTTAGTAAAGACTGGTTTTCACCATGTTGGCTAGGCTGGTCTCAAACTCCTGACTTCAGGTTATCTGCCAGCCTTGGCCTCCCAAAGTGTTGGGACTACAGGCATGAGCCACCACACCTGTCCAGACCTATATTTTTTTTAAAAGAAAATAATAATATATCAGTATATTTTTCTAATGGAATAAAAAGAACATATGTATTATGTCAAATAAAATTATCAGATTTTCTAGAATAAAATTAGAATTATATCTTAATTTTGAGTGAATTTTATTTTTAGTAGCCACAATCACAAATACATTATATTCATTAATTTGAAAGTCTCATATATTAAAAATACGATACTGAAATATCTTTCCAACTGCCCCTCAGTCCTATGTAAATTATTTACCCATTGCTAACACCAGCTACTTCAGTGTTAGAGAACTTGAGCTATACCTGCTGTTTTAAAAAGGTTGTGTATGTTTTGATTTTACACGCTTCACTTCTTTCTGGTGATTTACTGGGTGTCCTAAATGTGCAGGATCCTTTTATCTTAATGTATCTTTTTTTTCTTTTTTCTACAAAATTAAGGCCAGAAATCTGTTTCAAAATTCTGGAAATTTATTTTAAAATCACTTCATAATTACTTGATTTGTTAAAAGGTTTTGAATATAAAAAAACATGAATCAATCAATAAGTATTTCATAAGCACCATGACCCTGCTTGCAAATCCACATGGAAAACAAAATACATGCAAGCAAAATTTTTACTAACAGGGTAATTAAATGTAACCCACAATTAGGCAATAAGGCCACACAAAATGCAGTCAGTGTGTTGAATACCTAAGAAAATTCAGAGAAGAAAATGATCAGCTCAAGCTGGAATCATCAGAGAAGATCCCTGTGCTGTTGTGTGACTGGGCTGAGCCTGGAAAGGTGAATGGGAGCATGTGAAGGGAAAGAAATGCTAAGGCAAAGAAAGGAGCAAAGATATTCAACTATATAATCATTTAATTAATGTACTCGGCTTTTTTTTTTTTTTTTTCCTGATGTAACGAATTACCAGAAATGTCATGGTTTAAAACAATAAAAGTTTATTATCTCACAGTTCTGAATGTCAGGAGTCCAACACGGGTATTACTATGCTAATATCAAGGTGAGGACAGGGCTACATTGTTTCTTGGGGGCTCTGGAAGAGAATCTACTTCCAGGCACATTGCAGGCTATTAACAAAATTCAGTTTCTGGCAGTTGTAGGACTGAGGTCCCCTTTTCTTGTTGGCCTTTGCCAGGGGTAATTCTAAACTTCTAGAGCTTGCCTGCATGTCTTCAATCCTGGTTTCCTTTATCTTCAAAGGCAGCCGAAAAATAAAGCCCTTTAAATTCAAAATCCTTTAGTTACCTCAGCTCACCTGCTTTTCTTTCCATCATTGCTTTCTCATGGTGTTTTTTATTTAACTTTATTGTTTTCATTTTTAAATTTTAAAATATTTAATTGATAAATATAAATTATGTATATTGATGGTATACAATGTGATCATTTGATACATGTTTACATTGTGTAATGATGACTACAATCAAATTAATTAACACACCCATAACTACCTGTCATGGTTTATTTTATGTATCAATTGAGTGTATTACAAGATATACACACAGTTGGTAAAACACTATATCTGGGTGTTTCTATGATATGTTTCTGGAAGAGATTAGCATTTGAATCAACAGAGTGGATAAAGAAAATACGTCTCCATATAACAAAAAATTAGTAAACAGACAAATTAGCCCTCTTTTCCAAAGCTGGAGACTTTTTCTTCTCCTGCCTGGGGTATCAGAGTTATTTAGACATTTTCTGGCCATATTTCAGGACTTACACCCATGACTCTACAAGGTTCTCAGTCCTTCAACCTTGGACTGGGAGGTACTATCTGTTCCCTGGGTTCTCAGGCTTTCAGACTCCAGTTGAATTACACTATAGGCTTTCCTGGTTCTCCAGTTTGCATACTACATATCATGGGACATTTCAGCCTCCATAACCACCTAAGCCAATCCCTGTAATAGATCTCCTTTCATGTATCTATGTATACCATTCTGTTGTTTCACAGGACAACTCTAACACACCATCCATGCTAATGTGCATTAGCTGTGATCCCCAGAACTTATTCATCTTATAATTAAAAGTTTGTACCCCTGACCATCTTTCCCCATTTCTTTCAACCCCCAGCCATTGGCAACCACAATTCTACTCTAAGATTTTTTTTAGATTCCACACATAAGTGAGATCACACAGGTTCTGTTTTTCTGCCTCTGGCTATTTCACTTAGCATAATGCCCTCCAGGTTAATCCATGTTGTCATAGATGGCAGGATTTCCCTTTGTGCTTTAATGACTAAAAAACATTTTCTGTCTATATATATCCATTAATCTATCTATCTATCACATTTTCTAACCATTCATCTGTCAGCTGACAGTCAAGTTGCTGCCATATTGTGCCTATGTGAATAATATTGCAGTCAACCTGGTGGTGAAGATATTTCTCTAAAATATTAATTTCATTTCTGTTGGATATATAACCAGAAGTGGAATTTCTGGATCCTATGATAATTCTATTTTTCACCATTGAGGAAACTCCATTAAGTTTTCCATATGGCTCTACAAACTTACATTTCTACCAACAGCATACAACAGTTTCCTTCGTCTTCAGACACTTGCCAACACTTTTTTTTGACAAAAGCCGTCCTAAGAGATGTGAGGTAATATCTCATTGTGATTTTGATTTGCATTTCCCTCAAAATTAATGAGTACCTTTTTATATACCTGTTGGATATCTTTATGACTTCTTTGGAAAACTGTCTATTCAGGTCCTTTGCCCATTTTTAAATCAAGTAATTTGTTTTCTTTTCACTATTGAGTTAGATGAGTTTCTTATGTATTTTATTTCAACCAGTTGTCATATCTTGGGAGTCATATCCAAGAAATCATTGCCAAAACCAATGTCAAGAAGATTTTACCCTACATTTTCTTTGAGGACTTTTGGAGTTTCAGATCTTTCATTTAAATATTTAATCCATTTTGTGTTAATATTTGTATATGTTGTAAGATAAGGGTCCAATTTCGCTCTTTTGTATGTGGTTATCCAGTTTCCCAACATCATTTATTTAAAATTCTTGATGCTCTTGTCAAAGCTTAGCTGACTATATATGTGTGGGTTTATTCCTAGGCTTTCTTTACTATACCATCTGTCTGAGTTTGTTTTTATGTCAGTACCATCCTGTTTTGATTACTGTAGCTCTGTAATACAGTTTGGAATTAGTGCATGTGATATCTCCAGATATTTCTTCTTTCTGAAGATTGCTTTGGCTATTATTGGACTTTTGTGGCTCCATATAAATTTTAGATTTTTTTTCTATTTCTCTGAAAAATGCCATTGGAACTCTGATAAGGATTACAATGAATTTATAGGTCACTTTTGATCGTATGAACACTTTAACAAGATTAATTCTTTCAATCGATGAACATGAGCTAGCTTTCCATTTGTGCCTTCTTCAATTTCTTTCATCAACATCTCATAATTTTAGGTGTACAGATCTTTTGTCTCATTAAAATTATTCCTAAATATTTTGTTCTTGTTGATGCTACTGTAACTCAAACTGTTTTCTTAATTTTTCAGATGGCTCATTGTTACTTTTCAGAAATTTAATATTAACATTGAATCTACAATTTTACTGAATTCATTTATTAGCTCAACAGTTTTTAATGGATTTTCAGGGTTTCCTATACATTAGATCATATCATTTGCAGAGACAACTTCTTCCTTTCCAACTTGAATGCCTTTTATTCATTTATTTTTGCCTAATTTCTCTAAGACTTCCAGTACTATCTTGAATACAAGCGGCAAAAGTTGGCTTTTTGGTCTTTTTCCTGATACTAGAGGAAAAGCTTCAGCTTTTCATTACTGAGTATACTGTTAGCTGTGGATCTGTTGTATATGACCACTCATTATGCTGAGATACATTGTTTTATACCAAATTTGTTGACGGTTGGATATCATGAAAAAGTGTTGAAAAAAATTGTACGCATCTATTGATATGATCATATGATTTTTACTGTTCATATTGTAAATGTGATATATTTATTGATTTGTGTATGTTGAACCATACTTGTACCCCATGGATAAACTCTACTTGATCATGGTTTATGACTGTTTTAATGTGCTGTTGAGTTTGGTTTGATAGCATTTTCTTGAGGATTTTTCCTATATGTTTATCAGGGATATTGGCCTGTAATTTCTTTTCTCATAATGTCCTTTTCTGGCAAAGCCTTTGTCTTTGATGCTTGATACCAAAGTATCGAGGTAATGGTAGTAGCATAGTAAATGAGTTTTGGAGGCGTTTCTTCTTTAATTTTTTGGAAGGGTTTGAGAAGTTTGTAATTCTTCTTTAAAGGCTTGATATAGTTCACCTGTAAAACCATCAAATTCTAGGTTTTCTTTCTTGGGGGTTTCTTTGTTTACTGATTCAATCTCCTTACCCATTGATCAGTTCAGATTTTTTTATTGTTTTATGATTCAGTCTTGGTAGGTTGCATGTTTCTACAAATTTATTCTTTTCTTCTAGGTTACAAAATTTAATAGTCTATATTTGTTCACAGTATTATGATCTTTTGTATTTCCGTGGTATCATTCGTAATTTCTTTTCTTTCCCTTAAAATTTTATTTATTTGATTCCTCACTCTTTTTCTTGGATAGCCTATCTGAAGTTTTATCAATTTTGTTTCTTTTTTAATTAAAGAAACCTCTTAAATTTGTTGATTTTTGTATTGTTTTTCCAGTCTCTATTTCATTTATTTCAGTTCTAATTGGTATTATTTCATTTCTTACACTACCTTTGGGTGAAATTTGTTGTTTTTTATATTTCCTTTAGCTGTATATTTAAGTTGTTTATCCAGTATCTTTCTTTTCTCTAAATGTTGTTTTCAGTTTTGTAACATTGTGGCCAGAAAAGATACTTGATATATTTCAAGCTCTTTAAATTTGTTAAGATTTGTTGTGTGGCTAAAACTTATGCTCTATGCTGGAGATATTATTTTAATTCTCTTCAACTTTTTAAGTTCCAGGGTACATGTGCAGGATATACAGGTTTGTTACACAGGTAAACATGTGCCATGGTGGCCTGCAGCACAGATCAGCCCATCACCTAGGATTAAGCCCAGCATCAATTAGCTATTCTTCCTGATGCTCCCCCTCCTCCCAGTTCCTCATGACATACCCCAGTGTGTGCTGTTCCCCACCATGTGTCCATGCGTTCTTATCATTCGGCTACCACTTATAAGTAAGAACATGCAGTGTTTGGCTCTCTTCCTGCATTAGTTTGTTGAGGATAATAGCTTCCAGCTCTATCCATGTCCCTGCAAAGAACAGGATCTCATTCCTTTTATAGCTTCATAGTATTCCATGGTATGTATGTGCCACATTTTCTTTATCCAGTCTATCATTGATGGGCATTTGGGTTGATTCCATATCTTTGCTATTGTGAACAGTGCTTCTATGTACATATGCATGCATGTATCTTTATAACAGAATGATTTATATTCCCTGCAAAGAACAGGATCTCATTCCTTTTATAGCTTCATAGTATTCCATGGTATTTATGTGCCACATTTTCTTTATCCAGTCTATCATTGATGGGCATTTGAGTTGATTCCATATCTTTGCTATTGTGAACAGTGCTTCTATGTACATATGCATGCATGTATCTTTATAACAGAATGATTTATATTCCTTTGGGTATGTGCCCAGTAATGGGATTGCTGGGTCAATTTTGGCTTTTATTGTAATTGCTTTTGATGTTTTCATCATGAAATCTTTGCCTGTGCCTATGTCTTGAATGGTACTGCCTAGATTTTCATTGAGGGTTTTTATAGTTTTGGGTTTTGCAATTAAGTCTTTAATCCATCTTGAGTTAACTTTTGTAGGCCACAGAAAATGGGAAGCAGAATATTAAATATACTAACTAGTCAAGATAAAAATATGTATATGTAGGAATTTAGTGATTAAATAGTTCCAGATAGTTTTATCTGGAAGGCGGTATCAGATAAATAAGGGCATTCAACCCCATGGCAGAGTAGGTTAGAAATACTGAGTAACATTAAGAGAAATGGGAGTCACTGAAGATTCTTGGAAAGGATACTAAATTCTTATCAAAAATTCTCGATATGGGGATGACTTAAGTAATGTAGTACAGCCATATCAATTGGACTTAATTTCTTGCAAGTAATTGGTATAACAGTGAGGACTTAACAACACCCAAGCCTCTTTTCTCTAGATGCAGCCTTTATTCTCTCATGTCAAAGTATTATGAGAGGAATACTTTAAGAAATTTAGAAGAATCCCAAAAAGACAGTGATCAGAGAGTAATTTCTAAAATGTATATTACAGCAAAATGTATACAATTATATAAATATTGCAAATCTTTAATCAAACAACAGATTATTAACTTCATATAACTATAATCATTTCAGTTGGGGATGAAGTGACTTCATACAGAAGACAACATACTATTTACTATATGATGCTAAGATCACTAAAGATCTAACTTCTGAATGTACTGTATTTTCCAAAAACATTGTGTTATTGATTTTGTTTAGTGATTAAACATTATCATAAATCATGTTTGTTGGATACTTGCCTGTAAAACATTTAGAAAAAAAGCTGTACTAAAACAGATAATTCATAAATTGACATTTCATTGAATCACAACCAAGGAAGATAGACAAGATAAATTACATGAAGGCAAAATAAAATTATACATTCTTATTCTCTTTATTCTTCCTAATGCTTTGCTTTATTTCATCTGCCATAATAAAATGTTTTGCTATAATAAAATAGGTAGAGAATATTTAAGTATTCTAAAGACACTCTAGTGATTATAATTGATATAGTTGGCTACTTGGTACTTGAGAAAATTCTTTTGTAAAAATAGGTTCTTCAGCTTTCAAAGGACTCAAGTAGCCAGAACATAAAAGTACACATGCTCAGTACATCTTTCATGAAGTTCATTCAGATGTTTCAAGGCAGCAAACATAAAAGAAGCCTTTAAAAATCTTCACAGTAGATCAAACAAAGATGTGAGTAAATTTCATCCTGTATTCCCCTGTCAGCTCATATTACCATTCAAGTTATTACATGCATGGTAAAAAATAATGGAAAGACAGTATTTAGTATTTTAAATTGAAAAAATTTGGATTTGAATATAAGAAGTGAAACTTAAAATATATTCCTCCTCCAAAATTTAACCAATTTATCTAGTAGAAATAACAGTGAAATTGCTTACAAAGCTTTTGACTAGGTGACTTTTTAGTTAGTTCTTTTTAGAAATAGAAGTGATATTGATAAATTTCCCGGTTCAAGCAAAACAAAGAAAACCAGTACTGAGTAAAATGGTGAGTCATTTGCTGCATTTTCTCTTTTTCCCAGTCACATTAAAGGACTTCACTGTTAATGTGTTTATTTTGCAGAAATCTAGAGAATATGTGGTAAAGGACCTGAGGCCGAGGCCGGTGGATCGCATGAGGTCAGGGGTTCAAGACCAGCCTGGTCAACATAGTGAAACACTGTCTCTACTAAAAATACAAAATTTAGCCAGGCATGGTGGTGGGCATCTGTAATCCCAGCTACTCGGGAGGCTGAGGCAGGAGAATCACTTGAACCCAAGAGGCAGAGATTTCAGCAAGCAGAGTGCCACAGCACTCCAGCCTGGGTGACAGTGCAAAACTCTGCACACACACACACACACACAAAATGAAAAGAAAAAATTTAATACTTTTTTACTTTTAGAGTCATATTCACTGATCACATTATACTTCAGGTGGTTATAAGATTTTGAATGTATAAACAGCATTGCATGGAAAGAATAAAAGTCTATATTTATAACTGAACTAAAGGTTTTTGAAATGACTTTTGAAAATCTTTTAAAATAGAACATATGGAGATGGGAAGGAAACTTTGTTGGCTTAAAAATAAAATTTGAAAACTATAGAAACATTTAAATCTAGGAAAAGAATATAAAAATAAGTGTCATTGGAAATGTCAGTGTAAATTAAATCTCATTAATAACCTACAATGAATGGTGATAAATAGAACAACAAAAATATGTAAATCAAGGATATAAGATACTAAAATGAATAAACTGGAAATATAAGGGCATATTAAGTAGTAATTAAAATCATTCAAATAAATGTCTGCATCAAAATGAACCATTTAATTGTTGCTATTGCAAAGTTGATTAAGAAGATTGTTTAATTCTTACTGAGACAGGAGAAAAGGTCTACTGAGATTAACTGTTGCAAATAATTTTTTTTTTGGTCTTTGCCAGTGTATTTGAGTGTTTTTATACAAATGTAAGGAGGCCATATGAATAACATTGTCTAAGTTTCAGGTGATTGCTTTGGCCGAATGGAATATGATACATAAATGGAAATTGTTTTTCCCCACAGTAAATAAGGTGCCAAGAAAAGACACAGGCTGTGATTGTGAACACCCTCAGTTCTGATCTGAGGGTATCCATTATCACTGCTTTTCTAGATAAAATACAGGAGTACACTATGGTTGGTTTACTCACCTGAAATTCATCATGTCTAATATTAAAGCAATGATTTTTAAAATATCAAGCAGATTATATATCTGCTACCTTAACAGCTGTATCATCCTGCCACTGTGATATATAACATTTTCCTTTGTTTCTATCTGAATGTTATATAAGCTAGTGTTCATAAATACAAGGCATGTGGAAATATAGAGACAGGCCATGAAAATTACTAAGTGCCCCAGCAGCAAAGCCAACAACAATGAAAGAAATATTTAGATGACTACGAACACCTATTTCAGATTGTAGGTAAATAAAATTTAGGGAGAAGTGTAAAACTTGAAAGCAAAAGCTGTTTAATGTTTAAGTCCAAGGATTCAGTATTGAAAATAGGAAATGATAACAGTATTTTAAAAGATTGGATGCAATATATTTGTTTATAGGCAAATAAGTCACCACAAAAAGGCAAAAAGTTGGCTGATATAACCACCTGGTTTGGAACTATGTAACAATTTAATCTCGCCTCATGAGATGCAGTATTCTTGTATAATTGATCGTATAGAATTATACTAAATTACACTGTTATATGAAAAGTGCTCTTCATTATATTTTACTATTTCCATAGATAGAGACATATTGGTCTCTGTCTCCATAAAATGTAAGAGGTTGTAAAAGTTTGTCAGAAGAATGAGGAGGTAAAAAGAAATATTTACTTTTTGTTTTCCATTTCAATTTTGACAGCATCATCTGATTTTGGACATCATTAAAGTCTCTCTTTATCTTAATACAACTGAGGCTGTGGTATTCTAACCATTCACCTCTGTACTAAAGGATTAGTATTGTACTTTTGGCCCGAGGCCTTTTTTTTACTGGCCTGGAGCACTATTCAGCTAGCTCCCAGCCTGGGGAATCTGGAAGTGCTGGAGCATCAACAGCCCTCGCTTAAGCAGCAATGGACCAGTGACAAATGGAGTTAGTTGGTAAATTTCCCAACCCTCTGGCTCCTCAGAAGAGATGACTGCAGTTTGAATATTTGACCCTCTCCTCCACACCTCATATTGAAATTTCATCCCCAGGGCTGTAGGTGGGGCCTATTCGGAGGTATTTGAGTCATGGAATGGATCCCTCCTGGGTGGTGCTGACCACAGGGTAATGAGGTGAGTTCTCACTCTACTAGTTCCTTGAAGAGCTGGTTCCCCCATCTCTTGTCCCTTCTCTCACCATGTGATCTTTGTACAAAAGCCTACTCCTGCTTCCCTTCTGCCATAAGTGGAAGCAGCCTGAAGCCCCTACATCAGAAGCAGATTCTACAGGATGCTTCTTGTGTAGCCTGTGCAAACATGAGCTGAATATACCTCTTTTCTTTAGAAATTACTTGGCTTCAAGTGTTCCTTTATAGTAACACAAACGTACTAAAAGGGGCATTCATTCTCTTCTTGTCTACCTTTCTAATGTGCATGACAACATGAGATAAAAAGTGGCAGCAAGTTCCTGAACTCTTAGGAACTTACTTGTCAAGAGTTTATTTCAACCCTGGGTAAAAGATGCCTATAAACACATGCCACTCTCCACAGATTGCATATTAACAAGACAAGGTTTTTGCCTATTATATTTGCACAGAGACTGTTACTGCAGACTTGCTTTAAGGTCTTAATTTTTAAAACTTTGGGAGCTTTAATGGTTTGGGTCTCGAGTTGTTTAAAGCAATTTGTATACTTATTTTATTCCTTCTGGCTATTTATTTTTCTTGTATGTCACTTAGAAAGGCCAAGCATGAAATTGGAGCTGCAAAGCAAGAACAAATTTATTGATATGATACTGCTCTGAAAACTCAATAGGTGTGCAACGAAGCAAGAAGGGTAAAGGGGCTGAATAATTCATTGAAGCTTTAAGCATCAATAAATAATACGTAGAGTGAGAAATGTCTGCTTTGCAACATTAGGTATGAAATGTGAGTATAAAAGACATCTTCAATGTGCCAGTTGTGAGAATATTCAAAGAAACAAAGGTTATTTTTTTCATTAATAATTCTGTGGCTAACAATACTGGGAATTAAAAAAATTGGGAACTTAGAAACTTATTCTGTCTAGTGTCTCAAATTGTATCTACATAGGTCAAATTAGGTCAAATTATGGATAACAACATAATAAAAGCAGAATATTTTATTTATTTAAAATGATGTATAATCATGAAGATATTATTGTTTTAACTGTAAATTCAATGTCACTTATTTATGAACCAGGAAAAATCATGAATACATTGTCAGCTATATTTAAAACAAGACAAATGACACATTCTTACCAAACACATGGTAACTACCACTACTGTTTCTATCAGCTCTAGAGTTTACTATACTTGTGGAACTACTTATTCACAAACAAATGAGTCCAATGGTAAGGAATAAACATTTAGCAACTTTAAACAGCAGACATAATATTGACACAATTGGCAAGATAGCTATTACTAAATAAAGAACCGCATTGAATCCTAAGAAACAAATTAAAATATATATTAAGTATAATGTGATAAAACAATATAGTACACTGGAAGCAGTATGAGCTATGGAGTAAAAGCCTTCTGCTATTTGACTTCCTAAATTTATTAACTTGAACAACATAGGAAAGAAGAAGGGATATGAAGGTGATGTAAAGCATAAATTGCTTAGAATCTATTATGCAACTTTAGTTTACTTACTGTACAAGTTAACAAATTTCTCTGTTTTGCAGTTTCTTCATTATTATCAGTGTTAATCATTTCATCTACCTCCTATAGATTTGTTGTATGGATAAGAATATACATATATTATATTGATATGTTATATATAATAGATATCAATATAGTATGTTACATGTAATATATACAGTGTATCTATATAGTATAGTATAGTATATACTATATATAGTACGTCTATATAGTATAGTATATAAATATGTTAGAATACACATATATAATTCACAATATTAAACTGCATTAGACATTTAATACTATTATTTCAATGTCTTTGAAAATTCAATTAAAAAATGCCTATCTACTTAGATGGGCAATAAAGGAAGGTAATAAAGATTAAATAAAATAGCACAATGCCTGAATCATAGTAACCACTTAGTATTACTTCTCCCCCTCATCTTCACATTTTCTTTGTTTATCTCAAAGTAGAACAGATAATTGAATTAGAAATGTAAATAACTATAAATAGTTCTTAATTTTGAAGTGGGTTTATTCCACAAATGTATCCAATTGAGTAATACAATTTTTTTTTTTTTTTTTTTGAGATGGAGTTTCACTCTTGTTACCCAGGCTGGAGTGCAATGGCACGATCTCGGCTCACCGCAACCTCCGCCTCCTGGGTTCAGGCAATTCTCCTGCCTCAGCCTCCTGAGTAGCTGGAATTACAGGCACGCATCACCATGCCCAGCTAATTTTTTGGAATAATACAATATTTTAATGGAATGAATGTCAACAATCTAAATCACTTAGTTAGGTACCACTTTGCCATTTTTTCTTAGGTAATAAGGAAGCCAAACAACAAATGGCTTCAGGAGAATGAAATGGTATAACCCTAGACTTACTGAAAATTAAACACAGCGTAACTGAATTATTGGAATATGTTTATAATATACATTTTACAAGCAGTTGACACTTTATTTTTCTAGATATTTGGGGATGCTTACAGATGACAATTATAAGAATTATATAAAGCACATGCCATGCAGTTATGCTTTCAGAAGGGAGATATAAAAACACTACAAATAGAGTTGCAAAGACAAGTACAATTATTGATATTTTTAACTATTGTTAATAAATGGCTTGTGATTTTTAAGGATAATTATTCAAAATGATGCATCCTAAATAATAAATGATAATTAGATAATTACAGATAAATTAGGTATTCTATAGGGAACAGCAAAGAAGTAATATGAAGCCACTGAAAAGTATACATTTCTTAAAAGTCTATTATC
This sequence comes from Cebus imitator, assembly GCF_001604975.1. Lineage (NCBI taxonomy): Eukaryota > Metazoa > Chordata > Mammalia > Primates > Cebidae > Cebus > Cebus imitator. The sequence goes on along the minus strand of NW_016107724.1, from coordinate 1,823,458 downwards.
TAATTTTATTTTACTTTTTGAAAGATACTTATGGAAAGAAACATGATGTGTTGAATCTGAGCTCTTTTTCATACTACTTAATTTCAGCAATATTATTTACTTTTTAAAGGCAGAGATATAGAAATTAGTGAGGTCAAAAAATGATTTATATAATGGGAAAAAAGGATTAAGGAAAAGCTGATAGATGCATTTATTAAATCTGAAAAACAAAGCAAGAAAGTAAGTTCTATATGTAAGAGATCCAGTTTTTAAAAAGACAAAACAAATTGCGCAGGCAAGAAGTGATAGCAATTGCACATTTGAGCCTTAGTGAAACAGAAATTACAGTCCTAGCCTGACGTAAGGGAGAGGCAGTGGCTTAATTCAGTGTTTTGCTCAAGGCAATATTTGTTGTCCTCAAGTCACATCAATTAAAATCAGACTGAGAGAAGAAGGAAAATGATATAGACTTCAGAACTATTCTACATGAGTTCTACCTATGTAATGTATAAAAATAGGAAAATGATGAAAATATGCTTTAGAACAGAAAAAAGAGGAAAGATAAATGAATCACTAAAACAAGATAGGACTATTTCAGCACGACTATATTTTTACCTCTCCTATATCCTTCATCAGCATATTTTACTACCAAGAAAAAAAAAAAAGGGTTAGGGTTATATTGAATGTTTACTGTGAACCACACATTTTTCTAAGCATTTATAGACATATATTTGATCCTCAAAATTACTATGATAATCACAATTTTACAGATAAGGAATATGAGGCCCAAATAGTTTAAATAAATTAATTACTCACTGCTACCTAGGTAATATGCAAAAATAAGATTCAGGTAGTCTACTTCTGAGATTTCAACATATAATAATTATATTTCTTTGCATGTCCAAGGTGCTTCCTTTTCTAGCCCCTCTACATATGCCTGTCCTGATTTCTCTTCTCTCCTTCCCAAAACAGTACATCCCAGCCACACCAAACTATTGAGAGCTCTTGGATCATTTCATGTTATTCTGCTGTTTCATACCATCACATTTGCTTTCATATTGCCACTGAAATCCTTCTATCTGTAAAGTGTCTAATTCTATTAAAAATCTAATTTCCTTTAATAATTTATTTTTAATTTAATTTATATTAAAAATCAACTGAAGTTCACTTCTTCAATGAATCCTTCCATCCAACACCCAGGGAGAGTTTGTACTATCTCACACAAACAATGTTTTCCCGGCACCTAGGAATTCAATAACTAGTCATGGTACCTGTTCTTACTAACAATGTTTTCTTGGCACCTAGGAATTCAATAACTAGTCATGGTACCTGTTCTTAAAAAACTTATGGTTTGACAGTAAATAACTAGATAACTAGACAAATAAGTATATAATTAATCCACTGCTGCTGTATAGACTTTTAAGAAAAGGAAATGTAGAAATTCTACAAGTTCTACAAAAACATAAAGAATGAATGCATTGCCCAGGCACAGGGAATGACGGAGGGTAACAGAGAAACTGGCATCTAAGTCAGGCATAAAACACGTGAAGAATAAAGGATGAATGGTCCAGGATAAAGGCTATGTTAGGCACGCCTTCTTATGTAATCCATTTATTATGGAATTTATCGCTATACATAATTATTTGTTTCTATATCTGTCTCACCTACACCACCAAAAAGAAGCTACCTAAGACCATGTTCTCTATTTTCATCATGTAACTAGCACAGAATTGATATATTGTAGTCCTTGGTCTAGAATTTGTTAAATGCAGAAATAAATCATTTAATAAGGGGCTAAGAAGAAATCAATACAAAATATAAAGAAGAGAGTAATTGTAAGAAATATTTAGCAATTTAAAATGATAGTGCTGGTAGGTAGATATTTAATAGAGGATAAAAATTGCAGAGGCAGATATTAAAAATGTTTCTCTCTTGCTTGGTTGCTTGGCTAGGTAGAATTGCAATTGTGAAGGGCAATTGCATTTGGGCTTTAGAGTTTGAGGTGCCTGTGGGGCTTCCAGGTTGAATGTCAATGGTCCTTTTCAATTCCTACCAGTGTTGGGAAAGATGACTTCTATCTCATCAGGCTTTAACTTGTCTCCACAACTGCTCGTTTACCACAATTCTTGACTCATAATGAGCTTTAATTTTTTTAAAATTTATGAGTTATTGAATTTAATGGTTAGTTAGCAAAGGAAAATATCTTTAATATTTTTATTTCCCTTCTCAAGTAAAATATCAGAATCAGTAAATGATCACTTAAAATTTTTATGCAGATGTGTGTTTTCAGGGTGGGTAATATATGGATAGGTAACTTCAATTATGACAATACAATACGACTGTCTGGATTATTGTAAGCCAGATGCTTTCCTAATTTGACCAGGTTACTGAAAATTTAGGTACATTCTAGTACAAGTTGCCAAAAAGAGAAAGTTCAACTAAATGTACCTTTGCATTTAAAATGTTACCATCACAGCAGTTCTGATAAATATATAATACAGCTAGTGCTCGACTTAACGACCACGGTCGGGACCGCAGACTGGTCGTAACACGATTTGGTCGTAAGTTGAGTAGGCTATATGTACAGTTGAAGTGGTGCACGCGGAGATGGTAGTGCTGCCGGAAGCTGGTCCGCACTGTCGTATGTCCAGCTGGGCAATGTTTGCGCTGCCAGATGCGGAGCAGTTGTGGCTAGCGATTGTGGTCGTAAAGTCGAATGGTCGTAAGTTGCATAGGTGGTAAGTTGATCAATACCTGTAGCTTACTAAGTTCCAGAGTCTGAAGTTTAACATTTGAGATATCACCATTAGACTTAAAAGTTTCCTATCAAGTAATGTCAAAACTTAACCCACAACTAACCTACAGTGATTACCACTTATCTGACCATTTTTTTCATTTCATAAATATATTTAAGAGCCACATTTGTGTACATAATGGTTACCTCCATATAGTACACATTTAGTTTGGGGTAACAGAGAAAACAGGTCAACAATACCTGGATAAAGTTCACAGGACTCAGTTGGTTGTCTTAGGCAATGTGTTAAAATGCTGCTGGTTTTGTAAATAACTTATGTTTATTTTAAGTGCTAGGTCTCACACTCAATGGCTGAATTACTACAGAAATGTCTACATGGATGCGGGGAGCACAAAGAAGCAGGGGCAGACATCACGGCAGGAGCCAAGCAAACATATATTCTTCATATTTTATTCTGTGCAAAAGTAGCTACATTCAATAGCTGTTTAGGGCATTTGCAAAAGCTTAGTTTCTATGAAGTTGGAGTAAGGTGAGTTGTGTTTTACAAAAGCAATAATGAGGCAGAGTCTTGAGCCCCCTGAAACCAGGTTACTTACTTGTAGAAAAGAGTATCAGTCAAGCAGAAAGTTTGTTCTCTCTCTCATTTACCCATTACTTACGTGGCATCCCTTCAACTGTCCAGCAACTCTTCATGGACATAAAATGAATAAGATGCCTGTGATACAAAAAAACACTCTATATTCACTTTTTCTCCCATAAACCTGGATAAACTTTCTGATCTCAGTGATAGAGAACACATAATGTGGTCCCCCTTACTGTATATAATTCATCCTGTGGACTCCCTAGATCCTTCAGTTGTCCCCATTTTGATCAGATCTTCTTAGAGGCAACTCAGTCCACAAATCTAATTTCCCATATAAGGTACTGGTGAGATAGAAGCTCTGTGTGATCCATCGGGCTGCATTTGGAAAGTGGTTAAACTTACACTCCTTCTTTACCAGCACCTAACAGGTCCTGAATTTGTCCTCACCTAATGGCTGCACTCCTTTAATATAGTCACATTCCTATTTGGGCATGGATGGAAGTGTGATACAAAGTGAGACCTCCAGCATGTTTGACACTGAATCTATATAGGTTCAAAGGAATATTTTGCTCCTGCAGCTGACCAGCACAGTTAGATGATCAGTCTTATGGAGAATGCCTGAGAGAAAGCTATCTTTCTAAAGCTTTACTGATCAGACAAGAGCACAAAGAAAACCAGGTTGAATAATTTGACCAAAATGCATGACCCATATTATTTTGAAAGATTTATCTTTCAAAAATGGAAAAATGCTGGCTTAATCACAAGATCAAGAATATTAGGAAAGATATATTAGTACCATATATGCATTATTTTATAATGCCTATTTTTAATAGCTCTATTGAATTTAAAGACATTTTATTTATCTCAATATATACAGCTTTCTTAATTTATAACAGAGGATGTGAAAAAATATAGGTCACTCATCAGGGTTTAATTTTCAAAGGAAAAAGGCAGTGGAATAGCAAATTATTTTTTCTATTATACATTTAAAGTAGCATAACAATAAATCTAGACACTTTATTGTTGATAAGTTAGAAATGACTTTACTAATTGAGTATTTTAACTGGTGTTTTATACTTCATTAATTTTTGCTGGTGTCTTTAATTTTGCTTTCTGTCATGTAAAATATATTCAAACCAAGCATTCAATGCCATTAAATTTTCAAACTTCTTTGAAATAAAAAGGAATTTTTCTAAAAATGTGGTCTAGTTGAAGATTCTAATATTTGGTGTCATTAAGTATTATTCTATTGCCACCTACTTCTACTTCCCAAATTCCCTTTGCATATTCAATTTTATCTGTGGAACTAATTAGTAGTCCATGATATTGGCTCAAGACAAAAATATAGAGCCACCATAAATTTGTTAAAGAAATTGTCAAATTGGTCTATTTACTTTTAAAATTATTTGAAATTATTTAATTATTGTTATTGGCCATACTGAGGAACTTATTATAATAATGATATTGAGATATTTCAAAATAATTACCTCTTAGCAGATAGAGTCTATCCTCACTTACTTTGTTATCTATTGTTTCTATAATATTTAATCATTTACTACGTTTTCAATTTCAATACATTGCTATATCCTCTGAAAACCCTCATATGATTGAATAACCAGTCTCTGAAAATCTAACTACAGTATTACATTGTGTTCCTGGATTACTGGCAACAAGTAGGCCAGCTAGTTTCTAAGATTAGGATCACCTTATTCTGGTGTATTGCACAAATTATAATGGAAGTACACTTTTTCTGAAGTAATCACCAAGTATCACAGATCATAAGTTCATTCAATTTACCTTCAAAATCTTTCAGATCCAAGCACCTTGTAAATGTATAGAAAGAAAAGTAATGGGAGGAAAGAAACAATGACATACAATGTCAAGTTTCTAGTCAGTCCATAAACCCTCATTTAGTTGACTCTCAGCACCAGCTGTAACCCAATTAAATTCAACAGTGCACAGGTGTTCACAGGAATGACTAATACAAAAACATACCTCCCTTTAGGGCTCTTAAAAAATTAGAGTTCTTTAATTTCCATACACCTTCAAAATCAAACCAAACAATAAAATATTGAAAAAAAGAAATTAGATACAGCAGGGGAAAAACACAATCAGCATGAGCTATAACCCAATTAAGCTAAATAGCACTCAGGTGTTTACAAGAAGCACACTCACTTAAAATTTTACCAACACAAATTAACTTTATCTAATATATCTTAAGTTTGACAATGAATATCCATTTGTCTTAAGGTTACTTTGAAATAAGAGTTTTCTGAATTCAGGTCCTTAAAAGTAGATTTCATTGCAAAATATAATACTACAAAAAATATAGATTTTCATCTAAATATCCCATCATGGGCACTTATTTTAAAATACCTGTTTTAGTTCAGCAGAGGCACTCAATATAGATTTCAACTTTTACTTACATTTCTTGAATTTTATGCATGGTTCCAAAAATACTCTTTTTGTTCAAGAAAAGAATCCAACTATTTGGCGTATTCTTTTCTAATTTTTATCAATTATTTAAAAAACAAGACAAGATTCTAGAAACATCTAGTAGAATAGATATGTCTCCATCATGTGTTATTTATTGAGTATTTATAATACCAATATTATCAGTACCAAGACAAAATAGTTAATTTCCTTTAATGTGGATCTGAAGGGCTGGCAATCCTATTCATGATTCAGATTTGCTGGGTAGAAATAACTATGTGCTTATTTTATTAGAAAATTGTCCATTATCTATTACTCCATTGGTTTGCAGGGTGTGATTCCAAACTACCAGCATCAGCTATATCTGAGAACTTGTTAAAAATACACCTGAGCCCTATATCTGACTTGCTATACCAAAACCTCGAGGGATGGGACCTAGCAATCTCTTTATCACTTTACACAAGTCCTTCAAGTGATTCTGAGGCACTCTGAACTTTGAGAACCACTTGTCTATTCTAGTTCTGCCTTGAAATAGACGAGAAAAACGTGCAAACCCCCATTATGCCACGGTGACCTTTGGAATAAATCAGAACTTAGATCATTGCCATTTTCCACTTCCATACACATAACTAAATATCTAAATATAAATGCATCATTTTTAAATTTTCAAATTTTAACTACTATTTAAAAAGCTTGCATGTTTTATACATAACTGTGCAATTGAACTAATATATCTGACTCTAAAGAAAAACCCAAACATGAGTATACAATTATTTGAAACATCACTGCTACACACAGCTATATGAACTGCTTATATTATCCCTAGAAATTTCATCTGTAGCTGGATTATACAATCCTTATGAAATTAATTCTAAGATTTAATACAATTTGTAGTTACTTCTTATGTTTTAGTTCAAATAAAAAAACACAAAGAAACAAAGAAAGGAAATTACATTTATTTCTATAGTGTGTGTGTGTGTGTGTGTGTGTGTGTGTGTGTGTGTGTGTAGGTTTCATATTGCTAACTAGTTTTGTATCTCTACGCCAGAAAATATAAGAATTTTATTACTTTGCTACTACTTCTTTGCTTAATCTCAGAAAGAAAAAAAGTGCATAAAGAGGAATATCCTGCTATTTTCAATTCTAACCTTGTATTTTTCATTGTTTTATGAGATGTAAATTTTTTAAATATTTTTATCCTGAGATGCAAAATAATGCACAATTTTGAAAAATTAGTTTATTCCTAGCATAATCAGATGATGTTTAATAAACTCAATACTATGATGTGACAGTATCTGTTTCAGGTGCTACATATAGAGTATAAATGCTGTATTGATAGGCACATATGAATAATATATCTATATCTATATTTGTGTATATATGTATTATATGTATGTATATGTGTACATATGTGCATAAGCATATATAATTTTTCAACTTTTGAAGTTTGTAATATCACTATGATCTTAGAAGTTGAGAAATTAAATTGAAAAAATATTAATTAAAATTATCATTGCCAACAACAGCAGATTACACATTCTTCTCAGCCTCATATAGAACATTTTCTAAAACAGACCAAATTCTGGGCCACCAAACACAACAAATTTAAAAGAATATAAGTTATATAATATCTGCTTTCAGACACAATGGAATGAAACAAGAAATTAGTAACAGAATGCTGGTAAATCCAAAAATTCTGGAGATTAAATAACATATCTCTAAGTAACACATGGATGAGGCTGGGCATGGTGGCACATGCTTGTAATCTCAGCACTTTGGGAGGACATGGCGGGTAGATGGCATGAGCCCAGGACTTCAAGACCAGCCTGAGCAACATAGGGAGACACTGTCTATACAAAAACATTAAAAATTAGCCGGGCATGGTGGCATGTGCCTGTAGTCCCAGCTGCTTTGGTGGCTGAGGTTCAAGGATCACTTGACCCCAGGAGGTTGAAGCTGCAGTGAGCCATGATCGCACCACTATAACTCCAGCCTGGGTGACAGAGGGAGATGCTGTCTCAATAAAAAATAAAAATAACTGATAGGTGAAATATCTGGAGAAATTTAAAAATATTTGAACTAGATGACAGTGAAATACAATTTATAAATTTTGTGGAATGCAGTGAAACAGCGGTTAGAAGAAAATTTATAGCACTGAAAAGAATAACAATCTAAAATCAATCATCTAAGCTTCCACCTTAATAAATTAAATCCTAAGTAAGCAGAATTAAAAAAAAAAAAAAAAAAAAAAAAAAAAAAAAAAAAAAAAAAAAAAAAAAAAAAAAAAAAAAAAAAAACATGAAAATTAGAGCAGAAAACAAAAATGTAACACAGGAAATCAATAGGGAAAGTCAGCAAAGCCAAAGATGATTCCTGGGAAGATCAATACTATCAATAAGCCTCTAGCTAATCTAACTAAGAAAAAAAGAGAGAAGGCACAAACTACTGAAATCAGAAGTGAAAGAGCGGATATAATTACAGATCCCATGGAAACAAAAGGGACAATAAATATGAACAACTCTAGGCCCACATATTTGAGAAGCCAAATAAATGGAGCAATTCCTAGGAGAACACAATCTGCCAAAACTCACTCAAGAAAAAATAAACAATCTGACTAGGCCTACATTTATCAAAGAGGTTGAATCAGTAATTAATAGCCTTCCAAAACAGAAACCACAGTGCCCAGGCGGGTTCACTGGTGAATTCTATGAAACATCTAAGGAGAAAATTATACAAATTCTTTACACTATTATTCTGAAGTTTACGGAATAATTCCTGATTCATTCCATGAGGTCAACATTTTACCCTAATACCAAAATCAAACAAGTACATTTAAAAGAAAACTAAAACCGGCTGGGAACGGTGGCTCACGCCTGTAATCCCAGCACTTGGGAGGCTGAGGCAGGCGGATCCCTTTAGGTCGCGAGGTTGGGACCAGCCTGACCAAAATAGAGAAACTCTGTCTCTCCTAAAAATACAAAAAATTAGCCAGGCGTGATGGCGCATGCCTGTAATCCCAGCTACTCAGGAGGCTGAAGTAGGAGAATCACTTGAGCCCAGGAGGTGGAGGTTGCAGTGAGCCGAGGTCTCTCCATTGCACTCCAGCCTGGGCAACAAGACCGAAATTCCGTCTCAAAAAAAAAAACAAACCTAAAACCACAGATGGGTATCTTTCATGAACACATACACAAAGCTCCTTAAAATAATTAGGAAATAAAATCCAATAATATATGAAAAGAATTATAATATAGTGTGATCAAGTATGATTTACCCCAGGTTCAACATTTGAAAATAAATGATTACCATCCATCACATTAACAAGCTAAAGAAGAAAAATAACATGATTATAGTTTATATAAATAAATGCAGAAAGAGCATTTGACAATATCCAATATCCAACCATGATTAAAAATAAATAAATAAATAAAAAACTCTCAGCAAACCAGTGACAGAAAAAAAATTATCTACAAAAAACCTACAGCTAACATCATGCTTAATGGTTAGAAACTCAAAAGTTTCTCAGTAAAATCAGAAAGAAGGCAAAGATGTTCCTTTTTACCACTAGAAAGGAAATGAAAGAAGGAAGGAAGAAATAAAACTGTCTTTGTCACAGATACATGATTATATATTCAAAAAATCCCAAATACACTACAAAAAATGTCTGGGACTAGTGATTACAGCAATGCGCAGGAAATAAATATACAAAATCAGTTGCTTTCCTATATACAGCAATTAACATATGGCATTTGAAATTAAAACCATGTAACCATTTACATTAGCACTTCAAAATTAAAATAGATAAAAAATCTAATAAAATATATCTCACAAGATTTAGTATAGTTTTCAAATATTAGCCATATCAGAAGTAACTTTTGTAAGTTTTTATGTCATTACTTTGTTCTGTTTATACCATAGTATATCTAGAGAATTCAAATGTTAATTAGCTAAACATAGGCTTCTTTCTTAAAAAAAATACAATTGAGAAAAAAAGAGGTAATATGGTATCTGAAGAAAATCAATATATTTAAAATGTATTATTAAGAGAGCTTCTGCACAGCAAAAGAAACTATCATTAGAGTGAACAGGCAACCTACAGAATGGGAAAACATTTTTTCAGCCTATCCATCTGACAAAGGGCTAATATCCAGAATCTACAACGAGCATAAACAAATTTATAAGAAAAAACAAACAAACAACCCCATTAAACAGTGGGCAAAGGACACGGACAGACATTTCTCAAATGTCTGTTGACATTTGAAAAATGTGGCCAACAAACATATGAAAAAAAAAATCATCATCATTGGTCATTAGAGAAATGCAAATCAAAGCCACAATGAGATACCACCTCACACCAGTTATAATGGTGATCATTAAAAAGTTAAGAAACAACAGATGCTGAAGAAGATATGGAGAAAAAGGGATGCTTTTACACCATTTGTGGTAGTGTAACTTAGTTCAACCACTGTGAAAGACAGTGTGGCAATTCCTCAAGGATCTAGAACCAGAAATACCATTTGACCCAGCAATCCCATTCCTGGGTAACCCAAAAGATTATAAATCATTCTACTATAAAGACTCATGCACAGGTAGGTTCACTGCAGCACTGTTCACAATAACAAAGACTTGGAACCAACCCAAATGCCCATGAATGATAGACTGGATAAAGAAAATGTGGCACATATACACCATGGAATACTATGCAGCCATAAAAAGGATGAGTCCATGTACTTTGCAGGGACATGGATGAAGCCAGAAACCATTATTTTCAGCAAACTAACACAAGAACAGAAAACCAAACACCACATGTTCTCACTCATAAGTGGGAGTTGAACAATGAGAACACATGGACACAGGGAGGGGAACATCACACATGGGTAACTGTTGGGGGGTGGTGGATAGGGGAGGTACACCATTAGGAGAAATAACTAACCTGCACATTCTGCACATGTAACTCAGAACTTAAAGAATAATAATAATAATAATAAAATTAAATTTATAAAAGAAAGATAAAACAAACTAAATCAAAATGTACCTAGATCTTGGAGCTACCTCTAATTTTGTCTGACAGAAGCTTATAGGATATTGGTAACTGGAAAAGAGAGCCAAATCAAATTGTCCTGTTGACATACAGTGGAATGAGATTATCTTAGGTATGGTTAAACTTGTATACACTGTGAATTTTACAAGATTAGAAGAATAAACCTCTACTACATGCTGGTTATCCTCTCTCTAAGTAGGAGTAGTGTGACAAGAAGTCCAACCTTGTTTTGTAGGAACACCAAAGTCTTTGCATATATAGAGGCATGATTATACTTTCAATCAATGACCCAACTGATCAAAATACATAAATCCTTTTATAAATGTGTCAAAGGTAATTTTAAATGAATGTATCTATTTTTACAAAACATTTTTATGTACAGTAGGAAAATTCACATATACAACTAAGTCTGTACATCCTTGGGGTAAAGTGAAATTGGCCTTCAGATTCTGGAATTCTGAATATGTCTAAAGTTTGTTCTGGCCTTATTATACCTCCAATGTCAGTCCTCTTTTTAAAAACTTTTGGAAGCAGAAAGATCAGCCCTAGGTCCTAGGGTAGAAAATGTTATGGTGATGATCACAGGTAGAAGAGCTTTCTTCTTTATGTATAAAAGATATTGCATAATAAGTGATTGTATTTTGATTTATTAGACTCCAACTTACTTGCTACTAGAGATTGTCAAGAATGAAATTTATTAACTCTGTTACACAAGGACAAGAAGGGAAATTAGTATATCAAATATGATATCTGCACTCTGTTTATTAAAGCACTATCCACAGTAGTCAAGATTAGGAAGCAATCTAAGTGTTCATGAACAAAGAAAATTTGCCACATATACACAATGGGATACTACTTAGTCATTAAAAAATAAGAAAACCTGTCATCTGCAACAACATAAATGGAACTGAAGGACATTATTTTAAGTGAGGTAAGCCAGGTACAGAAAAAAAAAAATAAAATTCACATGTCCTCATTCATTTGTGGGAGCCAATAATTAAAACACTTGAACTCATGGAGACAGAGAATAGAAAGATGGTTGCCAGAGGCTGAGAAAGGTAGTGTTGGGAGTGGTGGTGGGGGATTGCAGTCGGAGGCGTGGTAAATTGGGATGATTAACAGGTACAAAAATATAGTTAGGTAGAATGAATATGATGTAGTATTTGATAGTACAACAGAGTGATTACAGTCAATAATAATTTATTGCACATTAAAAAATAACTAAAAGAGGTGGGCGTGGTGACTCATGCCTATAATCCCAGCACTTTGGGAGGCTGAGGCAGGCAGATCACCTGAGGTCAGGAGTTTGAGATGAGCCTGGCCAACATGGTGAAACCCCATCTCTACTAAAAATACAAAAATTAGCCAGGCATGGTGGCATACACCTGTAATTCCAGCTACTCAGGAGGCTAAGGTAGGAGAATCACTTGAATCCAGGAGGAGGAGGAGGTGCAGTGAGCTGAGATCACGTCACCGCACTTCAGCCTGGGCAACAGAGTGAGATTCTGTTGCAATAAAAAAAATAATAATAAATAAATAAAAATAACTAAAAGAGTATAATTTGAATGTTTGTAAAACAAAGAAATGGTAAATGCTTGAGGTGATGGGTATTCCATTTAAGCTTATGTGGTCATTACACATTCTATGCCTCTGTCAAAATAACTCATGTGCCCCATAAGTACCCATACAAATTCCAAATAAAACACATTTTTAAAAGAAATATTGTATCATTTGATATTTGGTTCCTATATTTCTCAATTATATTTTCTGGTTTACTTAAAATATTAATCCAGTAAAGCATGTGTTTTATCTCATGATAGTGCCTTGAATATTGGCAATTTATGTATTCTGTGTCTATCAAATGTTATTTAATAAAACATTCAATAACTGAGACAATTTTTCCCAGCCTTCCTTTGTAAGTGTAGACTTAACTCCGCAGCAGAATTAACTTGAATATTTTAAGTCTTATAGCCACAAATTAATTAGACTTGTTAGCAGGTACTGATTGAACACATGGTCTACATGGTTAAATAACCCAGTATCAATTTTAAGAAACCACAGTAAGTATCACATACTTTAGAAGTAAGGCTTCAGTAATCAAAAATTCAAAAGCTACTGATTGAAAAATAAGAGATACTTTTGACCTGGTTAATGTATTAACTAATTTGAAGGGTTTGTCTAATTGACAGCTAATCTTCTATTTATTCATTAAATCATTAACTCTCAAAACATTTATAAAAACAACTTCTTTGTAGAAAACATACAGTAAAGAGAAATGTAAAGAACTTGAAAAATCTTAAAATCTGAAACTATAATTCTGGAGACAAAGATAGCAAAAACTGCTCAAAAATTCCTGCAAATTGCAAAAATGAGGAATTATATTACTTAGCTTTCCTCAAGTGAAAAACCGTCCCAACATCTCAATAGCTTACAAAAATAAATATTTCTCTAATATTATATGTTGGAGACAGAAGTCATCTGCTGGATCTCTAATCTGCAAGTTGCCTTGTTTCATCATCGAGCCTGAAGGAACAGTGTCCTTTGTGTTAGTTCATGTCTGAAGCAGAGGGGAAAGAACAAAAGTACTGGAAAAACCTAGCAATGCCCATTAACTCTTCTGCTGAGCTGTAACATAAATCATATCCACTCACATTCCATTGAACAAACTGGGTTACAGAGCCAAAGTCAAAAATCAAAAGAACAGGGATTAAAACTCTGCCTACAGAACACATAGAAGTCACTTGATGATGTATGTGAAAGCCCTTGTAAGAAAAGGTGAGGACTGTTGGGAATAAATAAAGCAATCCACCATAGAAGGATTCTGTTTTCCTACCACAGCAGGATTGAGAAGTCTCTTCATCAATACTACCTGTTCATGTTTCCAGGTGAGGACCGTTGGGAATAAATAATCTACCACAGAAGGATTGTGTGTTTTCCTACCACAGCAGGATTTAATAAAGTAATCTACCACAGAAGAATTCTGTGTTTTCCTACTTCATCAATAGTACCTGTTCATGCTTCCTTTTCCTTTCAGGAATTAATCAATTTCATGTTTGTGTTATGGTGGCATATTATGTAGAATAAAATCATTGTTAATTCTGAATATATAGGAACTGATTTACAAAGACATTTTTGTAAACTTTATATTAATGCAGAGAAGCATTTTGTGAACTTTATAGCTACTTTTTTTCAGTATAAAAGACTGATTAAAGTACATGAAATTGATACCAAACTAAAATATGTTAATTATAAATGTTTGATTCATAAAATTGTATGGCAATTATGAATCCAGTAGACAACAGAGGAGCTAAAATAAGTTCCCCCAAAGAAACATAAAAATATTAAAAAGCATGATAAAATCTTGACCATAAAACATAATCTTATGTGTTTATTGAGGAAGAGAAACAACTAAAATGTATGCTTATAAGCAGTAGAAAAACATGTAAATCTGCCAAGAATTACAGGAGCAATATTCAGCTGGTAAAGGCAAATAAGAAAGAAAAAACACTCTACACATTTAACAAGTCTGTTGTTTTGAACATTATCGTCTTCCTGCTGTTATATTTGCTAAAGGGCATATAGCTATTATTAAGTGGGAGCCAAAAATCACATCATAGACCAAATGGAGCATATTACTGTGAGTAAATATTTGAGAACATTGAATTTAATATTAGCTTCTGTTTAACAGGAACAGACTTCAATGTAAGTTATGGATCTGATCACATGCTTATCATAAAATTTTTAGCTATCTCTTATGACATCCTAGAGAGAAAATAGAAGGGAATTGCAGAAATAGAAAAAAATTACTTCATACAAGCTAAGAAATTATTTCTTTAAAATTCATCCACCCATGGGAAAATACTATCATTATTTTTTACCAAATATCCACATAGGAAAGATGTATACTACATTTATTCCCATATATTTTATGTAATAACAGAAGCTAAGAATAAATGCTACCCAAGCCCACTCATAAAGTACTACATGTTTCTTATTCAAAACATTTCCAGAAAGTATAATAAACTTGCCAGATCTTTCTTTAGAATGTCTGACATACACAGAGCTACTCGTAAAATAATCAGAAAAACTATGTAAGGAATAACTCCAGGTGATACTTCACCAGAAAATGGATGGGATTGCTTATTGGCATGTGATCAAAGCATTCATCAAATGAAAAAGCCAAGAACCAGAAGATGAGAATCAGGTAGTATTGAGAGAGAAAAGTCATAAATAGTGGAAAGTAAAGAAGAAAATCCATGATAGAACAATATGAGAGAGTGGCCATGATGCTCTCTGTATGAGACAACATTATAAGAGGGCAGAAACTATGACTAGGCATGCCCACTGGCAAAGAGCAAAGAAAGCACAAAGATAAAAAGAGAATTACAGAGAATCCAGAAAAGATCTAGAGAAAAAGAGAAAGAACAATCTCAAAAATTGTCTAGGCTCCAGTTCCATTGTCAGAACTTTGTGCCTTAAAAAAGGAAAGAAAGCCCTTCCTCCCAGGAAACTGCCATGGATCTCATCCTTACAACCATGAATTCAATTAATATGTATACTTAATATTTAACTTCTTGTTGTTGGAGACAGGATCTCACTCTGTCACCTATGCTAGGGTGCAGTGGTGCAATCTTAGCTCACTGCAACCTCTACCTCCTGGGCTCAATTGATCCTCTCACCTCAGCCTCCCAAGTAGCTGGGACTACAGGCACAAGCCACCATGACAAGCAAATGTGTGTATTTTTTTTCTTTTTTTTTGTAGAGATGGAGTTTTCACATGTTACCCACGCTGGTCTTGGACTCCTGAATTCAAGCAATCCACCCACCTCAGCCTCCCAAAGTGCTAGGGTTATACATGAGAGCCACTGCAGCCAGCCCTTAATATTAATATTTTGACTTTTTAAACATTTTTGATTGCTGTTATTTATACCATTGCATTAATACATGATTTTCAATTTCAAAATAAGTGCAACAGCAAAAACAATTTAAAAACAATATTTGGTAATTATACTCTTTATTATGTGCAAACTCATTGCCAGGAAGAAATATATATTGCTTATTGTGGTATTGATGATGTATAGTGAAACTACATTTTTACATAGTGTGGGATAAAGCAAATGGTACAATGTTATTAACAACCAGGATTTCCAGCATGAGAGAAAGGACATGCAAATGCAAGTTCAATAAAATTATGTTTAAGCCCTGTAATTCTAAATTTGAATTGGATGGATCAGTATGAACTTATGGTATAACATACTAGTTCTGTTTATTCAAAAGGTCAAGAATCAGGAGACACAAGACAATCTACTGAAAGAGATTTAAGAGGCATATAAACTAATTTTCATGGAATCTGAGTCCAACTTACTCTTAAAAGAATATTTGAGAAATGTGAAAACCCTTATGAATATTTGATGACATTAAAATTATGACTAATTATTTTTGTGTGATAATACTATTGTGATTTTTGTTTAGAGATAAACAATAAAATGTTTACAGATAAATGATACAATGCCAGGATTTGTTTCCAAAGCCCACTCAAAAAGCATGACAAAGTCCTAGCAGAAAGAATAGGTGAGAGGGCCGGGGACTGTGGCTCACACCTGTAATCCCAGCAGTTTTGGTGGCCGATATGGGTGGATCACCTGAGGTCAAGAGTTTGAGACCAGCCTAACATGGTGAAACCCCATTTCTACTAAAAATACAAAAAATTAGCCATGCGTTGTGGTGGCATGCCTGTAATCCCAGCTACTCAGGAGGCTGAGGCAAGAGAATTGCTTGAACTTGGGAGGTGGAGGTTGCAATGAGCCAAGATTATACCACTACACTCCAGCTTGGGAAACGGGAGTGAAACTCCTTCTCAAAAAAAAAAAAAAAAAAAAAAAAAAAAAAAAAAAAAAAAAAAAAAAAAAAATAAAAAAAAAAAAAAAAAAAAAAGAAAATAAAAAGAATAGGTGAGAGTTCAGAAGAAATATTATTGGCTATGAACTGATAACTATTGAACCATGTGATGCATACACAAAGATTTATTGTACTCTAATTTTGCATAAATCTTTGATACCAGTTGCAAAGCCATTGGGAACTTCCCATGGACAAAGCATTGTGCTGCACACTGGATAATGCACTCATGTCCAAAACATGGACCTAGCTATTCAAAACATTAACTCTATTGATTGTTGTCTTAGGTTCATGGAGCTCTCCCTCTGACCACACCACTCCATCCCTGTCACAAAGTGGCCCTATGAAAAGTGACTGCAAATTAGTATTAATTCCCTAAATGTTTTTTGGATAAATTAAATAAGAAAATCGTAATTTAATTGCTTAAAAGATACGTTTTATCTAATTAATATTCCTTTATAAATTACTCAATTGTCAATTTGTTTAATAAATATACAGATTATGAGTTCAGCTATAAAAAGCCCGAGCCTATACCACTGAACCAAAACACACTGATTACTTCATTGATTTGTCTAGATACTCTCTAATTTTGTTTAATTTAAAATATAACATCACCTACTTTGTACAGTATGGTATGAAAAATACAAAATGGAATATGTTATTGAAAGTAATATTTCAAGTTTGGGTACCAGATAAAGAATAAAAAATGTACAGGGTATTTCATGATATAGAATCCTTTCTCTCTTGGAGTTTACCTACTAGTCTGCTGAAAAAGAAAACGAGTAAGTTTGTATGCATGCACGATGCATGCATGGATATAGTTATTGTTTACCTCAGGTCAGCCTATTTATACAGTACAATAATATTTCCCCACTGCCCCAATAACACATATGTGAAAAATACACTGAAAGCCACTCACAAATAACAGAAATGCTACTACCTTTTAAAGACTGTTTATTAGAAATACAACATAACCTAAACTTGCCTGAAACACTATACTCTGATGGAAGTAGTGTGCACTACTTAATACTTTTCCTAAATATATTATCTGCCATTTGTCAATTATATTGTGGATGCCAGGTTAACTTTATAGTGGCTAGGATTTTTTGTGTGACACTGAGAGATACACTAATGGCCTTCTCTATCTCTTCTTAAATCTTGATTTTTAAGAAACATCAAAGAAGACATATCAGAGAAAAAAACAGAGCTAATGGTAATATCTGGGAAAAATAAACCTTATAATTTGATGCCTTTAATCTTAGCTCAGATCCGCACCTTTATAATAAATATCTTCAAAATTTGGTGGCAATGCAATGAATAATAGAAAATAATTAATCCTTCAACAAAGGACAGGTAACCAGAGATTAATAACCTAAATTATGAATCTTCTGTACCAGTAAAAGAAAGATCTAATGAAATTTTAAAGATATTAACTCAGTAACTCATGTTAAAAATCTTTCCAGACTAAATATGAGAATTAACTCTTCATATAATACCATACACTTCAGAGCATATTAGGTGAAATCATTAATATTCTTTTCTTTTTGGGTAACCAGTAACATTTATTAGGGGAAATCTCTCACAATGCCAATCCCAGAAATTCTCACTTGCTAATAAATCAAGCAATAACCAGATACTGAGAAAAATTCCTTTAGTTACTAAATCATGATATAATTAAATAGTACCACATCAATACTTTTACGTAAAGTACTAAATTTTAAAAATCTAGTAATTAGTCTTTTCTAGGCCTAATTTTATATATTTATAGATTAGTTTTTCTACCTCAAAAAAATTAGACTAACTTTGCATTTTGAACTGAAGAAAATGAGTTGCTGAACTATGCTATTTAAAACAAAATTGAACACATAAATCAAAGTATAATTATTTAAAGACAATAGTAATAGCTGTTTTGCCATTGACTGAAACATTCCTAATTTCTATAGGATTATTCAGTTCTTATAAGTTCTTACAATAATGTATACTTTCTGAAAAGGTCATGTGTATCCAGGAATCCATAGAGTTAAATTATGTCAATACTTTACTCAAATGTGCTGAGACATCAAGGAGACTGTAAAGTATAATCAATACAATAGACTAAAGATCCAAATCAATGGACTACAGTTAGAAACTCATTTGCGACAGTCCTGTTTTCACCCAAAGTCATATAAGCCCCAAACTAAAAAGTCATTGTTTCCTAAATTAAAAAGGAAAGGGGTTGTTTCTTAATTGAAAAAGTACTCCTGCTATATAAATAAATAAAGCAATAGGATCTTGATCAAAGAATAGGTACCTATATCTAAAGTAATGTATTTAATAAAATCATTGACTCTTTAATCAAAGAAAATGATGCAAATAACTTTCAAGCTCTCTTTAACTGGAGACATTTTATTGAGCACTGTTTGACACACACTTCTCTGTGCTATATTTATATAGCTTTACTTCATTAGAGATGGACAGAAGGAAAAGGGGAGAAAACAGAGGACAACGTAGCAGAAACAGCTGCCTTCTCCTTGCATTTGATTCATTCCTTAACAAGCCAGTTTAGTTACTGAATCAGCTGTTTCAACAGTTTCCCCTTAACTGTTGTTGGCACCTTCATATTTTATGTCTTCTTTTCCCTGCATTTTTGCGCACGCGCGCGCGCGCACACACACACACACACACACACACACACACACACACACACACATCTCTCTCTCTCTCCATGCTATGCTTCAATCAATCCAGATTACTTCTACTTCTAATTCAGTTTAACAAAAATTTTTTGTGAGTTATAGTCTGCTAGACATAAACTATAGGTCTTGTCTTCAATGATTTCATAGACTTGTAACTCAAAAACATTATGCTAGAAATAAGAGGTCCAGATGAGAGAATTGTATCAACCTTTTTTTTTTTTTTAAGGTAATGACTCATGAATGAAAATTGGTAGGAGAGTGTCTTGTGTACAACAGACAGAAAGAAAATGAGGCAAATGAAGTTCCCTTGGGAGGCCAAGGCAGCAATCCAGGATGGATATGATGAGGGTATGAAACTGAGCTTGGATTCTTTTTTTCAAATGTTAAGGGTAACAAGCTCTTTCAGGGGTTCACGCCGTATTGAAGGAGTGGTACGTGTATGTAAATACAAAATGAGACAAAATAATGAGAGGTAGAGCAGAGGAAGAACATGGCAAAGCAAATAATTCTGCTTTTTGAAGGGAAATGGGATGTGTTTTATTAGTAGTAGTTTCACAAAGACAGTTATATTTGAGCTGGGTGTTGAAGAATCAGATTTTACCTAAAAAAAGAAAAAAAAAAGGAAAAAGGAAGGCCGGGCGCAGTGACTAAGCCTATAATCCCAGCACTTTGGGAGGCTGAGGCGGGTGGATCACCTGAGGTCTGGAGTTTGACACCAGTCTAACCAACATAACCCCATCTCTACTAAAAATACAAAATTAGCTGGGTGTGGTAGCACATGCCTGTAATCTCAGCTACTCGGGAGGCCGAGGCGGGAGAATCACTTGAACCCTGGAGGTAGAGGTTGAGGGGAGCCAAGATCACGCCCCTGCACTCCATCCTGGGCAACAAGAGCAAAACTC
>NW_016107724.1:1790132-1803188 GCF_001604975.1 Cebus imitator | reverse complement strand
GAAAAAAGGAAAGGAAAGGAGAGGGAAGGGGATGGGGCTGGGGAAAGGAGGGGAGGGGAGGAAAGAAAATGTATTCATGGTTCTGCATAATTGTAAAGTTTCCACTCTAGATCCCATCTCACTCTACATGTTCTGTGGGCAATCACAGAAACTCAGATAGCCTTAGCCCCTACAAGCCTTACAACCATACCTCCTGCATTAATTAGCATTAAACTGTGAGTAATAGAAAGAGTAATCAAGAAAATATATATTTTTTGGGATTTAAATAAAATTTGCTTCTCTCTTACACATATATAAACTAGTAAGGTGGCTGTGCTCAAAAATAAGTCTTCCAGTATCTGGACTCAGAGATCCCAATAGTGAGTGAGTGAGAGAGAGAAAGAGAGAGGAAAGTTGTCTAGTACAGTGTTTAGGCCACAGTTAGGTGTTCAATACATATTTTTTGAACTAATGCATAAATATCTAATGGTCTTCATAGCAAATACACTTCAGTGCCTCAAACACATAGCCCCAAACTAAATTAGTGTCTTCATAGATATCCCTCTTACTTACTAATATAACGATTATTCTCTACTTACAGTCTCTGTTAATAAATCTTCCCTTCCACTCTTTGAAATCTCAATGAAAACATGTTGACTACTTCATCTCCATCACAACTTACAGCTTTTTGTTTCTCACATCCTGTCTAGTCTATCTCCATAATGCCTGTCAGATATTGTTTTACTTTCATCCATTCCCATTATTATTACATTAGTTAAGACTCTAATCATATCCTAGTTCAGAAAATCTGTGTCCAAAAAAAATTAAGTTAACAAAATCTAAACATTTCCAGCTGATTTTTTTTTTCTTTACTCCCTCATGCCTCCAGTCCACCTTTCTTCTGTTGGTATTTTCTTCCTAAAGCAAAACTCACATCATATCCCCTTTCTTCATTATTTGTGCTGGACCATAAAAGGACCTAAACTTTCCTAAACCTTTGAGATTTAATGAATATCTTAATATATGTTTCTGTGAAATTAATGACCAAGGAATGCAACTTGAGAAACAAAACAGGACAAATTAATATTTTCCCTTTAAAATTGAGATGGTGGAAGACATGCTCTCATTTTAAAAAATCATAACTTTTAAATTAATGTAAAATTTAAAATAATTTTCTGCCTATTATTATTCTCTTTTATTCTTAAGAGCATCTGAAAAACTGTTTTAAATAAGAACATATCTAAAATTATCCATGGGGCAAAAATATTCCCAAATTTTATATTCTTAAATGATTTAATAAAAACATAACTCTCATCACAGTATATTGCGACATTTACTTTTTAAGTATTTTGCATACCAGAATCTGATTCATGCCTTAGCAAACCAATAATTAGTACTGAAAAGAATTTTAAATAAAACAAGAAATCTTTATTCATCTCCATATAAAAAAATGACACCCAGGGAGGAAACTCAAAGATTAAAAATCTTATTTTTTATCAACAAATATTAAGAAGTCAGGATTATTTCATCTCTGAAGTATTCAAATTAAGTTTACAATTTAGTGACCTTCCATTCATACTTTTATTTATATATTTACAGGTAATAGAATATGTGAACAAAATTGAATATTGTGCAACACTGATGTATATTTATAAAAGTTATATTTTATAATAAAATAATTTGTGTAGATAGTGTCATGAAGAAAATACACTCCCCATAATATAACTTCCCTTCTTTATTTCATTCAGCACATGAAATTAAACAACCAGAGGAAATTTCACCTCAAGGCCATCTAAACTAGTCACTATTATAATAAGCTGCTTTAAATCCTATTTAAAACAAAGTAGAGTACAAATAAATACATGCATGTAAGACCCATATTAAAGCCCCTCAAAAATCTATTACTTTTAATTTCATAAGTAAATTTTATATTTGGCTTATTAATTTTCTCCCCATATACAATAATAGTATCAGCTTTAAGAGTAATATTTTTCTGAGGCCTCTGTTCTATTCCATTTGTCTGTATCTGTGCTTTGGTACTAGTACCATGCTGTTTTGATTACTGTAGTACAGTTTGAAGTCAGGTAGCATGATGCCTCCAGCTTTGTTCTTTTTGCTTAGGATTGTCTTGGCTATGTGGGCTCTCTTTTGGTTCCGTATGAAGTTTAAAGTGGTTTTTCCCAGTTCTGTGAAGAAGGTTAGTGGTAGCTTGATGACGATAGCATTAAATCTATAAATTACTTTGGGCAGTATGGCCATTTTCATGATGTTTATTCTTCCTAACCATAAGCATGGAATATTTTTCCATTTGTTTGTGTCCTCTCTTATTTCCTTGAAGAGTGGTTTGTGGTTCTCCTTCAAGAGGTACTTTACACCATTTGTTAGCTGTTTTCCTACATATTTTATTCTCTTTGTGGCAAATGTGAATGGGAATTTGCTCATTATTTGATTCTCTGTTTGTCTGTTATTGGTGTATAGGAATGCTTGTGATTTCTGCACATTGATTTTGTATCCTGAGAATTTGCTGAAGTTGCTTATCAGCTTAAGGTGATTTTGGGCTAAGACAATGAGGTCTTCTAAATATACAATCATGTCTTCTGCAAATAGAGACAATTTACCATACATCTACAACCATCTGATCTTTGACAAATGTGAAAAAACAGACAATGGAGAAAGGAATCCCTTTTCAATAAATGGTGTTGAAAAATGGAGAAAGCAGAAACTGGACCCCTTCCTTATACCTTACACAAAAATTAACTCCAAACAGATTGAAGGTTTAAACATAAGACATAACACCATAAAAACCCTAGAAGAAAACCTAGGCAAAAAGAACCAGGACATAGGCATAGGCAAGGACTTCATGACTAAAATACCAAAAGCATTGGCAACAAAAGCCAAAATAGACAAATTGGATGTAAATAAACTCCAGAGTTTACTTACACAGCGAAAGAAACAATCATTAGAGTGAACTGGCAACCAAGAGAATGGGAAAAATTTTTGCAATCTACCCATCTGCCAAAGGGCAAATATCCAGAATCTGCAAGAACTAAAGCAGATTTACAAGAAAAAAACAAACCCATTCAAAAGTGAGTGAAGGGTATGGACAAACACTCTTCAAAAGAAGACATATGTGAGGTCAACAAACATATGAAAAAATGCTTATCATCACTGGTCATTAGAGAAATACAAATCAAAACCACATCGAGATACCATTGCACACCAGTTAGAATGGAGATCATCAAAAAATATAGAGACAACAGATGCTAGAGAGGATGTGGAAAAATAGGAACAGTTTTACACTGTTGGTGGGAGCATAAATTAGTTCAGCCATTGTGGAATACAGTGTGGTGATTCCTCAAGGACCTAGAAATAGAAATTCCACTTGACCCAGCAATCCCATTACTGGGTATATGCCCAAAATACTATAAATCATTCTATTATAAAGACACATGCACATGCATGTTCATCGCAGCACTGTTTACAATAGCAAAGACCTGGAACCAACCCAAATGTCCACCGATGATAGGCTGGACAAAGAAAATGTGACACATATATACCATTTTAAAAGTAATATTTTTAAGAGTAATAGGAATACTATGCAGCCATAAAAAATGATGAGTTTGTGCCCTTTGTGGGGACATGGATGAAACTGGAAACCATCATTCTCAGCAAACTAACACAAGAAAAGAAAACCATACACTGCATGTTCTCACTCACACTGGGTGTTGAACAATGAGAACACATGGACACAGGGAGTAAAACATCACACATGGGAGTATGTTGTGGGGAGGGGGGTCAGGAGAGGGACAGAGGGGAGCCAGGAGGCTGGGGAGGGATAAGACTGGGAGAAATGGCTGATATACGTGACGGGGGAATGGAGACAGCAAACCACCATGGTATGTGTGTAGCTATGCAACAACTCTGCAAGATCTGCACATGTACCCCAGAATCTTATAAGGTACGATTAAAAAAAAAATGAGCATTAGAATATAACAATATCTGTCCCAAAGCAAAAGGGTTCTTAATATGCAATTATATTGTGATTGAACAAATAAAAATAAATATATTTAAAAAGTAATATTTTTGTTTCTTGTCTATGTAAATTTTTTGATGTTGTTGAAATTAACCATTTTCAGCATTGGCAATATAGCCTACTATGTGATTAATACCATAAAATATAAAAATGACAGTAATAGTAAGTCTAGAGTTTACAAAAAATATATACTTCTACATTTATTAATATTCTTACTTTTACCTTTCCTAAATCTCAGACTGATTTTACATATTTGTCAATGTTAAACTATCGCTGTCCTGCAGCCAATTTTTAAAACTGCAGAAGTATTCAAATTGACATGCAGTTAATGTGACAAGAAACAAATTAATCTTCTCTTCAGTATAAGAAAATATATGTGAATGCCATCTATACATCATTTTCCTCTGGTGATAGTTGTTCCCTATTGTTATATACCAGTTAATATTCGTTTCCTGCTTGTACCAGAAAATGCATTTAAATGACACTAAAAAGAGAAAATTTTATATATTAGTCTTCAAACTATTTTTAATGATAATAAAATAATTTAAAGGAGCTAAATTTTTCAAAAAGCAGGTTTTTAAGGTAAGTATAATAACCAATGTATAAGTATGTACTTTATATAATTTATCTTTCCTTAAAGTTTCAGAGAATAGACACATGTCAGAACAATTAACACAAAATGCAAACTGGTAGATTCAGATCTGAATTTGTTTTGCAAGTTCAATTTAATACAGAAATGTTAAGTTATTTTTAATGATTAAATAAAAGTTTACACGAGAAGCAAAACAAACCAAAATAATACTGTAAATTTATGTATTAAACATTTAATTCATGACTTCCAGTTTCCTACATGGCATTTAAGAACCTTGCACATCGTTACTCCAATTCTCACTACAAAGAAAAAACTGAACAAACTGAAACTCAGTAACTCTTTTTAGATGCATCAGAGAAGTGAGGTCATAGGGCAATATATTTCTCCCTAAAATGGAGAGACACATAGGTAAAATACAGAGAATCACAGTTCACTGAAGCAGAAGCCCAAAAGGAGAAACTTCTATGGGAAACAATAGTAGGATAGGAAACCCTAAACTGTAATTGACAAATTGCTGAAGGCACAGTGGGCAAAATATTCTAGGGGAACTCAGTATTAAGAGGGACGCCAAACTTTCATGAAAGGTACCTTCTACAGCCCAATTGGATTCTCTCAGTAAAAATCTGAGAGAGAGAAAAAAAATCTCTTGTACTTGCAGCAGGGGAAGAGAAAAAGTAACCATTTTGAAATGCCTGACCTGTAGACAAACTATTGTACCGCATCCTTACCTACAGGGGTTTTACCAAGTATATTGAAACATTTATTTTTTAAGCAAGTATTTTTGTATGCCAGAATCTGTTTCATGCTTAGCAAACCAATAATTAATACTGAAAAGAATTGTAAACAAAATAAGAAATCTTTATGCATCTCCATATAAAAAAGAGATACCCAGGGAAGAAACTCAAAGATTAAGAATCTTATTTTCATCAACAAATATTAAAAAATTAGGAGTATTTCATCTCTGAAGTATTCAAATTAAGCTTACAATTTAGTGACCTTCCAGTAATACTTTTTACTTATACATTTACATGCACTACAAAATGTGAAAAAAAAGGTAAGTATAATAACCAATGAGAAAAGAGAAATATAAAACTTTAGCCCCCACTGGACTTCAAAACAGAACTTGGAAACTTTTAAGGGCTATTGACTTTTACAAGGGGCACAGGCTCACTAAGAGAAGGAAGCCTAATGTAAGACTTTAGACCATTTCCCTTTCTGCTACAATTTATCATTACATCAGGAGAATACAACTGAAAGAAGCACATGACTCAGACCTTATTTAAAAATGAATTTGTCTCTTAGGAAACTCAAGCTGAACAGGGAAGACAAAACCAAGGAAACTAGAGAAAAATTTAACCTCTGACACCCATAGCTAGAGCAAACAGTAAAAAACAAAACAAAAAAAAAAAAAAAAAAAAATACACTTTAGTCAAAAACATAAAATGAAAAAAAAAAAAAAAAAAAAAAAAAAAAAGAATCAATATGAAAAACTCAGCAAAACCAAAATCTGGTTCACTAAAAAGATCATTAGCATCGGTAAACCTCTAGCCAGGTTAATGAAGAAATATTGAGAGATCCAAATTGCTATGATGAGAAATAAAAGAGCAACTATCATTACTGAACCAGTGGACATTAAAGAGATTAAAAAATATTGGGCACAACTATGTGCCCACATATTTGATAACCTGGATGAAATGGAGCATGTCCCTGAAAGATGCAATCTACCAAAACTCACATCAGATGAAATAAATAATCTAAACAGGTCTGCATCTATTAAATAAATTGGATCAGTAAATACTAATCTTCCAAAATGAAAGCACCAAGCTCAGATGAATTCTACCAATAATTTAGGAATAAAATTATAGCAATTCACTAGTTTTCTCCAAAAAAATGGAAGTAGAGGAAACATTTCCTAACTCATTCTTCTAGGCCATCATTACCCTAATCCAGGACCAGACAAATCAGTTACAAGACAAAAACACTATAGATTAATATCTCTCAGGAACATAGATGCATAAATTCTAAAGGAAAGCAAACCAAGTTCAACAACGTATAAAGAGAATTATACGCCATGATCAAATGGAATTTATGACAGGTGTGTGAGGCTGCTTCAACTTTCAAAAATAAATTACTGTAATCCCTCCCATCAACAGGCTAAATATGAAAAACTGTATCATTATATTAATAGATATAGCAAAAGCATCTGAAAAATCCTGATTCCCATTCATAATTCATTGTAAAACCAATAACAATCTAAGATTAAATAGGAACTTTCTCAATTTGATAAAAATAAAATCTATAAAACACAGCGAGCATCATACTTAGTAGTGAACAACTATAGATTTTCCTTCTAAAATCAGGAACAAGGCAAGGACGTCTGTTCTTAAACTTCCACTCAACATCACACTGGGAGTACTAGCCAATGAAATGAGAAGAACAAAAAAGGATGTAAAAAGTATACATATTGGTAAGGAAGAAATAAACTTTCTTAGGTGGCAAAATGATTATTAATATAGAAAATCACAGAGAATTGACCCAAAAAATCTACTGGCACTAAGAGGTGATTATAGCAATATAGGAAGATATAAGATTAGTAAACAAAAGTCAGTTGCTTTCTTAATAGCAGCTATAGAAAATTGGAATTTGAAATGGAAAGCACATCATTTAAATTAGTACATCTCAGAAACTGGAAACTTAGATATAAATATATCAAAATAAGTATAAAATCTATGAGAAATATTATAATGTTCTGATAAAAAAATCAAGATATAAACAAAAATACATTCTATCTACATTTATAGAAATATTCAACATTGTCAGATTTCAGTTTTTCCCAACTTGATCAATACAATAAACATAATCCCAGCTGAAATCACAGTGAGTCATTTTGTGGATACAAACAGAAAATAAATAAATAAATAAATAAATAAATAAACCACATGCAAAATTGTATAAGAAATAGCAAATGCAAAAGACTCAGAATATCTAACACAATATTGAAGAAAAAAAGTTGGAAAACTGACACTACTAAGCTTCAAGATACACTAAAAATGTACAGTAATCAAGACAGTGTGAGGTTGATGAATTGAAAGACAAGTAGATTAAAGGAACAACATAGTAAATATAGGCAAGTGATGTTTGACAAAAGAGCAAAGTAAAATAAATGAAAATATAATAGTCTTTTCACAAATGGTGCTGAAACTCAAAATCTACGTGCAAAATTAAATCTACACCCAGACCTTACACCTTTCACAAAATTGACTCAAAATGGGACATACATTTAAATGCAAACACAAAGCTATAAAACTTCTAAATGATACCAGAGGAGAAAATCGTGGTGACCTTGAGTTTGGTGATGGATTTTTAGATGCAACACTAAAGGCTGATGCATAAAACAAAGAAACAAACAAACAAACTCATAAGGTGAAGCTCATTAAAACTGAAGCTTTCGTTCTGCAAAAGACACTGTGAAAAAAAGAAAATACAAGCTATGGAGGAGAAAAATATATTTTCAAAGCACATATTTGATAATAGACTAGTATCCAAAATATAAAAAATTCTTATAAGTCAAAAATAAGAAACAAACATAGTGTAAGACGGACAAAGTTCTTAATAGACACCTCATTAAAACAGATATATAAATGGCAAATAAGCACATGAAAAAAATGCTCAAAATCATATGTTACCAGGGAATTTCAAATTAAAGAGAGATACCACTTTAAACCTATGAGAATAATGAAAATCTAAAATACTGACATCAAAAACTGATGAAGATGTGAAACGAAAGGAGATCTCATTCACTGCTGGTGGATATGCAAAATGGCACAAGCACTTTGGAAGACAGTTTTGCAATTTCTTAAAAATTAAATGAACTCTTACCATAGGATGCAGCAATTGTGTGCCTTAGTATTTACATAAATGAGTCAAAACTTGTTGTATGTCTACATCAAAACCTGCATATGAGTATTAGTAGCAGTTTTAATCATAATTGCCATAATTTGGAACCATTCAAGATGTCCTCAAATAGCTTAATGGATAAACAAATTGTGGTATATCCATACAATATAATATTATCCAATGATAAAAAGACATAAACTATCAAGCCCCAATACAGCATACAGGTATATTAAATGCATATTGCTAAGTAAAGTAAGCCAATGTGAGAAGGCTTTATATTCTTATAATTTCAACAGTATGTCATTTTAGAAAAGGACAACTATAGACACAGAAAAAGCTAAGTGGTTGCCAGGAGTTTGTGGGGCATGAAGGAGAAGGATGAATAGGAGAGCAGAGGGCAATTTAGGGAAGTGAAACTGTCCTGTATAATACTCTGATGAAAGTAGATACATATTATTATGCATTTCAAAACCCATAGAAGGTACAACACAAAGAGTAAACCAAATTATGGACTTTGGTTTATAACAATGTATTGACACTGGTTCATAAATTATATAAAAATATACTACACTAACACAAGATGTTAATAATCAGAGAAACTGTGGGTCATGGTAAGGAGATACAGGGGACCTGCACATTCTGCTCATTTTAGCAATAAATCTAAAACTACTCAAAAAACAAAACCTATTGATTAAAAAAGAAAAGTTCAATTTTTTACAATGGCTTAACTTAATAAATTCTTATTCATTGAAAATAACGTTTACTTTAAATTGATCAAACTGCCAATAACGAGTTTCCTCTTTTCTTCTTATTTTTTTGAGATGGAGTTTCACTCTGTCTCCCAGGCTGGAGTGCAGTAGCAGAATCTCGACTCACTGCGACCTCCACCTCCCAGGTTCAAATGATTCTCCTGCCTCAGCCTCCACAGTAGCTGGGGTTACAAGCACCGACCATAACTCCCCTGGCTAATTTTGTATATTTAGTAGAGACGGGGTTTCATCACATTGGCCAGGCTGATCTCCAACTCCTGACCTCAAGTGATCCACCTGCCTTGGCCTCCCAAAGTGCTGGGATTACAGATGTGAGCCACCATGCCAGGCCACTAATAAAGATTTTAAACAACTCCAGGGAATAGTTAGGAAAGTGCTTCCTTCTTCAAGATACCTAGCAGCACTTAAAATGTTTTAACAGTTTCCGTTAATTTATTTTCAATGCTCAGAGAGATTATATCATTAATTAATATTTTCTACCTAAATTGGCACATACTTATTTCTCATAAACATTTACGAAGTCTGTCTAATGATATATTCAACCTCTTTGAATAATCGTTTCAAATATTGACATATTTACCTTTATAATTCATGTATTATGAGTACTGTAATGCTATCCCCCAGTATGAATTTCATGTAAAGGCTTATAAAAATCTAGCTTTCCCCTAGTATCTCTGTGATTACATTTACTTTAAAGTAGTTTTTCCCAGATACAGGTTTTCCCCTCATTCAAGAAAATTTAAATGCTATTCAGTATCTCTTCAAATAGAATCACTTTTATTTCTTTTTTGTTTTCCTTTGTAGACTCAAGTTTGAGGTCAAAAAGCTACCAAAAAACGTATTGAACAACTCTACAAGTATCTGTACCTAAATATTTTGTTATTTTTCCATGGGAAGCTCTGCATTATTCTATATTTTATGTTATTCTACAGCACTTACATGTCTATTACTATACATTATATTATAGCTACTTTTACTTTTCTTATCAGAAATTGGAAGAAATCATTATTATGCTTTAGAATGTGGAGTGTAGATATTTCTTTGTCATAATTTTTATGCTGATATCTTAGTCCATTTGGATTGCTGTAACAAAATAACTTAGACTGTGTAACATAAAAATTTCTCACAGTTCTAGAGCCTAAGAAACCTAAATCAAGGCACTGGCAGAATTGGTGTCAAGTGGAGACCTTTTCTTCAAAGATGGTGCCTTCTATGTGTTCTCACATGGAAGAAGGGGCAGATAAACTCTTTCAGGTTCCTTTTATAAGGACACTAATCCCATCCAAGAGGGCAAAAAAGCTATTAAGACTTAATCACCTCCTAAAGGCCCCACTTCTTAATACTATCATATAAGGGATTTGGTTTCAACATATGAATATTGAGGGATCACAAACATTCAGACCTTAGTAGCTAATTCTAATGATAAATGGCAGTTACCTAAATTTCAGTTTTCCACATATCAACTTCAAATGCTGTATCAGTGTACTATCTATTATTTTTTTTTCATTTATTTAATTTATTGCATTTTAGGTTTTGGGGTACATGTGAAGAACATGCAAGATTGTTGCATAGGTACACACGTGGCAGTGTGATTTGTTGCCTTCCCCCCCATCACCTACATCTGGCATCTCTCCCCTTGCTATCTCTCCCCAACACCCAATCCCCCACTGTCCCTCCCCTATTTCCCCCCAACTGTCCCCAGTGTGTAGTGCTCCCCTCCCTGTGTCCATGTGTTCTCATTGTTCAACACCCGCCTATGAGTGAGAACATGGGGTGTTTGATCTGCTCTTCTCTCAGTTTGCTGAGAATGATGGTTTCCAGGTTCATCCATGTCCCTACAATGGACACAAACTCTACATTTCTTAAAATAAACTCAAATTTTAACTTACATATATTTGCAGAGAAAATCTCATTTCAGTAGCATGTGGAAAACCAGTACTACTTGCTATACACTATAATCATCACAAGTAAGTACCATGAAAAACAGACCAATATTATTAAATTTTACATAGATCTATTGCCTGATAAGGGGCTTAGTCTATAGTACCTCCTCTCTCCTTCTTAGAGTAAGAGATTAAATATGTTAAGATTTTAAAGATCTATGATCTCCAAACTAACATTTGATCAAAAGGTCTATCTCAAGAAAGAGTAGGTATTGTTAAAGGAAATTTAATTATCCTTCTACAAATAAATGTTCACACTTGAGAAATAATGGCATACAGATTAGTGCAAGAAAGATTTTTTTTTTTTATATCTGGAAAATGTACTTTTAAAAATAGTCATTGTCTAGTTGGTTTATTTTCACTGTTTTGCTCAAAGGATTTTCTGAGGCACAAATCAGTATATGTTAATATTCTGAGCAAAGGGAAAACATTTAGCTAAAGCTTAAAAAGCATTCATGCATACAATGTGGAATTTCATTTCAGGTTAATGACGGAAGATTTTTTCGTCATGGAATTAAATAAAATTTAAGTCTTTTAAAAATGTTTACTAAGCACATACTATGTATCAACTGTTGTCCCAGATACTAAAATGGAAGGATAAGAAAATTTTCAGAAGAAATCTGACAAAAGGGAAAAACTATTAACCTTTATTATTTGGGATCTTTGCCACTACCAAGTAGGCAATAGTAAATATTTTATTACAAATTTGTAACATGTATTTATAATATATTATAAAAAACAGCTTTCCTCTATATCAAAAACTGTATCTTCACTGAATTTTTTAAACTCCTAGTACTGGAATGTCATTTATTTGCTTACATATAAAAGTATAATAACCTTTAGATTTTTTGCTTAAAGAAGGAAAGAATTAACCTTGAAATTTGAATGACTTAACATGAATGTTCTCACAGAAAATGATGAATCACATAATTCTGTAAAGAAACCAAATAAAACAAACGAAAAAGTTGCATTTATCAATGGGGAAGATGACCAGGGAATGTGTACACATAACTATGCCTGACAATAGGCAAACAACCTACACGTAATTGAAACATTTTAGAAGAACATATGGAATCGTTTTTATTGTAGGTTAGAACCCTTCCCAGAGTCAGGAATTTCTTGTCAGATGTTGACAATAATAGAACTGAGTTAGTAACACAAAATGAGACACTGAAAAACTTATCTTTTATTTCACTTTGTTTTTATGGGGAAAAATACACAGAACATGATATGCCAGAAATAAAAGAGACAAAACTTAGTATCTAATTTATTAAACACATGGGATATGCTGAGAAATTTCAACATGTTTAACACTTTGGTAAAAATAGTACGTCAATCCTTATATTTTTGTGACTTTCCAGTGTATTAACACTTAGTCTTTGGATATAGACTGAAGCATCCGAAGACTAAGTAAAAAGTATATGATTATAATGTAATTGTTACTATGTCCAAATTAAAGGTATAAAGTAATGGTTAATATGTCTAGCTTTAGGTCAAGCTATCTCAGCTTAAATTCTCTATTGCTCATTTAACTGTGGGACACTGTGAACTTAGTAAATCTTTCCGGGTTTTGATGAAATCGGTATGATAATTTTAACAAAATTAAAATTGTTAATTTTGTTAAACAAAATTTTAACAGTGGCTCACACCTGTAATCCCAGCACATCGGGAGGCCAAGGCAGGCGGGTCACGAGGTCAGGAGATCGAGATCATCCTGGCTAACACAGTGAAATCCCATCTAAAAAACCTCTACTAAAAAAAAAAAAAAAAATTAGCCAAGCGTGGTGGCATGCACCTATAGTCCCAGCTACTTGGGAGACTGAGGCAGGAAAATCACTTGAA
>NW_016107724.1:1788084-1789292 GCF_001604975.1 Cebus imitator | reverse complement strand
CAGAAACTCTGGATTGAGAGTTTCACAGCAAACGCAGCTGAACCTGGGATAGTCCAACTTTGTGGGGGAGGGGCGTCCACCATTACCGAGGCAGCCCACCACTATGGAGGTAGTCAGCCAATGCTGAGTCAGCCCGCAGTTGCCAAGGCAACCCACCATTGCTGAGGCAGCCAGCCGTTGCTGAGGCAACCCGCCACTGCAGAGAGGCTCCACCTTAACATAGGTGGGCCACCATTGCCGAGGCAGTTCTAACTACACCCATATAAACTGGACTGCAGGGAAGTTCACTCTTGGCAGCTGGGCAGAGCCCACAGCAGCTCAACGAAGCCTCTACAGGCAGAGAGTGACTAGGCTGCCTCCTTGCTGGGCCGCGCAGCTCTGAAGGAAAAAAAAGAAGGCAGCAGCATAATGGAAACTCATAAAGCCCTAAATCCCTGGGACAGAGCACCTGGGAACAAAAAGCAGTTTATGAGTTATGCTGCAGCAGACCTAAATGAACATGCCCAGCAGCTCTGAATGAACAACGGAGCTCACAGCTCAGCATTTGAGCTCCTATAAAGAAGAGACCGTCTCCTCAAGCAGCTCCCTGACCCCTGTATATCCAAAGAGTCACCTCATAAAGGAGAGATCAGATTGACACTTGGCGGGTATCCTTCTGGGACAAAGATAGCAGAAGAAGAAAACTAGTAACAACCCTTACTGTTCAGCAGCTGCTGCAGGTGAACCCCAGGCAAGCAGGGCCTGGAGTGGACCTCAGCAGACCTACATCAGAGGGGCCAGACTGTCAGAAGGTAAACCAAGAAACCGAAATAACCTCATCATCAACAAACAGAACATCCACACAGAGACCCAATCTGAAAGCCAGCAACTACAAAGATGACAGGTGGATAAATCCATAACGATGGGAAGAAACCAGTGCAAAATGGATGAAAACACCTGAAACCAGAACACCTCTCCTCCTAAAAGGGATCACAACTCCTCACCAGCAAGGGAACAAGGTTGGATGGAGAACGAGTGTGATGAAATGACAGAATCAGACTTCAGAAGGTAGGTAGTAAGAAACTTCTGTGAACCAAAAGAACATGTTCTAACCCAATGCAAAGAAACTAAGAACGCTTGAAAAAAGATTTGATGAAATGCTAACGAGCATGGACAAAATAGAAAGGAATATAAGTGAATTGATGGAGCTGAAAAACACAGCACAAGAA
>NW_016107724.1:1784485-1785802 GCF_001604975.1 Cebus imitator | reverse complement strand
AACGGAAATCATAACAAACAGTCTCTCAGACCACAGTGCAATCAAGTTAGAGCTCAGAATTCAAAAACTAACCCAGAACCGCACAGCTTCATGGAAACTGAACAATGTGCTCTTGAATGTTGACTGGATAAACAATGAAATGAAGACAAAAATAAAGATGTTTTTCAAAACCAATGGGAAAGAAGACAAAACTTACCAGAATCTCTGGGACACATTTAAAGCAGTCTCTAGAGGAAAATATATAGCAATAAGTGTCCACATGAGAAGCAAGGAGAGATCAAAAATTGACACCCTATCGTCAAAACTGAAAGAGCTAGAGGAGCAAGATCAAAAAAACTCAAAATCCAGCAGAAGACAAGAAATAGCTAAGATCAGAGCAGAACTGAAGGAGATAGAGACACAAAAAACCCTTTAAAAAAACGAATAAATCCAGGGGCTGGTTTTTTGAAAAGATCAACAAAATAGACCACTAGCCAGATTAATAAAAAAGAAAAGAGACAATAACCAAATTGAAGCAATAAAAAACGATAAAGAGGATATCACCACAGATTCCACAGAAATTCAAACCATCATCAGAGATTACTACAAACAACTCTATGCACACAAACTAATAAACCTGGAAGAAATGGATAAATTCCTGGACACTTGCCTCCTGCAAAGCCTAAACCAGGAAGAAGCCGAAACCCTGAACAGACCCATAACAAGGTCTGAAGTTGAGGCAGCAATGAAGAGCTTACCACCCAAAAAAAGCCCAGGTCCAGATGGGTTCACAGCCGAATTCTACCAGACATACAAAGAGGAGCTGGTACCATTCCTTCTGAAACTATTCCACACTATCCAAAAAGAGGGATTTCTTCCCAAATCATTTTATGAGACCAACATCATCCTGATACCAAAACCCTGCAGAGACTCAACAAGAAAAAACAACTTCAGGCCAATATCCATGATGAACATAGATGCAAAAATCTTCAATAAAATACTGACAAGCCGATTGCAACAGCACATCAAAAAGCTTATCCACCATGATCAAGTGCACTTCATCCCGGGGATGCAAGGCTGGTTCCACATATGCAAGTCTATAAATGTAATTCACCACATAAACAGAACCAAAGACAAAAACCACATGATTATCTCCATTGATGCAGAGAAGGCCTTTGACAAAACTCAACAGCCCTTTATGCTAAAAACCCTCAATAAGCTAGGTATTGACGGAATGTATCTCAAAATAATAAAAGCTATTTATGACAAACCAACAGCCAATATCATACTGAATGGGCAAAAACTGGAAGCATTCCCCTTGAAATGTGGCACCAGACA
>NW_016107724.1:1777507-1782385 GCF_001604975.1 Cebus imitator | reverse complement strand
AAAAAAAAAAAAAAAAACTTTTACTTTCTGATTAGATTTAATTGCATCATTTCCTCTTACTCTGTGCCCTTTCCTACTTTATATATGATAGCAATTAATGTGGATCCATAAAAATATTAAAAATAACTTAATAAAGTACACAATGCCAAAATTCCTGATGAAAGTCTTTATAATTTCAAAGGAAAATTAATGTACTCAATAATTATTATTTTATTCTAGGCTAAGAGCGTGGTTCACAGCTATAATCCCAGAACTTTGAGAGACAGAGACAGGTGGATCACTTGAGGACAATAGACCAGACTGGTCAACATGGTGAAACCCCATCTCTACCAAAAAATACAAAAATTAGCTGGGGGTGATAATGCATGCCTGGATTCCCAGCTACTTGGGAGGCTGAGGTGGGAGAACAGCTTGGACCTGAGAGGCAGATGTTGTGAGATAAGGGCTAAAACAGAAAGCTGAAACACTGCCATCTTGTGGAAAAGCCAGCTGGGCCCTGAGCAGCGTTGTAGTTCTCAGAACTGTTATTGTATTGCAATTATCAGAAATGTTATTTTCTAAGGTTAATAATTTCCTCTGCTAATCCCCTTCCCTTGCAACAAATCGCTGACTTTAGCTTCTGCACAAACAGCTTGCCTTGCACAACCCCTGAGCCCCCCCGAACAAGGATGTGGTTTTGCAGCTTAAATACCTTGCTCCCCCTGAGCTCGGGGCCATGGGTTGGAGAGATGTGAGTCCTCCATGGCTGCCTGCAATAAATACCCTGCAATTTGGCATACTTTTTGTCTTAGTGTTGATTTTCTTTGCTCGCTCTGGTACAACAGTTGTAGTGAGCCAAGATGGCACTACTGCACTCAATCCTGGACAACAGAGTGAGATACTGTCTCAAAACCAAAAACAAACAAAAAACCAATCATTTTGTTCTAAATGCGCATGCTAAATATTAAAGTAAATTTTCAATTGCATTCAATCTTTTTCTCTGCCAGAAAACCATTAAAACTACTTTTAACATTAATTGTAGTTAGTTATATTCTGAAACTAATAATTAAAACTTTTTTTCTAAAACCAAAGCTTTTTCTAGTTCCAAGCATATCACCCTATGATATTGCTTTATTTAATCCATAGTTCAGAAAAGCAAAACCACAGAATTAATCAGTGCATTTTTGTTTTCCATTCTCTGTGGTGCCCTTTTGTAGGTTTCAATTATAAAGAGAAAATTATGAAAATAAAATAAAAACCCAAGTCACCTTAGAAAGCAATGATCTGAAAACAAAGTCAAAGGACTGAAATCATTTTAATAAACTTTCTAAATGTTGAGAATAAAACAGCAGAAGATAGCAAAATGAAATCATACCCTGGCCCTCTGAGATCTGGGCGGCAAATTTACCATGCCACTTCACAAGTCATTTAATATTTTCATTAAAATGGAAAAACTTAAGAGGAGTTTCAATTATATCCATTATGCTCAGGAGACCAACTTTTGAAACTAGGCCAACAGATCCGGACTAACTCATAAAAGCTAAATGATTTTTTACATTAATCATGCAATATTAAAACCACGCAGAGATACTTAAAGAAATTTAGAATCATTGGGCTCTATTTTAACGAAGTTCCCACAATTTCAATTGTGGTGCCCACTGTGAATTGATATGGAAATTCCAATGCAGGCAATGGAAAAATAACCTAAAATCAAAATCACAAAAATAAGTCCAAATTAACAACGAAACAGATGTATACACCACACAACTTTCATTAAATTAGAATTATCTGCTATAATTCTTTATAACACATTATCAAAGTATGACAGACGATAGCATGTATAACTTGACAACATACCAATTAAAGACACTTCATTGGAAATTCTTCTCTTTTGTATGAAAACGTAATTTCCTGACACTAATAAGACTTAATTACCTAAAAAACATAACCCCCAAATCAAGATAGCCACACGTATTCTTCTCAAAGTTTACAGCAAATATTTTTGTCAACTAGTCTCCACTCATTCTTCATGGAATTATATCTGAATTTCCCTCTGGGGGAAAAATTCTTCTTTACATTCGATTAAATGCATTTAATGGAATTGACTTATATTTAATTCTGGACAGTGATTGACTCATTGCTGTACACAGTAGTCCCTCCTTATCTGTAGTTTTGCTTTCCACTGTTTCAGTTACTCACAGTACAGTACAATAAGAAATTTTGAGAGAATGAGACCACATTCATATAACTTTTAATACAGTATATAATTAATGTATTATTAGTTACTGTTTTGTTGTTAATCTCTTACTTTAGCAAATTTATAAATTACTCTTTATCATAGACATTTATATAGAGAAAAAAAACATAGTATACATGGGGTTGGGTATTATCTATGCTTTCAGGCATCCACTGGGTGTCTTGGCATGTATCCCCTACAAAGAAAGGGGTCTGCTGTATTTTCCTTACCAGAAACAAAAGTACACCATGAGTACTCTTATTAAAGATTTTTATTAAAAAAAAAAGTGGTACTGAAATATGAGAGGATGTAGAATGTTGCAACTGATGCTGCTAATGTGTTATCATTCAAAACCAGACTGAAGTCAAACACAGCAAAAAGCGAAGGTAAAAGTGTGAAGAGATGTCAAAAGCTGAGAGCTCTGTTTATTTCTAAATCCAAGAGCCTGAAGTCAGCCCTACCCTTCCCCTAAATTAACTCAGATTAAGGAAGAATAGGGTTTTTTTTTTTACCCCTTTCACTTAGAAAGTGATTGAAAAACAAAGATTCATAAGTAATCAAAAATAAAAAGAGGCACTATAAAGGAATCTTACTACTTAACACATGTATTCATTATTTTAGTATAATATTTATTACACAATCATTTAGTGTCTGGTAATATGGCAAGTGCTAAGAGTTCATTTTGACTCCATTCTTAAATATCTTTCATTTCAGTTTTCCCTTCCCAGAACATCAAGGTTTCTTAAAGCAAAAATACACCTACTTTATGTAATGTGGAGTTTCCTATACCAAAATTCTTTCAGCATTGAAACACAACTCTATATGCTAGACTATTCATAAGCATCAAGTAGATCAATGATGTTGGACCAAAAGTCAGAAAAATAAAAAGATAGTTTTCAAACTCATTACTTGGTATGATGGGGAAGCCAGAAGAAAAATTGAATGGTAAAGGAACAGTGGTCTTCAAATAAATGCAGTACCTTTGGTCAAACTGTCTGCTTTTCAAGAAACTAAGTGGTGTTAAAAAAAAAAAAGTCTATGTTTCATTTAGGACAGATTATATATATATATATTTTTTAATATATATATATTTTAAATATATATATATATATATATATTTAAAGAGAAAACGATATCAGCATATGGGCATCAAACGCAAATTTTATGGATTCCAGTTTTCTGGTCTTTACTTTGGGAAATATGTTATTAAATTTTAACCAGTATGATACTGAAATGCCCTGTGAGTTCACATCTAAGTGAAGTAAACTACTTAATGTGAAGAATTTGTTTTCTAATTCCTACCTGAAAAATGCTGTCACTTGGAAATTTACGTTTTAAGTGCACTTTAGTATGCTACCTATATTTTTTATCTTAAGAGATTTAAAAACCTGAGCTTTCTTCTTTGTTATATCTATGTATTATAATGTTTGCAGGTCAACTTGTTTGTGTAACCTACGTAATAAATTGTTTTCATTTTTCATTGCCCTCACGTAATAAGTATTTGATGATGGCACCAGAACTTTGATTCTTCAAGAATTACAGAGTTATTTCCTTAACTCCAGAAGTCATGCCCCAAGGGACAATTCTTTAGAGTTTTGTGATGTGCCTTAACAATCCGAAATAGAATGATTTACATGATATGTTGCTATATTCTCATGATGCCTCCTATAGATGATTCATCTATATAGTTGCAGGTTTATAATTAATACACACTTTTACATTCTCAGCTTTTGTAATCACTGTCATAATGTAATGACAGACAGGAGAACCATGGTTGCAAGGCTGTTTGGAATGTCTAGGCCAGAGAGAAAAAAAGTACACAAACAATCTAAAGGGATTTATAAAGCTCATCAGGATTATATGATTATCTACCTAAAGATAGAGTCAGTGTTCACATATAAAAGGGATAAGTAATCTTGAATCTGATCAGGGCTATTCTCAAGGGATTTTATAGGAAGAGAAGGACAAAGGCATTAACTATAGTCAGAAACTTACAAGGCTGGAGCCAAAACACTGAAAATACTATTCTCCCCCACTTCCGCTGCCACACATACCTCTCTCCTTATATAATTTAAAATTGTAACAGTAACAAAACCTAATATTTAAAATGTCCTGATTGTCCCACCATGATTAATTCAAGTTCTTTTTAATATTAAACCCTCATACATTGGTAAATATCAAAATGCCTAATTTTGTCCAGAGAGTATCTACAGAGAATCACTCATTCTTGAAAGTGTCTGTGATATAGCTACAATTAAGAGGAAAAAGGCTTGAGAAACAGGAGGAGAATGTTTTATCCATGTTCACTTGGCTAGAGCTCAGATTCCAGATTCAGGCCCAGAAACAATCTAGAAGAGGAACTAGGAACAGGATGAGTTCACGGCCCAGCAGACAAACTGGTCACAGTCATTGAGGATAAAGAAGCTGCAGCCCAAAATTTAAGTCTAATGTGTGGAACACCAATATGGAAAGAACCAGGTGACACATTCAGATTCACTCCTTAAAAGGCCAGACCTGGCCGGGCACGGTGGCTCAAGCCTGTAATCCCAGCACTGTGGGAGGCCGAGGCAGGTGGATCACGAGGTCAAGAGATCGAGACCATCCTGGTCAACATGGTGAAACCCCGTCTCTACTAAAAATACAAAAAATTAGCTGGGCATGGT
>NW_016107724.1:1750421-1777372 GCF_001604975.1 Cebus imitator | reverse complement strand
AAAAAGAAAAGCCCAGACCTTCTAATCTATATTCCAATTTAGATTAGCTAAACAGGGCTGTTTCCATTGATAAAGCCGTTGGTATCAGAAGATGGTAAGACAAGACTTGACCACAATGCAGAAAAATATGCTTCTTTTGTACATTACTTGGTTCTAATGCATATGGTATATTTGAAAATTATGGTGGATGTTCATGCATTATAAGTAATCATTATCATTCTAACCTGTATCCAGTTCAAATAAACTCATTAAATATCTCTAAGTTTCTCAAGAAAGATAGACTAATTTCCCTTTCTGGAATCATTACAATAGCATCAGTAATCTAAACTTGACTCTTCCTGAAAATGTGCAGACAAGTATAGTTACCAGCTGTTGGATAAACTAACATCTGTTATATCTTTTGAGGAGCTGTCATCAATGTAATTGTGTAACCATTTAAATGAAAAAGAGATAAGACTGACTCCCTTTTAGTTTATTCTATATGCATTTGTATTTATTTACATCTTTAACAAAATGGTGCATTCACATATTTAATGAGGGGATGTATTATTCATATCACTTTATAATTAAATCAACACAAAGTACTACAGTACCTCACCATTAACATTGACTTTCTCTGAGGATATAAGTGCGGAGTTCAGTCAAGTTTAACATTATGTTTCTATAATTTTATAGGCAGATAATCATTTTAATCAGATAAAAGTAATGTTTTAGTTAAAATATAATTTAGGAGAGTTATTCTTAAGTCAATTAGAATAAACTCTAATTAGAACAAATATCAATACGTATTTATTATTCAATTACTACTGAAAGGCTGTTTTATTTTTGTATATGTGATGATATCAATCATTTTAGGTATTAAGCTCTTTATGTATTTGGTTCTGAAAAGTTAGTTCTTTCCACATTTCCTACAGTGAAAGTTCAGAATCTTTACTGTATATAAAGAACATTTTACCAAAGATGATTCTTGCATGCATTATTCCTCCAGTTGTAGCAATGTATTAAGGGAAAAGGCATAGCATAGCAAATACTAGGCTTATACCTTCTTGTGAATTAATAACTAAGTCTTAAAGACAAGTGATTTTATCGACCAGTTCTGTAGAATTTATAGCTTTATATAATATTAAATACTTGCAGCTCATAAAATTCTGACAATAATTAAAAATGGATTCTAATTTTCAAATATACTCTTAATCAAAGTAGGCTAAATGTAATTATGTATGCAAGGTGCATAGGAACAGCACACATATATAACTATGCCGGGTAGTATGTATGGAAATGTAGCTTGATGAGATGGAGATTTTCTTATCAACAACAGTTAATGAATGTGCATAGACACAGGTATTATTACAATTGAATTTTAAATCATCTTTCCTCTTACTCTGTTCATATACCCTTCTCTCTTCTTCTCACCTGTTATATAAAAGTAAGGCTTTGCTGAATATGCTCCTTACAATTCACTATCGAAGCTATGATAACAGAAGTAGAAAAATAAAAGAAAGTGCAGCAAATGGAGAGTAAAATGTGTCCAAAAATGATTTTGTGATTCTTTATGCAATGCATGTTGTTAAAATGTAAATGCATACAAAACTCAAATTACTCTTCCACATTGACAGTGATGGGCAAACATAAGCAACTCTGTCTCTAACTGAATAAATTCCTAGTCAACATGATTTGTCTCTTCATGATCCTCCTAAAGAAATGGCCACTATGTTCCACAATAACACGCTGATCTGACAGCCCCAGTGCTGTCTCTTCTTCACCTGAAATATTTTCCTGACTTTTCTTGTAAACAT
Organism: Cebus imitator; assembly: GCF_001604975.1. Lineage (NCBI taxonomy): Eukaryota > Metazoa > Chordata > Mammalia > Primates > Cebidae > Cebus > Cebus imitator. Next base: position 1,775,576 of record NW_016107724.1, on the reverse strand, counting down.
TAAATCAGCTCCACTGGAAGAAGTCTTTGTTTTCTCTCCTTATTCATATTCTGGATATTATTATAATATCCCTTCTATGCCCAAAGAAGGGAAAGAATTTCTTCTACACGCTCCATGAGAAAAACAGTCTCTTTCTCCAACATTGCCTTATTTCTCCTAATAAAATAAGTAGAACGAGTAAAGTATTTATTTCATGCCATTGAGAAAAAGCTCAGTAAAACCCTGCTCAGTCTTTCTGGTCCTCTCCATTGTTTCACAGCTACCCTTGCTGCTTTTTTCTCGGCCTGACACAGTAAGCTCCAGGGAGACAGAAAGGAGGACTGGGTGTGGGGACAGAGTAAGAGGTTTGCCTTTCTCCATCTGCTTAGTCTGTGATAGCCTAGGCAAGTTCACTGGGGATTGGGGTAGGAAACAGAAAATACATTTTAGCCTCAATTTCGTGCTGTGGCTTCTTTCCAGCTTTAGCTAACCTTTTCCTCCCTTACTTGAGAGGCTAGTTTCCCATTGGCTGAGAACAGTTACAACCAATACAGAACTTGGAGACTTCAGTCTCTAGGCTGAAAAATCCCTATTCAGAAATATCTATTCTCATTCCTGCAATATTACAAAGAACAGATATTAGTTTTACTCAGAATAACAGTATCTTTTAATTAAAAAAAAACCATTTAGAAACCTTATTTCATTTCAGTAAAAAAATATTCAGGCAGAATTCAATACACAAACACCGAAGATTTTTTTTCATTTTAAAATTCCAGCTCATGCTAGTTTTTACTGACCTAAATAAATGTATCTTCCTCACCAAGTGAGCTTTATACACGTAGGAAGCACATAGCAGATATGGCTACAATACAAAATGAATAACACAGATAGACACACAATTGGAAACAGAAACTGTCTCACTCAACTAAACATCCACATCCATGAAAAAATACACCATAGATGATGAAATGTATTCACTTAAAGGTGGAGAATACACAAATACAGCCCTTTGCAAAAATGTGCTAAATGATGCTTACATACTTAGATTTATCTGATCAGCAAAAGGTGTTCTCTACCACCATATTTTGTAGATTTTCTAGGGTGTAGGGGTGTGTCTGTGTGTGTGTGAGTGTGTTTTTTTCTCTTATCTGCCTTATTACAATGGTAGCAACTGCTTTCCTTATGTCTCTTCACCTATCACTGCAAATTGTGTCAAACATTTACACATAGTAAATACACAGTAGATATTTACTGAATATTTTAATAAACTTTTTAATGAATTAGGGAACGCCAAGGTAAAATGTTACGGCTATAAAGTAAGATACAGACACACATATCTCAAGAAGCATGCAATGTTGAGAGAAGTGCTTGATGCTGAATAAAACACTGGGTTTGAAGAAGACATGAACAAGAGAGCTTTGGTAAGACAGGAAATAAGTAGAGAGGTAAAACAGACTGGCTGTATAACAAAGAAAACCTGTGATTTTTGTCACTAATTATCACATAATTAGGTTCTCAGGAATCTCATGGAATAACAATACATCATTATGCAATTTATGTAAACATTTGTACATTTAGAAATAACACTGAATCTTTTAGTATAACTTTTTAAAGTGTTTAAATTGTTCAACTTAACTCTTTGGCTGCTTTTTCGTAAAATACTTAGATAATGTCCATTTTCCAAAACGTATTAATAACTTTTCAGTAACTTTTGCTGCTATTGTAAGAAAAAATACTTGAAAAACTGAAAGACTGTTAATTGTTTTTAATATAAGAATTACATTGACTTATGTCAGCCAGACAAAGTGACATAATTTTGGATTAACTTCAATCCAAAACTGTAATTTTCTTGCTCTTTTGCTATTCATATGCCCTTCTACCTCATGTTATCAGATTTCAGCTCTTAATACAACCTTTCATCAGTTATTTTTTAAAACTATAAATTTCTTTAACAGGATTATACAAATACAGACTGTATTTTCTAAGTGTGAAAACAGACATATTTATGTATTGACTTACATGGTCCCACTATTATTATTGATTTGTGATTGTATAGTATGGCCAGAAGAGGTGTTCTACTTTATTCTGCTTCCGTATCTGAAAGCCATGGTTCAGAGAAGTAGGAGGTGCAACATGATGTGCAGATAAGTTACAAAATGAAAATCTGTCATATGTTTTAGCCCTATGTAATGGAGAGAGGAAGCAATAGCAACTGAATATGATGGGCAACATGATTGTTGCCTTAAAAGTACAAATGGACTCTCATCGTTCAACACCCGCCTATGAGTGAGAACATGCGGTGTTTGATCTTCTGCTCCTCTGTCAGTTTGCTGAGAATGATGGTTTCCAGGTTCATCCATGTCCCAACAAAGGACCCAAACTCATCGTTTTTGATGGCTGCATAATATTCCATGGTGTATATGTGCCACATTTTCCCTATCCAGTCTATCGTCGATGGGCATTTGGGTTGGTTCCAGGTCTTTGCTATTGTAAACAGTGCTGCAATGAACATTCGTGTACACGTGTCCTTATAGTAGAACGATTTATGGACAAAGGGAGGGGAGCACTACACACTGGGGTCAGTTGGGGGGACATAGGGGAGGGATGGTGGGGGGTGGGGAGCTGGGGGGGGATAGCAGGGGGAGAAATGCCAGATGTAGGTGATGGGGAGGAAGGCAGCAAATCACACTGCCATGTGTGTTCCTATGCAACAATTTTGCATGTTCTTCACATGTACCCCAAATCCTAAAATACAATAAAATAAATAAATGGGAAAAAAAAAAAAGTACAAATGGAAGAGTGTTTTACAGATAGCGCAAGTTCTTGCCAGAGTTTATAATGCTTTTCTCAGCAAATAAGCTGAGTGCAAAGGAATAATTTTTCAGGTGACATAACATTTAAAACTCTAGAAGCAACTTACATTTCAATTTTGAAGGATTCTATGATAAACAAGTCATTTTATCTGATATACAGTTGCAGATGATTAAGACAGTGCATTATACTGTATTCAGAATTCTTGTCTTTCAGGACTATCAATCCACCCATAATGGTATGTTATAAAAACATGCACATTTGGACAATTCCTCTCATAACAATAGCATTCCAAATGTTTCTGCAGATGTTTCACAAAGATTGCCTTTGTGACAAGAATGGATGTTTAGATGCTCATAAGCATAAAAATCTAACACAAGAACAGGGAGAAACATTCTCCTATGAGTGTTAAGTTTGTTCATCTCAAGCAGTTTTGAAACTGAAGTTTCATGTGGGATAGTGAATTTAATACACTAATAAACTTTTATACATAATAGAAATAATGTTAATTATATGGCCATTTTTAATGAGGCAGAACGTCTCCCTGAAAAAATAAAGATTTAAAACTTTAGGAGGAAAATGACAAGGACTTTTTATATAAAAGATGATGTTACTGTAAACTGAATTAGCAGTATAAAAAGCTCCTCATGTTCCACAGACCTATAGTTTGCTTACCAGAACTTCTATTGATCCTGATGGATGTTGCAACTGTTCATATTCTTACTTCTTATTTCATACCTCCTTTTGTAGTACTAAAATAAATACTTACAACTGAGGTAAGTTAAACTGCCCTGATTTTTTTAATTGAAAGATATGGAATTTATATGTATCTATTATATATAAAAACTAGAAACTCTGGTATCTCGATAATTATACTGTTGTTAGATGGTGATGACAATTTTCCATTATTCCAGTGTATTTATTATTATATTCATCCTAGTCCTAAGGGACTTAATTCATTGTTTATATCTAAAATTTTTCCACTTTGATATATATTCCCACAGAATTTGTAAGCACTCAATAATGCTGATAATGAGAGTAATAATATTGTCAATGTAAGCAATGCTTTCCAGATTAAAAGAAGAAAATTATATTTTGATTATCAAAGAAAACATAATTTTGTTTTAATAATTTTTCAGTTATGCTATAAATAATTATATTGTTTCTAAAATAACATTGAAAATTAAAATAAGATTAATTATAATTTGAAATTAGTTTTTAATGAGCATTCTAACTGATATCAACACAAGGAAAGCATGTCAAATAAACCAATACAGTGCATTTTTAGAAATGAGGAAGTTTTCAATAACCTATTGAGAATCTAATGTCTTATCATTCATTTTTCTTTACATCAAGTTGCTGAAGTTCACTGAAATATGTATATGTATTAGCCTAATTTTGATGGTGATGAAAACAACTTTATTTTAGAAGTATTAATATATTGCCAAGAGTATCTATTGAAAGATACAGGTCTTGTAGCTGGTCTACTTCATTTCAAGTCTAGCCTAGCACTACTCTTCAGTGAAGAAATATCTTGTGTCAGATGTTATGTTACATGCAGCTTGTGATAAAAACATGCTATCCTGTGTTGATGGAGCTTACAGCCTAGTGGGTGAGCCACTTTATTTATACAACAATGACATTTTTTTAAATGTGAAAAATCAATGCTCAAAAAACAGTCTTATGGAGATTCTGTTTTCATCATTTTATGTAAATTTGTAAAAAGCCCTTGACAGAGTCTTGGAGGTGAAGGAAGATTTTTATGAGAAGTTTCCAGATCTGAAGAATAAATGGAATTAACTAGAAAGGTAAAGAGGGTAAGGTCAAATGTCTCAAAGCAAGCAAGTGTCAGGCAGGAAAAAGTCACTTTGGCAGAGCAGAGAGCCAGTAGAAGCTTGAAACAAGGTAAAGCTTAAAGGTGATGTGAAACCAGATCTTGTAAGCACTTGCAGATACCTTAGGGTTTTCTTACATGAGCAAGGGTGGGTCTAGAATTACAATGAAATGATCAGATTTGCATTTTAAGTAATAAAATCAAAAATGAAACAAAACTAAAGTGTCCATAATGGGATGTAACATATGAGTAAAATAGATCTGACAAGGATATTAAAGAAATAAGAAATTTGAATTATTCAACTCATCTGTATGGCATTTTCCTAAATATAAAATAAGGAAGTTGAACTGGATACCTTTTAAGATACTTTCTATTTCCAACATTCTAGGAATCAGGTACAGTAGTTCCCCCTTGTCTTCAAGGATACATTTCAAGACCCCTAGTGGATGTCTGGACCCAAGGATAATACTGACTCCTAGATACACTATGTTTTTTCCCATATAATAACATCAGGTTAGCCTATACATTATGAATAAGCTGGACAAAGGGATGATTCATGTACCAGGCTAGACAGCACAAGAATTTATCATGCTTCTCAAAACTGCATGCAATTTAAAACTTATGAAATATTTATTTGTGTAACTTTGCATTTAGTATTTTCAGACTGCAATTGACCACAGATAACTGAAACTATGAAAAGCAAAGCCTCAAGTAAGGGAGACTCCTCTAATTTGGAAGTGAAACCTGCACTGAATGGGCAGGATGCTTGTTATAGAAAGTAACATACCTAAAAGCTGAGGCACTACTCCTCCAGGGCAATTGGTATCCTTGATTGTATTACAACATGGATATTTTAAATCGGAAAACAAAATATAATGAAGACATTTTATTCACTACCATGAGAACAGCGGTGGGGTTGGGCACTGCCACCATGATTCAATTACCAGTACTTGGCCCCATCCTTGACATGTGGGGATCATTACAATTCAGGGTGATATTTGGGTAGGGACACAACCAAACCATATCAACTCTTTAATAATAACATATAAAATAAAATAAATATGGATTTTGTCTATATTCCCAGGACCCAAGCAGTTCAGAAAATATTTCTGTAGTTGATATGGTTTGGCTCTCCGTCCCCACCCAACCATTATGTTGAATTTTAATCTCCAATGTTGGAGGTGAGGCCTGATGGGCAGTGATTGGATCATGGGGACAGACTTCCCACTTACTGTTCTTGTGATAGGGAGTTCTCACAAGATCAGGTTGTTTAAAAGTGTGTAGTACTTCTCCCTACACTTTCTCTCCTGCTTTGACATGTGAGAGTGTGCTTACTTCCCCTTTACTTTTAACCATGATTATAAGTTTTGTGAGGCCTCTCAGCCATCTTTCCTGTACAGCCTGTGGAACTATGAGTCAATTAAACCTCTTTTTTTCCTAAATTACCCAGTTCAAATAATTCTTTACAACAGTGTGAGAACAGACTAATACAGAAATTTGGAATGAGTAGTGGGTTCTTTCTATAAAGATACCTAAAAAATGTGGAAGCAGCTTTGGAACTGGTAATGGGCAGAGGCTGAGACAGTTTGTAAGGCTCAGAAGAAGACAGGAAGAAGAAAAGTTTAAAACTTTATAGAGACCTGATGAATGGCTATAATCAAAATTCTGATAGTTACATGGACAATGAAGTCCAGGCTGAGGTGGTCTCAGATGGAGATGAGAAACTTTTTGGTAACTAGAGTAAAGGTCACTCTTGTTATGTTTTAGCAGAGACTGGTGGCATTGTGTCCCTGTGCTAGAGATCTGTGGAACTTCAAACTTGAGAAAAATAATTTAGGGTAACTAGTAAAGCAAATCTTTAAGCAGCAAGGCACTTAAGATGTGGCCTGGCTGCTTCTAAAAGCCTATTCTCATTTGCAGAAACAAAGAAATAGCCTCAAGGTGGAACTTATATTTAAAAGGTAAGTAGACCAGAAAAGTTTGGAAAATTTCTGGCCTGGTCATGTGATAAAAAAGAAAAACCCATTTTCTGGGGAGAAATTCAAGCCAACTATAGAAATTTGTATAAGAAAAGAGAGGAGTCATATGTTAATAGTCAAGACAATAAGGAAAATGTCTCCAGGGCATTTCTGAGACCTTCATGGCAGCCCTTTCCATCACAGGCCTGGAGGACTAGGAGGAAAAAATGGTTTCATAGGCCAGGCTTAGGGACCTGCTGCCCTGTTCTGCTTTGAGACATGGCAACTGGCATCCCAGACACTCCAGCTCCAGCCATGGCTAAAAGAGACCAAGGTGCAGCTCCAACCATTGCTTGATAAGGTGCAAGCCCAAGCCTTGGTGGCTTCCATGTGGTGTTGGGCCTGTGGGTGCACAGAAGACAAGAGTTGAGGCATGGGAGCCTCCACCTACATTTCAGAGGAAATATGGAAACACCTGATGTCCAGGCAGAAGTCTGCTTCAGGGGAGGTGCCCAAATGGAAAAACTCTACTACAGAAGTTCAGAGGGGAAATGTGGGGTTCAAGCCCCCAATATCATCCCCACTGGGGCACTGACTAGTGAAGCTGTGAGAAAAAAACCACCATCTTCTAGACCCCAGAATGATAAGATCCACCAACAGCTTGTACCATGTGCCTAGAAAAGCTTTAGGCACTCCATGCCAGTCCATGAAAACAGCTGCATGGGCTGTGCCCTGGAGAGCCACAGGGGAAAGCTGCCCAAGGCCTTCATAGCCCATCCTTTGTGTCAGAGTGGCCTGGATGTGAGACATGGAGTCAGAAAAGATTAGTTTGAAACTTTTAGATTTAATGACTGCCTTGCTGGGTTTTGGACTTGCGTGGGGCCTGTAGCCCCTCAGTTTTGGCCAATTCTTTTATTTTGGAATGGGAGCAGCTAGCCAATGCTTGTAAACCCACTGTATCTTGGAATTAGCTAGTTTGTTTTTTCTTTTACAATATCATAGGCAGAAGAAATTTGTTGTGTGTCAGATGAGACTTTGGATGTGGACTTTTGACTTAATGCTACAATGAGTTAGGACTTCAGGGATATGCTGGAAAGGCATAATTGTGTTTTGAAATATGAGAAGGACATGAGATTTTGGAGGGGCAAGGGCAGAACAATATGATTTGGCTTTATGTTTCCACCCAAATCTCATGATAAACTGTAATTTTGTATTTTGTATTTTGATCTATGTATGCTAATTTAATTGATCTAGGTTTTATAACTTTACAGAGAATTTTATAAAAATGTCATAAATGTACATATTTAGGACATATTCTAAGTCTAGTAATTCTAGAATTCAAAACTCAGAAAAGCAAATTTAACAATTTTAAAATAAAACCTAAGCAACTCATTCAAAGAAAAATATAGGAATTTTAAAGATAGATGTCCATTTCTAATTTTATTCATAAAGTTCTAATCAATTAATGAATATTTTCATTTCTCAAACTAAAACTAATAAATCTTTTGTTTTTAGAAAATATCAGTGTGAATTATAAATATTTAATTATACTTTCAAAACTCTTTTTTGTCTGTTGCGAAGATGAAGAAGACTGAAGTCATATATTTGGTGCTGGAACTGAAATAGTATAAAGGTGGAGATAAGTGAATTGGTTCACATATTAGTCATATGGCAGGCAGCCAACGTCTATGTCTGGTAAGCTTTGTGCAGTATTAGAAGGAGCAATGGATGCAAGGAGAGACTTTTATTTTACCAGAATCTTGCTGCTGAGATTTGATCTTTGTGCTAAAAATCTGCAGTTCTATTAACCTTTATCCATGGCTTATGTTGATTTGGTCTCTTTTTTTCTTCATCTAATTATTCCTTGTGGCAGCTACCTACCTGGTACCCATTCTTCCTTCCTTCTAACAGAGAGAAACTTGATTGTTTTCTCTGAGTCATAATGTACTCGCTAAAAATACTTCTGCCTACTACTTAACCCCTTTAATCTATAGATGACCCATGGCACACTTCTGAACAATAAGATATTGGCAATAGTTTCTGTCAAATGGCTTCGTTTTCCAAGTAAAGCTTCTTTGGGAAAAAGCCTTTGTAACTGTTCTTTCTTCTTCCTGCTTAAGGCCCATATGCAAAGGCTTGGATGTGCAACAGCCATATCTAATTACAATAATGACAAGAGCCACCTATTATGCAGGTGAAACAAGAAGACAGAAAGAGAGGACCACTGCTAACCCAATGATATTAGTAGAATTAGAAATAAAGTACTCTCTTTTGGCAAAGGGTAGCCACAAGCTATTTAATCCACTTTCCCCACAGGTCTGATGCTCTTTTGCATTTACTGAGTTGAATAATACTACACTGAAGGCATAAGACAAAGTCTAGCACCTTGCTGATTCCAGTAAGGCCCTCAATCAACTCTAGATTGCTACCCCCAGATTTCCTGTACAAGAAGGAAATAAAATCTGTATTTACTCAAACTACTTTAATGTCATATTTTTTGTTTCTTACTCATAGCCAATGACATCACTGATACCACTGCCTATGAGGTTTATGGTTGTTATTTATCTGTTAATATATGCAAACATAAAATACTATATTCTTAAATAAAAGAATATTACTCTCTGTAATACTTTCCTTTAAGCTTAAGAACTTAAAACTTTTTTGGAAATTTAACTTTAAAAGATCCAACATTTTCAAAACTTGTCACCAACATTTTGCTCCTGTGAACAAATATATTGCACATTGACAACACTTGGGGATTCTCTTCTAAATCCTTTGCTAAGCACAATTAGCAATTAAGTCATTTTGACTCTCTGACAAATAGTAAATTAACATGAAATAGACCTGACAGGCTGATGGTTTCAAAATTATGAAAAAGTGAACCTATTAAAGAAGAATAAAATACTGTAATTCTGGAGATAGAACAGTTAAATGCAAAATAAAACCCTATATGGATAAATCAGGAGTCCTGATTTAGACAGAATTATGTCTCTCTAAATTGTTTCCATTGTAAAGTGAGGGGATTTGATTAAATTACTTTAAGATAATCTCCAGCTTTTAAGCAATCAAAATTATCATAAGTGAAATTTTGATGGTGCTATATGTCAAATCCATGCCTTTCCTCAGAATGTGTTTACCAAATGTCCACTAGATAATGATGGATAATACAAAAGACAAAATTGTGTTTAATGCAGGCTTTCTAGTGAAAGATTTCAGAGACGCACAGAAAGAAAACTTCCCAGCCTCTAAGGCAGGATTTTAGTGTGGCAAGTAATACTGGCCTGAGGAAAATTGAATTCCATTCAAGAAATTCCCCATGGAACTATATATCTATAGGCCCTTGTACTAGCAAGGTCTTGCTAGTTATGTTCATAAAACTTATGTTAAACTGACAATAATGAGTTTCTTTAAAAAAAGAAAGCTTCGACTTTTTAGATTGTTCAATGTTTAAATGAGGAAAAAACTGCTTTTTTGTTTGTTACAGAAAAATGGTTGAGAGTTGAAATTCAGGTAAATATCTTAATCGATGTATCTTTAATGTGTCCTAAGTGTAGAAGGATCTAAAACATCTATAATTCAAGAGTTCTATTTATGTCATTATGTACATTTTAGGTAATCCTTCGTAAGCAAAAGTTCAATTTACTTGAAAAAAGACTAATGTTTCTTCGCTCTTTAGTGTTTTTGAAAAGTAGTTGGGGACTAGAATTTCCATGGGTGCTAGTTAAAAACATAGACTCTGAGGCATAACCTAAACCTAAGGAATCAGAACCTCTAAACAGGAGTCCTATGAATCTGCATTTAAATCGAGCTTTCTGGGTGTTGCACACTAAAGCTTGAGAACCACTGCTCTTTGCCTATTCATAACAGAGACCATCTGTTTATCTACACTGAAAAGGCAACTTGGACTGTCACCAAACACCTGTCCTCAGGACTGCCGGGTATCTTGCCCTTCCAGCCTGGCTGGATGTCTTCCTGCTGGCTACAGTGAGTCCAGCCCGCACAGGCCTACTCAGGTCTAACAGATATTCCTCTTTTACAGGTTTATCTATTAAATATTAATACTCAATCCCACTTATCCAACTAAATTCTGGGCTTTGCTTTCTCAGCAGATCTTACTGTATCTTAAAAGAGAAAACAGAACCTCACTTTACTCATTTATTTTTTCTGATATCAGGCTGAAAGACTGTTTTGGATTCTAAAATCTTTATCTCTGGTTCTACTTTTATCCTTACAGTTTAATTGACCAAAGAGCCCTTTCCTCATATAACACAGTAAGATTTGCAATTTGAGCACACTACCTAGGCTTTCTTTTATTCATTTGGTATGTTTGCTAGGCACCGTATCTACTGAAGCTATCAGAAAGATTTTCAGATCTATTTTTTAAATTGAAGCAAAGTCATACACTGAAAAGATACTCTGAATAACAGTTAGAGATATTCTGCTGCATAAATTTTCAGCAGAAACTTTTAAATGTTGATGTTGCCCCTTAATTTAGTTAACATATTTCTAATTCATTCATTTAGCAAAATTTCACTGAACAACTACTATGTGCTATTTATTGTGTTGGATCATAGAGAGAAAAAAAGATGAAAAAAACAAGATCTGGACTACACCCTTCAGGAGTTTAGAGTATAATCTGTATAGAAATTGCTTTTACAAATAGTTGTTTTATTAACAATTTCTTCACAAATTTTCACATATTCTCTTTCAAAATCATATTAACTTGTAACAAACACTTGAAAATCAACTTACATAGGATATGGAAAAGAGCTAAAATCTACAGAGACTCAGATAGTTAAAATTGTTTAAATTATAGAATTGGGATGAATTTATAAGAAAAAATTAAATTGAGCCACTCACCTTAATCTGTCAAGGGGCAGATAAGTGAAGGGAGAGATTCTTGAAGAATAATATTTTTTTAAAAATGAAAAATAAAGTACATTTTGCTTTGTTTATATCAATATAATTCAATGAATTTGTAACCCTGCTAAAGGCAAAACAATTTGGAGAAAGCATTGTTTTTCCTACAAATAATTCTGTTTTCAGTGGCATTTTAAATAATTCATTCATTCATCCAATATTCATTCAGTGCCTATTTTGAATCCTCCTTGATTTATCCTAAAATGTTAAGGATAAAACAGTTGGTAAAAATCAACATTTCCTGCCTTTAGCGAGTTCCATTTTTGTGAGAAAGACTGATGTTAATCAAATAATAAAACAAATATTGTACTTGTAAAAAGGAAAACTTTTACTATGGAAATACTTGGTGTGATAAGAGAGTAAAATATGAACTTAGTGATCAAAGAGAGCTTGGAAGGCTTCTTCGAGGAAGGGATGAACCTGTTCATGACTGAAGGCTGAGAGCATGCATGCTCAAAGGTTCTGTCTGCTCTTGGAGAGAAAAGAGTACATTTGGAAAACTATGAGTAGGATTTCATTTATAAAACATTTTAAAAATTAAAAAAGCAAGCTTAAGTTGAAAGCTAAATAAATCTATTTTCTAATAAAAAGATAATTTTTAAAAAGAGTATTTTATGAACAATAAAGAAAATAAGTTAAATGAACTGACTTCAAATAGCATAACTACAAATAATAAGGCAAAATTGTTTATTTTCAATACTCCTGCTTTTTAAGAAATCCACGATTGCTTATGTTAAGCTGTAATCAGTCCCTTTTTGGAATTTTCTACTTCCCAACTGGTCTGGACACTGAACCTCCAAACAAACATTTCTTCCATGAAATGCAGGCCATGGAATAAATTTTGGCCACTCAAGCTATAAATTCTTAAATTATTTCAAATTATAGACCCTCTCTCATTCATGGTTAGCATTAACAATATACAATGGTATAATTCACCAAAACAGAAATCAGAATATAATTATTAAGAAAAAGTGTTAAGCTGTTATTGTCATAGCATTCCTATTTGAGCCTGTATTGTAAAAGACTGTTTAGGGTCAAAACACTTAGGGAATAATTATCAAGTTTATCAGCAGGGTGCAATGGCTCACAGCTGTAATCACAACACTTTGGGAGGGTGAGGTGGGTGGATCACCTGAGATCAGGAGTTCGAGACCAGCCTGGCAAACATGGTGAAACTCCATCTCTACTAAAAATACAAAAATTAGCCAGGCGTGGTGGTGGGGACCTATAATCCCAGCTACTGGGAGGCTGAAACAGGAGAATCGCTTGAACCTGGGAGACAGAAGATGCATTGGGCCAAGATAGCGCCACTTCACTCCAGCCTGGGCAACAAAGAGCAAAACTCTGTGTCAAAAAAAGAAGAAAAAAGAATCAATTTTATTCTCTTATTCTAATTAATTTGGGATCCCAAATCAAATTAAATTCCCTGGGACTGACCTATAAAATACCAAAGGAGGAAGTTACAAGCAAAATTAATTCTGAAATATACAGCAAGGTATAACAATCATGATTCCAAAGCCTGTTTTAAAATTACAAACTGAATTCATTTTTGGTTTTGTCTGTCAAGATTCAAAAAATCATGACTAAATAATCCAGTCTTTCACTTTCCTGCTTACTAAAAATGGAAAATTGAACTTGATTATATTATAGACTGAATCTATTATTTTTCAAGAGGGCAAATTTAGTAAGCAATAAAAATCAATTGTAGCAAAAAGATGAATTAGAAATAAGAATGGGAAACTGTGCTTCCCTGGTTTTACGGAAACAGGTGATTCATTTGTAAATGTGAAAATCCCTCCCATTTTATAAGTCATCACCTGTAGCTGGTGCATAGAAAGTACCAATTTACGGTGCATTTAGATATTAAATACTGTACTCTAGTGAGCCAGAAACAAAGTGTAGTCTTCTCAATATACTGTATGAAATTAAATGACAGTACTCTTCTTACTCAAGTCTGAGAACCAACAACACGTTACCATGAATAATCAGAATAGCGAGGTACTTACTGACATGTTTTCTACATATAGCTACACAACAAAAGGCAGTCTTTTTATTAGAAAAAATACTTTTATTTGCATTGTATTTGTCTACCATAATTATGCACACATCATGCCTAATAAAAGCAATGGGTCTCAGCCATACACGGTGGTCACCTTTTATCTGGGGGGCACAGTTTGAGATGTGACTGCAAAACTGGCACTAAATTATTTTTTCTTCTTCATGATCTCATAAATAGAGGATTCACTCTTACAGCAGATCTTAGCAACCTTGACATATGAATTTTTTTTTCCTCCTTATGAGTCAAGAACCTTCACCTTTTCATTTGAAGCACTTTACAAAGCCAGCATCACTACTCTTGCACTTTGGGAGCATTATTAAGTCAAATAAGGGTGATCTGAATACAAGCACTGTGATAGGGAGATAGCTGACCTGATAACCAAGACAGCTGCTAAGTGGCTAGGGCAGGTAGCACAGACGCATGGATACCTTGGACAAAAGGCGATGATTCACATCTCAGGCCTGATGAAACAGGACAGCTCAGGAGTTCATTGCACTACTCTGAATGTGGTGCAATTTAAAACTCAGGATTGGTTTCTGGAATTTTCTATATAATATTTTGGACTGTGGGTGACCCCAAGTAACTGAAACTATGGATAGTAAAACGCGGATGGGGGAGACTACTGTATTTTTGGCTGTTCAATTCTGCTGTGCCTTGTAGGAGGGACATTAGAGAATAAGAGAAGCAGCTGACAGGCAGTAAACAAATGATACTTCCACCTCCCAGTGCTAAAGAAGCCTGAGGGTCACACAGGGATGTCAGAAGACTAAGTAGGGAATGGAGAATCACAGGCTGGGGTTTGTATTAGATTGGCACAGAAGCAATTAGAAAATATGGCAAAAATTGCAATTACTTCTCCACCAACTATTGCCTCTTTGTGACATTTATTCTTTACTTCTTTCACATGATAGCCAATATATTTTATATATTTTACTCAATTTCTTATCCATAACAATGTTCCATGAGAAAATGCCAAAGTCATTTTGTCCAATTCTATAGGGCTGGCTAGACCTGCACATATAATGAACATTGTCTTTTGTTTGGAAACAATAGCATATATGGATTCATGATAGACTCTTGATGAAAAGAGATTTCCTTAAATAAATTTATCTCCAAATCCAGGAACTCAATAGTTCATCCTACTACTAAAAGATTGGCACTTCATTCTCTAGGGGGCATGGTCAAATCACAACTTATTTGAGAATAATGATAAAATTTGAGAATAATTGTACTTTGCTTTTTAACTTATTCTGCTTCTAAGGTGATATTTTATTCTTTTTAGCATTCTTCATGTAAACTTATGGATCATCTTATTTTATTTTCCACTTCAGAAAAAATTATCCAGAAGCCAATTCCATCTGTCTTAATGTTTCATAGCAANAAAAAAAAAAAAAAAAAAAAAAAAAAAAAAAAAAAAAAAAAAAAAAAAAAAAAAAAAAAAAAAAAAAAACCAAGTTCTAGAGATTAAAAATGAGACACTGGAGAAACCTAAGGTCATCATCCTGATTGTAAGGAAACATCTGAAAAGCATCTGCTACCTGTATGGCATACTCTCTCTGGTCAAGATTATGTAGGACAGAAGCTCGTTTGTTTTTCCTCTATAAAATTTTTTAAAACCCAAAATAAAATGCTTCTGAGGCAATATGCACAATCAGAAGGTTAAAAAGGCAGCCGTGTATTCCAAATCTAGAGTAGAACCTAAAACATAGTGAGGACTCAATAACTTAGTAAATAAGAAAACCATTAATTTTAATATCCAGTGTCTTTGGACATTTGGACAGAAACAACATATAAAAAGTTATGGCATAGAGAAGAACAAAGATAATCTCACTTGTTCTATTCTTTAGAGAAGCAGCATTTACAATTTTAAGAAAGAATATTAGCTATTGAGCTTCCATAAGACACTGAAGTTTTCACATAAGTCCTCATTTAATCCTTACGATAACCTTATTTGGTTAATATTACCCTTGTTTTGCTCATGAGACAATTGAGTATAAAAAAAGCTTACTTTCTCCCATGGTCATACTATTGGTAACTGACAGAATCATAAAGTAAGCCCACGAATTTCACTCAAACAAGTTCTTTCTAATATCTCATTATCTATTCAGCTCCAGTGGGTAGATAATAGGAAAAGTTATGTTGTGATGATGCTCTGAATAATTGCTAATGGAAAAACTGATTAGAAAACAATGAAACTTTACAGATTTACACAAATTATTTTTACCCTGAAATTAGAATATAAAATATAAATATCAGTGATCACCTAAAATTTTCAGCCAGTTTGGTTGCCAAATAATTCCCTATTAAATATCAGGAGTCCTTTATTTGTTTACTGAATATATTGCAGCTAAGATTGTGCCCCTCACATCCATACAGAGGACTCCATAAATCCTTGCCCCGCAGAGCATGGGCCATGTACAATAGCCAGCAATGGTATACTTTGAAGGCACAAACACAACAATTCTATGTTTCACTTTTTGTCTACAAAAAACTCTGCCCCTCCAAAACCACTACAACTCTTCTCCTATGAAATGAGGAGCATCTCATTATGTTCAAAACATCCCTCCTCAAACCAAATGGTGCAAAGCACAGTAGGTGTACTGAATGCTCTCACCCAGGGTTTCATTAGCAGCTTTCACCCTACCCTTGTATATACTATAATTTTCAGTAAGCCCCAATTGTTCCACTTGCCCGACTGAAACCTTCTCAATATTGTTATTCATCAACGCTATCTGGGAAAGCATCATGGCAAGTGAGAAGCTCAAAGGATTGCCCGGTACCAAAGTCAACATGTTCTCAAGTCTCTCTTAAGTTTCTTTCCGTTATAAAGTTCACTTCAGTTATGAGCTTCAATAAGAGCTTAGATTTTGCCTGCACCCACTCACACACACATACACACATACACATATATACTTTTTGCTAAATGTTTGTTGAGTCTCTGAAGATGTGTTTCAGGTATTCTTCTGGGCAAAGCTGACAAACTCCAGAGAGCCCCACCCATTTATAATAGATGAAGAGTGGGGCAAGGTAAAAGAGAATGGGGAGGGCGTAGCTTATTAATTTTAAATGGGGTAATTGCCTCACTGAGAAGGTGACGTTTGAATAAAGATTTCAAAGATGTGAGAAAAATATCCCTGAGAATACCTGCAAGAAAAGTTCAAAGGCCTTAGTACAGACATGTGTTGGAGTAATAGCAAACAGGCCAGTCTGGCTAATGTATTGATGAGAGACTGGTAGGAAGAGATTTCAGAGAGATAAGCCTCATTGGATTACACAGTCTTTGTCAAATAATAATTATATGTATTTATGGAGTGTAATGTAAAGTGATATATGTATAAATTGTGGAATGATTAAATGAGTCTGATTAACACTATCACCACATATTTACCATTTATTTGTGTTGATAACATTTAAAATCTAGTCTTTTAGTAATTTTGAAATTTACAATACATTTTATTAACTGTAGTCACCATGATGTGTAAGATAGCATGAGAATTTATTCCTCTTGTCCAACTGAAACATTTTGCCCATTGACTAACATCTCCTTTTATCCCTGTTTACCTCCATCTCCTGCCACCAGCTTCTGGTAGTCACCATTCCACTCTTTACTTCAATGAGCTTGAATTTTTGTAAGCTTTTACACTGAGGGTGATGGGAAGTCTTTGAAACGTTTTGAGCAGAGGTGTGCCATAATATGACTTACATTTAAAAAGATCACACTATGTTAAGGACAGACTATAAGAGACAAGAGTAGACAAATATTCTACTAATTGACGAGATGATGGTGGCTTTTTCCCAGCAAGTAGCAATAGAATTAGAACCAAGGGATTTCTTGACAGGTTGGATGTTAGAGAAATGGAGAGGTCAAGAATAACTTCAAGACATCCAAGAGGACATCTATTTAGTGTCATAGAATAAACATTATATGCCCTACTTTAAAACCAATTACAGTCCATTATAAGTAATGAATGAATTATATCAAATAAATTTTACAGATGAAACATAAATTTCAAACACAGTTCTTGCTTATTATGGGATATACAGTTCTACAACCATCGACTCTTTGTAAATGAATTAATTATCCTATAAGAAGCTCTGTTAGTAATCATATTTATGGAGTGCTCATGATGTACCAGGCATAGTTCCACATACTTTGAATTTATTAATATAAATGAGCCTCATAAACCCATAATAGGAAAACTATTATTGTATTATTCTATTCTGATGCTGCTAATAAAGGCATACCCAAGACTGGATAATTTATAAATTTATAAAGAAAAAGAAGCTTAATTCAATCACACTTCCACATAACTGAGGCGGCCTCACAATTATGGCAGAAAGCAAAAGAGGAACAAAGGCATGTCCTACATGGTGGTAGGCATGAAGGCGTGAGCAGTGAAACTGCCCTTTATAAAACCATCAGATCTCAAGAGACTTATTACCATGAGAACAGCATAGGAAAACCCCAACCTTATGATTAAAGTACCTCCCACCCGCTCCCTCCCATGACATGTGGTGATTATGGGAGGTGCAATTCAAGATGATATTTGGGTGGGGATGCCACCAAACCATATCATTATGATACTAATTTCACAAAACAGAGAACTCAAATAACTTGCCCAAGTCACAGGGCTTATAAGTTGTGGAACAAGCAACTAAGCCAAGACAGTCTGGTAAAAAGCCTATTGTCTTAACTGCTATGCTGTACTACTCATCTTAAATAATTGAAAATGACCAGAAATAGAGTATTAGATGATTTTTTTGATTCTTATGCTTTACAAATTATTACTGATCAAGTTGATGGGTTCACTGGTGTGTCTTTTTCTCAGATTTCTACTAGGATAAATAATTTGTTTATTCTTGTTCCACTTCAGTTAAATTAATTAATGCCCATAAAGAACATAGAACAATGCTTGGCCTATAGAAAATACTTAGTAAATGCTAGTGTTAAGCTACTATGATAAAGGTGATTTTTTACTTTTTAACTTATCCACTCCAAATTTGTGTTTATGGTCCCAATATATGGCCAGGTATTGGGTTTGGCACTAGAAATATAATGAAAAATACAGCACTAACTCTGCCTCAAAGAAGTTTATAACAGATTACAAGGAAGTGTAGTGCTTTCTTTGTTTCTTTTTTCTTTTTTCTTTTTTTTTTTTTGAGTTGGAGTTTCACTCTTGTTGCTCAGACTGCAGTGCAATGGCTGGCTCACTACAACCACCACCTCCTAGGTTCAAGTAATTCAAGGAGGTGTAGTACTTTCTATTAATAACTACACACACACACACACACACACACACACACACACACACACACACACACAGTTTTATCTAGGAGTAGCCCTCATCTAATGACTCAATTGAGTAAATAACACAGTTTCCTCATCCCTTAGTATAGAGAATTCTGAAGATTATTGTCTACTATTTTTCAGAGTTTTCCTGCAGGACTAAACTCCAGTTGCCCACAGTAGTATCTGGTTTTGTATATTTTGTTGACTTTCTCACTGTCTCACTTTCCCACTCCTCTAAAAGAGTATCCTGAGCTTATCTACAAAATTACTTACTTGTATTTGAATCATTGTCTTCAGGGAATTCTGCTTCTGAGGGAATCTTAACTACAATAGAGGGGAATAGACATGTACATAAATAAAAAGTCAGACATAACTATTTAGTCTACAATAGATATCCATATTTGGTATGATAGAGATTTTAAAAAGATAACCCAGAAATGTCAGTTACCTTGAGATTCTTGCAAGGCAGTGAAGAAGGGAGAAAGCACTCTTGAAAACGTGGGGAGTTTGAGTATACACAGAGGAGAAAGTCTGTGTAAGTATGCTAGTAATGTCAGCATGGCTGTAACGTAATAAGCAGTAGAGGGAGGAACCCAGGGAGCTAGTCTAGGATACATCAGAGTCTTCCTTGTCTCGATGAAGAGGTTAGACTTAATTTTGTTGATAATAGTGAGTTATTAAGTTAAACTTAATTGGTATTTTAATCAACTGAGTAAAATTAGGATATATAGTTTGCATTTTTAAAAAGTCAAATATGCAGGAATATAAATGAATTATATGGTTCCATGGATACATCAAGACAGGCCGTCAGAAGAACAGTGCAAAGTATGAGGAAGATATAGGGAAAGCAGCAACCAAGTCAAAGCAAAAATGGAGGCAAGAATGGCGATTACAAATAGGTTAATGAGGTACAGTCAACTGACTATAGACACTTGGCGAGAAGATACAGTAAGGGAGAAGAAACTACCCAGGTAACTTCTTTATTGCTCACTTTTATAACTGGATATGTAGAAGTGCCATTCTCAAACATGGCAGAAACTACAGATGAAATAGGCATTGATTTATGGAATAGAAAAGAGAAGCTAAAAGACAATGAATTCCATTTTGAAGATATTGACATTGAAGTATCTCTGGGGCATCAGGAAATTGTTCAGTAGGTAACATGTAGTGAAAAGAGATAGAGATCTGGAGGTTTTCTAATTTAAATATATATCAATCATCTGTTACTACACAACTGCTTCAAACTTAGTGGTTTAACACCCAACAACGATTTCCCAATTCTATAGTGTGTCTAGAAAGTTATTTCCCTTTTTTACCTGGACCCATCTGTGTAGCTTTATCCAGCTGGCAGAACTGGAAAGTATTAAATGGCCTCAATCATAGGTTGGGGACTTGGACTGATTTATCTCTTCCATGTGGCCTTGCATCTTCCAGACTAGCTTCCTTATATGGTGAACTCAGACTCAAGGTAAAATCCCCAGAAGCAGAAGTGGAAGCCACTATGTCTTTTCAGGCCAAGGCTCTGGACCATGTGCATTGCCACATCTGCCATGTTTTAATGGTGCAAGCAAGTCAAAAGGCCAGACAAAATTCAAGGGGCCGATGGCACAAAACTACTACATTTTAAATGGCCATCCACGGAGAAAGATGTGCCTCAGTAGATGCCATTATTATTACAGACAACTCCAAAGGGGTTTTGAAATCTTGAGAGTTTCAGCTTAATAGGTAGGAACCGAAGCAAAGTTAGCAGTGGATCAGGAGCCAAATAAGACCTTCATAAATAAGTGATAGAAAGAACATAAACCAAAAATAGGGCCAAGGAAGCCAAGGGTGAAAAGTCTTTCAAAAAGAAAGGAGTATTTGACACATCAAAAATCTTAGAAAGAGCTAGTAATAAGACCAAAAAATAATATAACTGTATAAAAATATTAAATGAATTGATAAGTTAGCATAGAAAACATGTTTAAGTACTTAATGTTTTATGAATATGGGAAACAGATTTCAAAATGTTCATTATACATATTTGTGGCATGATAATTATAAAAATGTGTTATATATATACTTGGATGAAAGTCTTTAAATGTCATGAAAATGAAATATCAGTTCAAAGACTAAAAAGGAAAGGTATACATTTTTCAAATGTTAAAGAAGAGCAGGCTTATTTTTTAATGTTGAAAAGGTGTATCAAACAATTATGATTTTCAGAATGACATAACATTTTCACTAGACAGGATTTAACACATGCTTAGAATCAGCAGCCTTTGCAACTCTATACAATTTATTTCCTTCTAAAAATTTTGTATACATTTATGGGGTACAAGTGCAATTTCATTATATGCATAGGCTACATAGTGGTGAAATTAGGTAAAGTATCCATCACCTGAATGATGTACATTGGACCCATTAAGAAATTTCAAATTCTGATGAAAAATTTAGATGACAAGTTAAACATTGGTGAAGAAGTATATAATTTTCTAAATTCTTTTAGCAGGTATGGAATACAAGTTCAAAGTCCACTGGTCTGTATTGCATGCTTTATACCCTCTTTTTTCTTGAGAGGACTTTCTTTAGTTTGTACTCTTGAGTTCATTTTTATGTTATTTGAAAAACACTAATATTTTCCAGTAGTTTGTATGTTTCATGAAAGCAGGGATGAGGCTAACTTTTGTTCACCAGTTTATTCCTAGTGTGGAGTATCTAGCCTATCACAGATACATACTATATGTCTATAGCTTGAATTACTTCCTCAGCTTAATTCTAGGCAAAAATAATACATGTCTCATTACTCTTACTACCACATTCAAATCTCTGCCTCTTTCTCCTTGATATCCTTGTATACCTCAGTTCTGCTAGATAAAACAGCACGGCCTGTGGAAATTCATATTATCTGATATATTATGATTCTTGTAATATAGTCATTTTTTAAGTCATACTAATGATTAGCCATTTATTACTATTATTATTTTTAGAGATGACTTATTGTGCATCTAGAATATGCTCTACAATATAAATTTGCATACTTATTATAAACTACATCTACTATTTAAAACCAAAGTCCCTTCCATCTTTGAAGTTTTCATGTTTGATGTTCTTTTGTTTCTCTATGTTTTAAAAATCAGAGTAATTTCCCCCTCACTTTATTTCCCACACAACTTAATCATTAGTCCTGTTAGACAGGATTTACTAATCAGAATTATAACAGTCAACAGTGAGAAAGTGAATAGTGGTTTTGAGTAACAACCCATACTTTCTTTAAATAAATGTGTTTTCTGCATTATTGTCAAAAGGAAAATTTATTGAAAAGATGTCTATGTGCATTACTGGATTAATTGTAATGAAATAGTAACTAATAATTCTACCTTGTAAATATGTAAGCTAAATTAATCACACGAGCATGTGGCAGTGGCTTTAAGCCCTTTAAACAAGTCAGTCTTACTGTTTGGATATGAGTTTATGATTAATAGATTTAATTTTTTTTTAAATGTACCAGAAATGCAGACAGCTACTAAGGGTAAAATAAATGAACTTGAAGGTAAATACATTAGGATTACATTTATTTCCACTACAGAATTCTAATAACAATTGCACAAAGATACTAGCCATGTTCAATAAAATAATGAAATAAGTAAACTAACCTTGTTGTTGCTGTTGTGCAAAATATTGTCTCTGTTACAGTCTACTATTAGGAAAAAAAATCTGTTTCAAAGTGTCATCATTTAGCAACAAAAACCAAAAAGTGTCTAGTACTTTTCTGCCAGGAGAAAATCACTGTAATTCTGATAGCCCTTGCCAATAGCAGTAGGAACAACTAATTGCAGATAACATTTGATACCTACATTTGAGGATCACTTTATTAAATAAAGTAGACATATACACAGCTTTTTAGCAAGTACTTAAAAGTCCTGAAAGCTAGAGACTAAAAAATTTTTAGCCAAGAGATACATATTGGCACACATTTAAGATAAGATTTTAACATATGTCAGATTGAACCCTGTCTTCTTCTGTAACTACATCATTTCAAAACAACCATGTAATCGTTACATGAAAGCAGTAGTAATATTAAAGAAAGTGATACTTATGTTAAATAGTGTAATTGATCAGAAATACTTGTATATAAGCAGGTCTATTTTAAAAGTTACTTCTTCTAGATGATAATGGATTAGTCCAGGGGTGTCCAATCTTTTGGTCTCCCTGGGCCACATTGGAAGAATTGTTGTGGGTCACACATAAAATACACTAACACTATCAAGCTGATGAGCTAAAACTAATCACAAAAAAATCTCACAATGTTTTAAGAAAGTTATGAATTTGTATTGGGCTACATTCAAAGCTGTCCTGGGCCACACGTGGGCGTGGGCTGCAGGTTGGACATGCTTGGATTCAGCTTTTATTTCAAGGCAATACTATCACCTTCTGACAGGCTTCTTATGGAAAAAAGCGTTCAGGGGCCCGTTAAGTCAAAAGAACAGGTACTCTTACCTAATTTCTCTCCATTTTGGTAGAGAAGAAAAAGGCAATGTTAATTCTAATACCAGAATTCGAGCTTGGAATTCAGAGGGAAGTGAGATAGACCAGAACTAGAAATGAGAGAATCTGGAGTGGTCATGCTCATCAGGATGACCATGATCATAAAGGAGAAGACATCCTTGTCTTCTTCCTAAGATACTGTTGAATGTGGCCCAACACAAACTCGTAAACTTTCTTTAAACATTATGAGATATATTTTTTTGCACTGTTTTTAGCTCATCAGCTATTGTTAGTGTATTTTATATTTGGCTCAAAACAATTCTTCCAGTGTGGCCCAGGGAAGATATCGTCATTATTCAAGAAAGCACAGCAGGGCAGGGAAGCACAATGGTTAAGGCATGATAATAAAACGGCAGCCAATCAGGCCAATGTTGCAGTTAAAATGACTCAAGTCACATCAGTGGAATGTAGAACATAGGACGTGGCATAAGAGTGTCTAAAAATAGCTAAGCTTCAACTCTAAGCTGTAGCAGCTGGGCTCCAATATGACTAGTGATTTTATTAAAAAGGGAATTTTGGAAACAGACACCCACATAAGGAGATTCTGAGGACTGGAATTGCTGCAACATGCCAAAGTAACTAGGAGAAGTTAAGAGAGACGCCTGGAATACGCCATTCCGTAGAGCCTTCAGAGGCAGCAAGACCCTGCCAACACCTTGATCTTGGACCTCTAGCCTTCAGAACTCAGACAATAAATTGCTCTTGGTTAAGCCACCCAGTTTGTGGCCCTCTTTTACGGCAGCCATAGGAAACTAATACGTTAGCGTATCATTCTTCCAAATCTAGATTCACATTGGCAAGATATTCCTCATATACCTAACAAAAAAAATTCTTACATATTCCTATACATACACAAAAGACTGAGAAAGACCACTGGCTTTGGTTTTATATTCCATTGCTAGCTATGAGCTCTTTTGCTATTCCTTGTAGAGTACAAGAGCTGCAAGCCTTTTATGTAATATTGCTTTATAACATGTAACACTGTATCTTAAGCAAACATTCATTTGTGGCAAGTCAATATCACAAATGAAATATTGTCTGAAAAGAAAGGAAAATCAATATCCACCTTCAGGGTCATTAAATTTTGATAAGGATTTTCTGCAAACATCAATATACTAGCAAACCGATACATATTGCATGTTTCTCTCTTTCTTTCTATTTAATGAAATCTAAGAACCCACGTGAATTCATGTGAGAGTGTACGCGCGCGCACACACACACACACACACACACACACACACATACACACACACAATTTTTGCAATCATCACTGGCCTCCTTGAAGAAATTTTTGTTGATGGTTTTATTTTAAAAAGATGTACTAACAAATATCAGCCTTGCCATTAGAAGGAAAAGAATAGTAAGCCAATCAGATATCTGCATGTGCTCCAATGTCTGGACAGGTAGTTGTAGAATTAGAATACAGCAGTCACCTAAAAATGATAGATGAGATTTATAATATTCATTTTTTGTATTTGAATAATATGTTGCTATTTAAAAAAAAAAAAGAGCAGAAATTGCTTTAGAATAATGTGCAAGGGGAAGAACTCAGCATGAAAATAAGAACAACTAAATAAAGCATCCTATAAAATCTGGGCAGTTTTCCCACAGGGTTTAGGCCAGCAGCCTAAAAAGTTACCACTTTCAGCCATATTCAAATGATCTCAATTGTTTTCCATTTTATTAAAAAGTAAGCTTAATTCATTTCTAGTCATCGGAAAACTATTTTACAAATTATGTTTTATATATTTATTTGCTTGCTCCTATGTTTAAAAAA
>NW_016107724.1:1703318-1749906 GCF_001604975.1 Cebus imitator | reverse complement strand
ACACTTCCTTCAAAGTACATCCAGGTACCTAAACATTTTAATATCCAGCATAATACTGTTTTTCTGTATGCCTTTAGGGAAGGGTCAGCACTGTCAATCATTATGAGATGAAACATTCACCAAAATATAAATGAAGAGGCCACAGATCAGTAAACAGCAAGCCATAAAGGACGTGCACAGTGAAGTGGTATAAAATCTCTTTGTATTCATCTACACTTTCAAATGTGTGCATACCCACCCAAAGAAGATGCATTTTTTGGAAATAAAAATAAACCTAAGATTTGGCAAGGGATGATTATTTTCCAAAACTTTAGCAGTGAAGGGAATTAACATCTATAAATAGAGTGTTTAACACTCAGATGTATAAGATCTCTTTGGCTAAAAGCATTTCCTAGCTCTGAGATCATGAGAAAAATGTAAGATTAGACTGTACTCTAGTGGACCATTTAAAGACAGAGAGCATTACAGCATGTCATTGCTTCCTGGACTCATTAAAAGGAGTATAAATGACCAATATTTTTAAAAGCACTCTCGATGAATTTGAAGTTCAAAACAATACTAAAGTCAGGGCGATTACAATTCAGATGATACTGTACCAAAAGAACTTCTTATGGTTTCTATTTAAGCGGCCATATTGTTTTCTTTGTCACCCATCAGCAAGGAACTGTTCTTTCCTATACTCTTAAGGCAAAGGCTTTTCAGGTTCCAGTAGATACAAGATTGTTTCACCTTCTTCTTACTCATTGTAAGTTGTGCTATTCTTTTACCATATCATATAACCCACTTGGTAAAGTGTTTCATCTGAAAAATATCAGCCCTGGTATAAGCATACCAAGTTGCAGGGAAAATAAACTTGCTTACAATTTACTTACAGTTGTAGCAATTGGCTTTCAGTTTAATAGCACAATAATAATGGGCTTAAAAACGCAGCTAACCTATGGCATGTGAGTTAGAAAATAATTCTCTAGGGACTAAAGAAAAAAGGCATTATAGAAAAAAGTTATTGAAAGGAAACAAAATAGCAAGATAAGACTAGACAGGATTAAAAAGACAGTTATGTATTTGATCTGTTCAGAATCTTTTTTGTTTCATATTTTTTCTTCAAAAAAATACTACGAGAGCTTATATGGAGATATATTCTATGAAAACACAGAAATATTTTATTAAGAGTTAATACATGATGGATATACCACAATTCTTTCAAAAATCTTTAGGTATCTAATACTATGTTCATTTGAAAAATCATAGATTGTTGTAATACATATTTAAGAATGAAATTTTGATCTTATAAAATATCATACCTTAAAGGAAAATCATTAGCCCTAAAGTATTTCAACCATGAATATTGTAGTCTCTTCTAGTGACTGTTACAGATTGTTTGAATGCTCTTCAGATGAAACTAGCATCTCAGTCATTATTTGCCTTTTATTAAAGTGAGAGACCTTCCTCAGAGTGCAGCAGAAAAAAACATCAAAAATAATAAAATGACCTCCTAAAAGTTTTGTAAAAGCTGATTTAACAGTTAACGTAAATTAATAGCTGCAATCATTTTGTATCTCTCCTACTTAGAAAATGGCACACTTACACTTATTTCTAAGAAGAGTGAAACATTAAAATATTTCTAAAACATTGAAATACAGTAAAATATTGACAAATATTTTAGAATTGGACAATCATTTTTTAATTTTTTTTCTTTCCAGCTTTGAATGAACAAAGTTCCAGACTTCCTTAAAGAATATACTCATGAATAAATAATTAATGTGTTTAGGTGTTAAGATGAGAAGTTTCTGCTTACAGATGGACACTTTTATTATTGGTATCTGCTAGTGAAAGGAAAGCTGAAAAGCATAGAGGTTTAAAAGAATCACTGAGGACAATATTAGCTATTTACTTTCTTATGCTTTCAAAAATCAAATGCTTAAAAATAAGCAGAATGTAATAATTCTTATTTTTTTCAGAAAGGGGATCTGTTTTAAAGAAAACCAAAGCAAACAAAAACAAAAAGGTAAAGCACTTCAACTCTTCAAATATGATCCTAGCAGTTGAAACGAATAAACATATGAGGATATTTTGTTCTCATGCCTTCACCTTTTCCTACTACTCTGGAAGGAATTAAGAATATAGCTGATAGTTCTCAAATTTGACTTCTCTATTAAACAAAGAAAAGTAATCATATATGAAAGTTTGGCAATGATGTTCATTCAAAAAAATTTGCTGTTATGAATGTTTTCCTACACACACACACACACACACACACACACACACTCTCTCTCTCTCTCTCTCTCTCTCTCTCTGATATGGTTTGGCTCTGTCCCCACCTAAATCTCATCTTGAACTGTAGCTCCCATAATTCCCATGTGTCATGGGACAGACCTGGTGGGAGATAACTGAATCGTGGTAGCATGTTTTCCCATGCTGTTCTTGTGATAGCAAGGGGATCTCACAAGATCTGATGGTTTTATAAACGGCAGTTCCCCTGCACACTATCTTGCCTGCCCCCATGTAAGGCATGCCTTACTCCTCCTTCACCTTCCTCCATGATTGTGAGGCATCCCCAGCCATGTGGAACTATGAGTCCGTTAAACCTCTTTGTATTTATAAATTACCCAGTCTTGCGTATGTCTTTCTTAGCAACATGAGAACAGACTAATACACACATGCACATGCATACACATACATACACACTGACAAAAACAGAAAATAATTCAACTGGTCTACTTTCAAATGATTTATGAGCAGAAGACCAAAAATAAATAAAATGCATTAATCAATCATAAATTACGGTATGGGAAGTATTTTATACAATGTCCAAAATACTGATTAATTTTTAGTATTTCCTATGTAATATTATCTCAAGTTATTTGTATTTTCATGCTTTACAATTAATTCCAGGTTGAGACATGCAGAGATATATATGTTATAAAATAAATTTATGCATCTTACAATTGCAGATAATGGCTTTTGAACTTTTCCACAAATATTTTGCATACCAAATGGATTCCATTTACTGTTATAGTCATTTTATTTTGGTTACAGAAATGTTTAAAGGCTTCAATCATAAGAATTTTTTTTTCTTTTGCATTTTATGAAATGAATGAAATATTAAATTGTGATAGTCTTGTTTTACAAGTGAAAACAAACTTTTGAAAGTTTCTATAAACAATCTAGTAACTTAAAAAGAAGTAATTTGATCATGAAAAATAAGGCATATACTGAGATAGAAATCATATAAACTTTTCTATCTAAATCAAAATTGTCTTCTGTTAATTTTTTTCTTAGGGAGTATAAAAAGATTCAAATTATTCCTGTGCGTTTGAGGTTTCAGATGGTTTTTTATAGCATTTAAGGTAAATCAAGCATGATTCCTAGCTGTTGTGACAAAGTAAAACAATCTAGTTTAAAAGGAAGAGGGTGACAAAATTTTGCACTGCTTTCTACAGAAATAAGTCCTAAGAAAAACATATGATTCACCATATAATTGTATTTTCTACTTTAGTATTAGTTCTATAAGACATTTAATTAACATTCTTTTAATATCTCCCTAATAACTTAGAAGGCATATGTACTTTTATAAATGAAAACAATAAATAACAAATACATATGTTTCCATTAACTCTGAGACTGTGTTGTGATTAATTCAGTGTTAACAGTGTGTCTAAGAAAGCATCTGAAATAATATATGCTACTAATTAAAAGACAGTATATCCTGTGGTGTGAACTCTGCGATCTAATTAAATTCTGGCTGCCCTCCATTATAAAAAAGTAAAGTATGTGATGTATGAAAATGTACAAAGTAAACTAGATTACTAAGTCCTGGAACTAATAGCGGGTTGCTAAGGTAAGAGATTTTTGATGATCTCAGTGTATGAAATGATGAGTCAAAGGATAAAGCTCACAGACTATAGACAAGCATATTATGACAGATGATTTAAATTAGCCTGACAAAGTTAACAAAGGTATCAAAAAATAACTCAATAGAAAGGAAAATTTAAGGCAATTGCCTTGCATTTTTATTCAACAAGATGTTTACCAAATTTAACCTTTCCTTTAAATGTAAGTAAACATAATACTAAAATGATAGCTATTTTTGAGGTTATCTTTTAAACAGTTCTCTTATCAACTAGCTTTCAATAAAATTTTGAATTTCATTTTAATTCGCTATTTCCAGAGAGTTACTGTCAATAAAATAGTTTGTTTTTTAGAACACTAAGGATTTTGAAACATGCAGTTAATTGGCAAGATCATTAATAAATTTTTGCTTCAGTTAAAATAGCAAAAGATGGTCTAATATAGAATGCAATTGACTCAGGAAGGATGCTACCACAATATTTACAAGGGAACATTTTTTTTCTTTCCTTTAAGGCTTTTTTCAACATATTTGTGAGTAATGTACATTTTTAAAATAACAGACTACATTTTTAGATCTGTATTAGACTTTATATGCCCTCCCACCCTGCTCACACAGTTTCCCTTATTAACTGTTTATATTTATGTGATACAATTTTTATTTTATCTTCGTGTTTCTGTTTTGCTGTTGTTGTCTGTGTTTTTCTTTTTGTTTTTGAGACAGGATCTTAGTCTATTGCCCATGCCACAGGAGTACAGTGGCAATGGCCACAGCCTACTGCAGCTTTGACCTCCCAGACGCAGGTGATCCTTCCACCTCAGTATCTCAAGTAGTTTATACTACAGGCATGCACCCCTGCACCCAGCTAGTTAATTTTTTTTTTTTTTTTTTTTTTTTGTAGAGATGGAGTCTTGCTATGTTGCCAAGGCTGGTCTTGAACTCCTGCACTCAAGTGATCCTCCCACTTAAGGCTCCCAAAGTACTGGGGTTATAGGTGTCAGTAACTGTGCCTGGACTATATGGTACAATTTTTAGGAGTAAGGAACCAACATTGAATCATTTCTAGTAACTAAAGTTCATAATTTATTTATATTTTCTTACTTTTACCTATGTTCCAGTATCTCATCCAAAATACCACATTACATTTAATTGTCAGGTCTCTCTAGGTTCTTTGTGGCTGTGACATGGATTTTTCAGAATATTCTTTAATATAAGATTGGCTTAACACCCACCAACAAGTATCCCTGAGGCAGTAACAATGACGGAACTTATCAATTTAACTTCATAAGACTGCTTTCAGGTACCTATTTTTAAAGTCCCTAGTAAATGACTTCTCATGCATTTAGGTGTTTGGGCGACATTTGTAACAGGAACTAGATTATTGGGATCATTTTATGGCCTCCCACAACATCTGGCATGACTGATAGCACTTATTTTAAACTTTTTTTATTGACAAATTTAGGGTTATTGATGCAAGTGGCCATTATTGAGTGATGACTATGTGCTAGACACTCTTGTGGCATTGATTATATGGTGATGAGTAAACCAGAAAAAGTCCTTGTTGTCAGTGAGTTTATACCCTACTTAGGGCAAAAAATTAAAAAATTAGATAATTTAATAACAATTTCAGATATTGATGAGTGCTGTGAAAAATTAAACTATAAAAATGTGCACTGATACATAAATGATGGGAAAAAAAGATCTAGGTGAAAAACATTATATACATAGAGGAAACCAGATGTAAAGTTTAAGGGATAAGAAAGTTTAGGAATCAGTCCAGTGTGGCAGGAATGTGACAGCAGAGAAAACAGAGAAAAGGGAAAGTGGTTGGAAGTCAGATATGTAATAAAGGCCACACTAGAATAATAAGGCCTTTTAAGCCATGGTGAGAAGTTTGGATTTATATCGCAATAAATAAGCCATAGGAGAATTTCAAATAGAGTTTATGTAGAAGGCTTATCTGATCTGATTTATGTTTTAAAAATAAAATGCCGCTGCCCTGTGAAGATTAGATGTGGAGGAAAACAAGAGATCAAAACAGATGATCAGTCAAGAAGTGATTATAGGAAAAAAAATGGTGTTGGCTTGGATTAAAGTAAATGCAGTAGAAATAAACATAAGCGGAAGGACTGAGAATGTCTTTTGAAAGTGAAGCTAACAAGATTTGCTGCTTAAATAAATGCTGTAGTGAAGAGAAAAAGAGGAACCAGAGTGCTCCTAGATCTTTTGGTTTGAAAACAGGTAGATATTTACCAGGGTGAACCATAGGGAGGAATATATTCAAAGGCCAGAACTGAGGATTTTATTTTGACCCCCATGCATTTTAGATGATTACATCTATATTCAAATGTAGATATCAGTTTGGCAGTTCAACATATGCCTGGAGTTTGGGAGGAGGTCAGTACTGGTGATTCAAATTTGATTTTCACAGGGACATCATTGTCCTTTATGGGAACTGAGTTATTATCAAGCAATATGTGTCATAGCACCATGTAAGAAAGAAAGAAAAAAGGAAAGAAGAGAAAGAAGGGGAAGATGGGGAGGAGAGAAGGAGGGGAGGAGGCGAGGACAGGAGGAAGGATGGACGGACCGACATAGAGAATTGAATCCAGCTCCAAGAAACATGCAAAAGAGAAAAATCAATGGGAAGAAAGTGGTCCATTTGATGTCATTGATTTTCACCATTCACAGAGCCCTATTTGCCTTATCATTGTTGGTGGCTTCATTTACTTTCTATTCCTTTTTTGCTGTGGTGGTGGGTGTGCTGTGATCTAAGCCTTGGTGCTTAGTTTGGAAATGATTCTGATCTATCAGTGAATGTGACTTTCTCTAAAATGTAGCCACCCGAAAATGTTAAGGTAACTGCCAGTAAAGGACATAGGTTTGCATAGAGAAAAACGTGTCAGTTTTTAAACCACAAGTGAGCACAAAGTACTTACTTAACATATCCCTCAGTTCTATTTTGTACATATATATATTCTATATTGTGTATACATGCATATACACACACATACATATATACATATAGGCAAATAATGACTCCACCGAAACACATATATAAGAAACAATTTTTTTGTATAAATTTGGCATCAAAATGCTTATTAGGTGAACACATTTTTATCCACCTGGAATATATGACAGTCATGTTGGAGTAGATAATTCATGTATTTATTCTCTTTTTTAATACTGAAATTTTTAAAGAGGTGTGTTATAATAACTTCAGAAGTAAAGACAGATTTTCTATTATTTCAGTAGACAATGTATTAATTAAAATACACATATTATTCATATAAAAGGAAAATATCTATAAAGCACCCATGCAACTATGTGGTAATCAGATAATTATGACCTGCTCCTATAACCTGCATAACTTACTTTTTATTAACCAGTAATAGTATATTTATCAATATCCATCTGTAAATTGTGTATATTATGTACACATAATGTATATAAGTACAAACACCATGCAAAACCATCTTGCCCTGCTATTACTGAGAATATAATATGAAAGTATTTTCTCTCAGCTAAATTTACTCTTCCTTTCCTTTTAGGATAAAGAGAATACCAACTGTGTACTTTTAAAACACCTCCCTAATGATTCAACCTTTAAAAGCTACCTTTGCAAGCAAAGGTAAAAGTAAAATTCTGGAATATATCTGAAATACTGGCTCGGGTACAGTTTGAATCAAAGAAGCTTAATGCTAACCTAGCTATCAAATCTATTATGTATCATTCATGTTGTATAATTTTGAAAATTCTCTCGGGTGATAAACATTTCTTATAACAATCAACTTTACTTCTTAACACTAATTATAACTTCTCTTTTTTATTTCTCATTTCTCAGTGGTACTTAAAATCTTTCAGAAGTATCCTAAAAATATCACCTTTCCTGGTGATATAGGAAATAAAATGTATTTTTAAATAGTATCCCTCTAAACACGAACTTTGGGAAATTATTATAAAAATGCTGAAGTAATTTATTTGTTGTGTTTGAGTAATTAATTTTAAGCAGGAACATTAAATTAGTATCTACCTGAAGCACAGATGTCTCAACCTCTGAAAGCAATGAACTCTTTAATATATTTCCCTAACAGTACTGATAGTGACTTCATTTTCACTTCCATGAACATACATTACTTTATTTCCTTGGCACTAAAAAATGGTGCCTTCAAGTCTTATTCAGTGTTGTAATTCATCTAAAATAATGAGTAGATACCAAAAGTAGACATTTTAATAAACCATTTTTATAAATTTCCCATTTTCAAAAGCTGTTCACACAGCAGATAACAAACAAAAAATTGAAAATACTTATAGTTCACATATGTGATCATATAAATATTGCTTTGAAATAATTTTATAATAGGCATCTCTGATATCCCTGAATGGATACACTGAATGACTCATTAATTCCCTCTTTCAAAAGGGTTATTGACTTGCTGAGTCTTAAAATTTTACTCCAAAGTCGAGGCAACAAAATGGCCCATTACTTCAAAAGGGGTGAAAGCTGGACTAACATAAAAGATTATACTGAACTGCTAACTTGGCAATGCTTTGTTTTGTTTTCTTTGTGTTTCTCTTTTACTTCTTTCACTGTGTCTTCAACAGGAAATTAGGTATCAGAATAGCAAGTGGTTCATTGAAGGCAAACATTACTTAAGGCAGTATGATTTTAAACAAAATTTTAACTTAGTAACAGCATTCAACAACATTATGAGGACTAATATACGCATTAAAAAAAAAAACTTTTAGGTAGAAAAAGCCCATGCTAAAATTTATTTTGATTTTTATGGAAAGTTACCAATTTTCAATTTAGTACATGCATATAAAAATCAGTTTTTGTTAAACAGATGCATACAGCACGAAAATATCCTTGTAGTACTATTTTCCTATTTATGCTATGTGGCTGGTACCAAATAAAAGACTGGAGTCGAACTAGTTATCCTTGAAATCTCAGCTGTCACTGCCTCTGCATTTTCATATGCAAAACAAGAGCTAATAAAAATAGCAATGACAACTGCCCCATAGGTGGGTACGAAATAAGTTAGTATAAGTATGACGCACAGAGAAGTTCTTGACACATAGTAAGTGTTGTGTGAATGTTGGCTATTATTACTATTTTGACCACCAAAAAAAGTATAGTTGGGCCTTTAGTAAATGAAGTCAAGTAATAATTTTTCAAGTGCTAATACTTGCACTTTTCAAAAGACAGTTTAACCTGTCTTGTGAATACAGCACTTGTACATAACAAATGTAGTATATTAAGAAAAAAAAGTATGCTTTAATTCAGTGTAATCTCATCAATTTGTGTCTGTCTCACTCTTAAAAGGGCATTATGGAGCTTAAATTCTGCCATAATATTTAATATTTTAATATAAGCATATAACCACTGTTCTTTTATTTAAAACGGTGGTTCTCAAACTCTAGCATGTATCAGAATTACCTAGAGAGCCTGTTAAAGCATAGAATGCTGGACCCCACCCACAACATTTTTTAATTTAGTAGGTCTGGGCCGAGGTCCAATGTATTTGCCTTTCTAACCTGGTGCTGCTGCTGGTCTGGAGTGCACACTTAGAGAACCAATGTGCTAAACACATGGTTGATTTTCCCTCTTCTGAGTTTTGGGAATTACATAGTCAGCTATTACCCAGCACTTGTGGAGGATTTTGTAAAAGCTGGTAATATGTGAGAGCAGTAAATTTGTCTGTGATTTCTCTGTTTATTTGGTTTTACGTATTGGGACTATATATCGCAGTCCTACAGGTCAGGAGGCTTCCATGCTCAACAAAATAACCTGCCAAAGTGCCACTTAAAACTGGAAAGCAGGTGTTTTTCCTATGATATTTTTACTCTTATTTTCATAAATATTTTGCTCTTCTTAGTCCCCAATTCCATGCTCTTTCATGTTCTGTGCTTTTTTGAAGTGGTCTGAATTTTGGAAGCCACATTTAACATTTTCCCTCACCCTCAGAGTACAGGATGTGTTTTGCACTCTGCCAAGGATACATGTGAATGTGAAATGTTGAAGGTCAAAAGACGGCAAAAGGCCAAGGGCAGACCTCCTTTAGCAGGAATGGTGGCCGACACACAGGCTCCTACACACAGCCTCATATTCTGTGGGTCATTTGAGCTCTGGGCAGCTGTGATGTTCACAGTGGTTTTCTGCAGCTCCAAGCAGCTGCATCTTGCCTGCAGTGGCATGAATGGACAATGACAGGTGAGTCCTGATTTCCAATTCAGTAGTGCTTCCAACAATTTTGTGATTTCCAGTTTAAGTAGCATCTAATACTTGCACTGAAATCTGACTGATCCACTTTTCTAACACTCATTTCAACTTGGTACCCCCTTTTACAGTATCTCATAATCACAGTTAATAGTAAAACTCTTTATTATCTATCATCCCTGCCATTTTCATTCAACTTCAGATTCATCAATTCCCTAGTTATGCTTCTCTACATAGGGTTTTTTCCTTCTTAGCACTACTGATTATGCTTTCTGAATTCCTTTAATTTCCTAATTATGTGAATAAAGTTTTATCTATTTTATCTACATCCATGCAATTCTCATGCCCATTTTTCAAGGTCAGGCTCCGGATTAAATGGCTACAAACTGCTTATTCCAAAAATACTGTTTTTCTCACGGACCCCAGTTATCCTTTAAAACGGTTTTTCCTTTATATATAGTATTCTCCTTTGTTCATTTGTTGGTTGGCAGTCTGCTTATGTACTATCTTTATTTCTATTGAGAACTTCACCACATGATCAAAAATTTTCCAACCTTTGGCAATTCCTGCTGTCATTTGGGTGATTTTACCTCCTGTTTTCTGGTCTAACCTTGAACTCTTCCCTTGTGTGACTTCTGGCCCTACTTTAGTCTTCCATGTTCATGGGTGCAACTTGGATCTTGTCATTTTCCGAAATTGCTTGTTTTACAAAATATTAAACTCAGAAATCTAAATCTTTTACTTCGCATACAATTATCTCACCTACTCTCATTATCATGCTAGAAGATTTGTTCTCTCTCCACACCCACATTTCACACAGACATACACACACACACACACACAGAGACACACACACATACACCCATCCATAATCTTCATGTAAGAGAAACATTTTGGCTTTTTTACTTTTTTTTTTTTTTTGGCAAGGGGAACTGTTTTCGCTATACTGTTCCTGTTTCTGCAGCCTTCTTTAAAAAATGTATATCTTTTTATCTTTTTTACATACATAGCATACTTTATTAAAAGACAAGAGAAGGAAAAGGTAAAATGAAATGTTGATAAATTTCTCAGAGGATACATACCCTTTAGCCAAGACTCTTCACTGCCTAACCCAAACTTACCTTCCAAGCCTGATTTAACCCTGAGCATTCTTTACATTCTTTGCTTAATTATTTCTTCTGCCTGGGATACACTCATCTCTATGGCAATTACCTGTCCTCTTTAAGATCTGCTGGTAATATCTTGTCCTGTTTTATTTTTTAACCCCAAATCTTCACAACTCTCTGATGTATTTTGAATAAACATGTCGATATAATATTCATTATAACTTGAAAGAGGAACCAGATAAAAATTCCTTTTTAAAAACTATTAAGTTAAAAAAGATGGGTGAAGAAAATAAACTTGCATATTATGTTGTTATTTGTGGTTTTTGGTAGATTTTTAAAAATCCCAGTCTGGTAATGAAATCCCTCTAACCTTGTCAGTGATTTACAATGTATAGAATACATCGAATTTAAATTGTCTAGGACAGCATTTGAAGTTCTTAAAAGAGGTGATATTATTTGAGAAGAAGTATATATATGTTTATAATATATATAATATATATACACACTATATATATTATATTCAAGTATTATGCACATAACTACATTAGCTATATATTAACATATAAAGTATCTATGGTTATATTGTAATCGATATATCTATATATGTAATTATATAGATAACTGTATATTTAAATATATAAAACGTATGCATATGTGTTTTATATATTTAATTTTTATAAATATCAATTTAAGTAATTTAATTTATATATAATATATATAAATTAATTTATTTAACTTATATATAATATATAGTTATTTAATTTATATATTATATATTACATTTATATATTATATAGTATATTATATTTATATATATTATATATTATATATAAAACATATTATATATTATATATATTTATAAATATATATATTTATATATTATATATA
This sequence comes from Cebus imitator, assembly GCF_001604975.1. Lineage (NCBI taxonomy): Eukaryota > Metazoa > Chordata > Mammalia > Primates > Cebidae > Cebus > Cebus imitator. The sequence continues at coordinate 1,737,845 of NW_016107724.1, read as the reverse complement.
ATATGCTATATATAATATATAAATCAAATGTAGTATATTTAATTAAATTTAGTTTATATATTGTTTTTATATATACATATATATATGTATATATAAACATTTGTTTACACCAGAAAAATTTGAAGACTTTACTATGTTCTTATACATTGTAATGCTCTTGGAGGGAAAAATATAACATATAGGTTCGCCAAAGCGATTTGATTCTTCTCCCTCCCTTTAGGGTAATGCTTTTAAGGAAGTTATGTTCTACAGGAAAATATAGAGAAAACTTTTTCTAACAAAATGGCCTTTCTCTTTTTTTGGCTGCCAGAAACTTAAGCCACATTCTTTGTTAATCTTGGTACTCAAAACCATCTGTACTTTGTATACTCTTAATTTATGATTACTTTGTTTTAGAAAGACATTATTAGAAATTCAGACTTGAGAGGAAATACCTGGGACAAATTCCAGCTCCATGAATAATTGTCTATGTTAGCTTGGGTAAGTTGTTGGCTCTTATTTCTTCATATGTAAAAATGGGGATTATATTGTTGGAAATTCTACAGGCCCAGTTCTGTCCTTTACAGAAGTAGGTATATGAATATTCTTAGAAAATATTTTAAATAGTGCATATATTTGAAAATTTTGGATAAGGTTTTATATATTCTGTCATGTTTTTGGCTTAATCAAAGAAAAAACGGAATTAAGTTGAATTAAAACTGAATGGAGATTTGAAAGTAAAGTTATTCAACTTTACCACTTTAATAATATCGCAAGGCTCAATTTTATTTTGAACTATTAAAAAATAGCTTAATAGTCAAAGTAATATGCCTCAATTTCAAATGTAAAATAATTGTTCTTAGTTTCTTTCCTTGTTTAGAAATTAAGAAGGTAGATAACTATAGTACTAACCATGTGGTTGGTAATGTCACAGAGTAAAATATATACAGTACACTTATAGTATATTTTTAATATTTTGTCTAAGTCCAGACATTTTATTTAATTACAAAGTAAAATTACACTGCAACAATATGACATGTTTTAGATTTGCCTTGTAAATACAGTAATGCAGAAATCAGCATGTAAATTTATTACTATTTTCACTTGCTTTGATATATTGTGTTCAAAATTGCTGTTAAATTCTTCAACTTGAGTTAAAACTCAAATTAATTTTTGGTGTCTCATCTGAAAGTGTCAATTACATTCTTAGTTACACATTAAAAGCTTACTTTGAATATATGAATCAAAAGTATAAATGTAGACATTCTTTTTTATAAGATATCTTGTGAAATAAAACAAACAATTTGTTAAATATAAAAGAGACATTTCTACCATTCCTCAAGTCTCTCAATTATCACTTCTTTTTTAGGGACATTCACATGCCTCAGACATATGATCTGACCTTCTCGTTGGTTGCAATCTCAGATCATTTCATTTGTGTTACTATTTTGTAGCTTAATATGCAGGACAATAATTACTAATTTCTGTCTCCCATTCCCACTGGACCGGTGATTTTCCAGGTGCAGTGACAAATATCTTAAAACTGAACAAATGAGATAATTACAGTAAATTTGATCAACAGATGTTAATTGCTAAAATCCAACAACAACCCAGCAATCTGATAGGAAGAAAACAGCTATTTCTGTTTCCCCATCAGATAAAGATTTTCAGATATCTTGTTACTAATTTTCCATTTATTAATCTATTCATTATATAAGTTACCCATGAGCCACTTGGACAGACTGATTTGTTTTTAATCAATAAAGGAAAGAAACCCTAGAAAAATCCTAAGAATTATTTATGGAAAACAGTATTTGATATAATGCATATTGGCCCCCAGACCTAAACCTGAGAATCACCGAACAATGTGGACAGAGGTACAGTGTGCAAAGAATTGAGGCAGCTAACAGTGGAGCAACATGAAGGGAGGGAGATAGACATTAGGTGGGCAATGAAAAGTGGAAAACGTTACATTCTGACTGCTGTTTTTCTACATTTGCATTCTTCCTTATCCTGCCTCCCTTTCCCCATTCCCAAACCTATGGTTCCTTTTCCAAAATCTGTGTGGAATCTACCCTTCAGAACAAGTCACTTTTTGATCTTTGAAGTTTGCTGAAAATTTCTGTGACTTAAAACCTGACTTCATATTAAGATTTTGAAATCTTGGTACTCAAAATCATCTATACTCTTAATTTATGATTACCTTGTTTTAGACTTGAATATGTCATTTTAAAAAGCCACATTGTCATGCAAATAATCTGATAGACTGTTATAGAAGGCATCTATCTTTATGTAGTTACTATAAAGTCCCTAGGTTAAAGTTTTAATTTGTATTTTTTTTCTCCATAAAATATCCTAAAATGTACTCAAATGGCTTTTAAAACAGTTATTTATATGCAATTATTGATATATACATAAAAACACAGGAGAATGATTCATGGTATGATGCATAACATCAAAGAGCAAATAGGATAACTGTGATGTCCTGTCATCATAGACCATTCTTCTCTAGAATAAAGAAGAAAGAACAACAAGAACAAACAAACCTAGAGGCTTCCCTTTGTATGCATTATGCAAAATCACATATGCATCAATATAAATACATCTTTATAATTCTTAGATTTCTATGTTTTCTAAAATAATTGTTCATGATCTTTACAAAATAATAAAAGTGATATTTTACCTTTTCAAAAGTTTCTGATTTCAGTAATTAAATATTAAAATTTCTTCAGAAAAATTATATAACCATTTAGATAATAGGCTTCCTAATAAATTTTGTACTGAAAATCTTCATGGTAATTTTGCAGACTATTTAATCATAGTAAACATTTTGTCTCTTTAAAAACAATAATATATTTCTTTAAAATATAATTTATATATTTTGGCTATCTCACTTTCTGATACAAGAAATTTGTAATTCTATTTTAATTTTGCAAAAAATAAGATCCACTGCATTTATTTGAATTATTTCATTTTGCTGTTTTCATAATTATAAATAACACAGAAAACCCCCTAACCAAAGAGGTAGTATTGGTCATATATTTCATTACATAGCTTAAATCATATTTTCTCTCTGTCATTATATTGAGATGACATTGTTAGCTTTTTGGAAATTAAAGAGTTTGCCATATTGCAGTAGTGTGTAAACACCTCAAAGGCAGAACTCTGTTTTAGTTGTCTTATTAAGAGTATCATCTTCTACCTAGTAGGATACCTGAACCATATTTATTGTTACTTAGTTGGAGTAAAACAATGAAGATAATTTGTACTATAAAGTCAGAAAAAAAAAAAAACAATTTGAATTCTTACCCTGGCATTGTACTCTGTAGCATGTTGAATATACACCCCCAAAATATATGTACACCTCAGAGTCCTTAGTTGAACTCATTTGGAAATAGGATCCATATAATGTAATTAGGTTAAGGATGTTTGGGTTAGATGAGATTATCTTTGATGAATTCTAAATCCAATGACTTTATGAGATTAAAAACAAAGGAAAAAGGAGGTATACACAGAGGAAGGGCCATGTGGAAACAGAGGGAGAGACTGGAGTAGCCGCCATAAGCTAAGAAACATCAGGAACACCTGGCAGCCTCTAGAGCTAGCAGATAGGCTCAAAACAGACACTCCTTTGAACCTCCAGAAGGAACTAACCCTATTGCCATCATGATTTTGGATTTCTGGCCTCCAGAATTGTAAGAGAATGCATTTGTGTTTTTTTAAGCCACTGAGTTTGTGATAACTTGTTACGGCAGCCCGAGGAAACTAAGACAAGCAGAGAGATTTATTATTTTTAAAGGGGGCTAAAGTTTACTTTTTCAGATTTGTCAGGAAGGTTAATAACGTATTAAGTCTCCACTAGAATTTCCCAAATGATCTTGTTCAAAACATGCTTCTGTTAGTAAGAAGTACACATATAATTTGTACAAGTTCACATAAACTATAACGCCTTAAAAGGCAATTTTCACATATATTTTCTATATTGCTGATGATTTAGGAATGAGTATGATAAAAAATTCAACCAACTGCCGTATTAGTTATTAAGGAACTATATAAATTAAGAAAATGTAAATTACTTGTAATATCAAGAAATCAAACAGACAGTTTTCATTTTCTTCCCTGAATGCTTGACTTCCTGACTATTTCATTACAGCTACCTACAATAAATGAGTGACCTCAACATGAAATGTAGAATGAAAGAATTAAAAAAAGGGGGGTAGGTAGGAGAAAGGAGTAAAACTCTAAGCTCTTAACTCCTGAAGGGTCCAAGGAAATCTTTCAGAATACATAAATGAAAAGCAATTATAGTCTTAAATTTTTGCAGATCAAACAAACATCATGTAATTTTTAAAGGCTTTTGACAGCCTGACCACATACTATTTTTTGCTATTCTTTTCAATGTTTTACCTCTTTTGGCTATTCCTTGCCATGAAAACAAAGAAACTCACTCTCTGTTTTGTAACAAAAGTTAAAAAAAAAAAAACAACCTTACCATATATCCCACTTTCTAACTTAAACAACATAAAGTGTAAAATGTAGAACTACTTCAAAACATGGATTGAATGCATTCTCACCAGCAAGTTTTTATAGAAGAACCTTACTGTTCAATGCTTATTTATAAGGGATGATTTTTTTTTCCTTTCCCCTGTCAATTGAAACAAAAGCAGTGGTAAACAAATAAAATACTATTCATTTGGTGTACTAATTTATGTTTTATAGATAAAAATAACAGGTTAGAAAAAGACTCTTAATAGAAGGACTCACCTCAATCTGTTCAACTTAAACTTTACTAGATTGAGAATAATAAAAGTCCCTTAATTAAGTGGTTGCTGTCCATCTATTATGTCTACCGAGTTTACAAATGCTATAAAAACCCAAACAACAGAAATTAAGAAATTAAAGTTCTATTTATAGATGTACACATAATTCTAAATGACAGTTGGCCAGTATAGCAAGGTTTGTAGTGGGTGGTGCTGAGTGAGTAAGGGCCTCTAAGGCATGTTCCTGTGAGGGTCTCCCATGAAATCTTGTCTCAGTGCATTTACTTTGTCTCCAAATTTTACCTTTATTCTTTTCAAATTTAAAAACAGGCAAATGATTTTTTATATGCTGGCTTATCCAAACAAGGTTCATGTGAAAGATGTCTAAAATTCAATGTTAATTTATTAATTTCTAATTTGAATTGTCACTGCTGAGGGATCAGATATTTAAGCCCAGATCCCAGCCTTATGTTCTCTCTGTAGATGTCATATGGGAAAGCAGATCACAGACTATAATGAGAGGGGTGCACATGGAGCATGGAATAGTATAGACAAGTGATTACCCAAGCACCTAGCTCAGTTAATGAACACCTCCATTTCCATAATAAATAAAATTAAAATGGATCACCTTATGACTTTTTAAAAATTTATTTTTGCTCTGTTTTAATGACCCCTAAACCCTACACTTCTGACGAATGTCTTCTTTCTTTACATATTGCAATACATTGAGGCCTAATACAGTTACAATTTAAGGACTTGCTATTAATATCAGACTTTTGCAATAAGTTGAAGTACCTGATCTGCTTGTTCTTGACGAAGCAAAGCAAAAGAAAACAAAAAAAAGATCTATATTTATTTCCAATTAGCTCTAATTATTTGATATAAAGATTAGATAACAATATTTATCTCATTTCACAAATAAATTGAAGAATGGACTTCAAATAGTTTACTTCTGGGTTGTTTGAGTAATCTAGCATAAGCATAATTATGTTCAAGTAACTTGAACATAATTATGGACAACTTAAAAAAGCAGAACCCTGAATCTGAATAAAAATTCAGTGCCTTTTGACTTAATACAAAACTCATTCAAATGAGAAATAATAGCAATACTCATCAATTTCATTTGATTTATAACAAGGACACTGTCTTTTTCACACACTGCAAGGGAATCTTTCCATTGTATAAATACCCAGTTCTCTAGCTCTGTGGACCATGTACAGCTCCTCAAATAAGCTGCGTCTGGGTTCTGCCAGGCTGTCTACATGCTCCTGGACTTGCTCTTGTTCACATTCAACAAACTAACTTCTATTAGCCTTTCAAGAGTTACTTGGGCATCGCTTCCTAGTTTGAGAGAAAGAGGAAAACTTTCCACATTTAGGGGGAACAAGACATCATGTTTTAACAGATATATTAAAGAAAACAACTTTGGAAGAAAAAATAGGACAAATGAGTTAGAAGTCTACGTTTATCTTGAAGTCTGGGATGGGTAATCGCTTAATCTCTCAAGCATTTATCTGTGACATGCATGAATTGGAATCAAGAATCTCTAGGAACACTACATTTATATATTGTTAGGTCATGACAATTTCTTTTTTCTTTATTTGGGGCCTCATATTATTTGAATCTGTGTACCTGTCAAATCTCATGTGAAATTGTAATCTCCATTGTTGGAGGTGGGGCCTGGTGGACTGTGATTAGATCACAGGAGCAGTTTCTAATGAATGGTTTAGCACCATCCTCTTGGTGCTGTTGTTGTGATAGTAAGCAAGTTCTTCATGAGACCTGGCTGTTCAAAACTGTGTGGCACTTCCTGTCTCTCTCTTGCTCCTGCTCTAACCATGTGCTGTGTGTGCACACGCTTTGCCTTCTGTCATGACTGTAAGTTTCCTGAGGAGTCCCCAAAAGCCAAGCATCATGTTTTCTGTACAGCCTGTGCAACCATGAGCCAAATAAACCTCTTTTCTTTATAAATTCCCCAGTCTCAGGTATTTCTTTATAGCATTGTAAGAACGAACAAATACAGAGCCTTTGAAACATTTTGCACATTCTAGAAAAGTAATAATAGATCAAATTTAATTTACCCTCAAAATCCATGATATCAATGGGACCTAAGTGCTAAACCTAAATTACATTTACTAATATATTTCTTCAATATATTGAAGTTCCCTTAATCTTGACTTTGTTATTTATATTATAGTGATTTATGTTATTAGTAATTTATGTAATTAGTGATCTTATTACCTATCTGCAAGCTTTAATAAGGAATGATCCAGCACTTTAATGAAAGCAGCACTCTCTTGGGTGCTTACAGATATTTATTAATACTGTGAAAGGTAAAAGAATTATAAAATAACATATATATAAAATATAAGAAAATGATTATTTTAATAAAGAGGTGCTAATTTAATAACCAAAAACTTAAAATTCTAAAAGAGCATTTTGATGATTCCAAATTAAAAAAGATGGTAACTTAATTTACTAGGTAGCTCATTAATTATTTAAAAGGAAAATATAAAATCAAGACATTCTTTTGTTTTAGGATTAGCTCATAACATTTCTTATCTATTAAATTTATTTATTCAATTTTCAATCTTTAAATGTTATTGTGGTTTAGAATAATTTCATAATAGGCAAATATTCCTTGATTAATAAAAAAATTTAGTTAGCCCATATGACCATATAAAACTAATGTTGAGTTTCATGAATATATTTTCAATAGAAAAAGAATATGCTAATTTTAGGTAAGACGAAACTGTAACAACATGACAATACACATTATAATCATTGAGGTATAGAAGTATGGAATAGCAAATGAAGTACTAGATTGTTCATATTTTACTAGTTCAGTACTGGTTCCTATCTCTCCTCTGTCTCATACTGGGTTCATATTTTCTGATCATCATGAACTTTTAATATAGTGTCAAATTGTATTGACAGATAAATGCATACATGTACACAAATAAAAAGAAAAGTCTGCAAAACAGCTAGTATAGAGGTAAGAGGCATAAACTACAAAAAATTGGAAATATGGTCATTTTAGCAGCAAATATAATTTAAATAAGGTCACACATTAAATCACAACATGCCATAAATTACACATAAATATAGTATACTATATATACTGTACTATAAAAGTATCATATAGTATATGATATTTTTAAAGCAAAGTTTTCACTTATTCCACTCCCAGCAATCATTTTTTCCCTGAACATTTCTCATAGTGCAGGTTTGCTGGCAATATATTTTCTCAGTATTTATTTCTCTGAGAAAAACTTCATATTTTTCCTTCATTTCTGGAAGATATATTCACTGACTATAGAATGATTTGTAGCTAGCTTGTTTATCCCTCTCAAAACTTTAAAGATCCACTTCATAGCTTACAGATAGTACCTGATGAGAAGTCTACTAGAATCCTGTCTTTGTTTATTTGTAGGTAGTATGTATTTTTCCCTCTTCTGGCTTTCTTCAGACTTTCTCTTGTCTGATTTTCAGCATTTTGAATATAATATGCCTAAGTTTGTTTTGTTGTTTTTATTGTTCTTCTTTATCTATTTGTTCTTTAAGCTATTTGGAGCTATAATTTTGTATATGCCATTATTTTAGAAAATTTGTGGCCATTTCTTTGAAACATTTCTTCTTTATTGTTCTCACTTTCTTCTTCCACTGGGATTTCAATTACAAATAAATTAGATGACTTGATATTTTTCCATGGCTTCCTAATATTCTCCCCCATCCTACAATCTCACCACATTTTTTTCTTTTGTGTTTCAGTTGGATAATTTCTACTGACCTATCTCCAAGTTCGTAATTTTCTCCTTGGTTGTGTTGAGTGTACAGATGAGACCAACCCAGGCATTCCTCATCTCTCATCGCTTCTAATGAATTGAATTTCCAATGAATTCATTCTTATAGCTCTATCTTAGCAATTGGACATCTGCTCTTTCATGCTGTCAAACTTTTCAATTATTTAACACAATAATTGTAGTTATTTTAATTTCCCTTGTTATTAGTTCCAATATCTTCATAATATCTGAATCTGATTCTGTTGATTCTTTTATCACTAGGCAATGTTTTGCTTTTTCTTGCTTTTCTGAAAGCCCCAGAAATTCTGTGGAAAGCAAACATCTTATGTAACACATCATAGGCTTTAGTAAATAAGTTATATGCCCAGAAATGAGCATGCTTTTCCTTCTATGAGGCCTTGAGTGTGGGAGTCTAGGTCAATCTAGGCAGGTGTTGAGCTGGGTTTGTTATTGTTGCTATGGTTACTCCTAAGCTTATTTTCTCTAACTGTACCTTGCATCTAGAAGAGTGACTGGTTTGTCATAGGGTTTTTCTTAATGTGCATCCCTCCTTTGGCTTTAGGTCTCTCCCTTGCACTATGTTTCAGAGAAAATCTCTCTACACACTCTTGTAATTTTCCTAGTCATATCCATTATTATTTATGACTCAATTCTTTTTAGTGTATAAAACAGAGAGGGCGGTATTCTCTCTTTCTCTGATCAACTCTAAGTCTTAAGGCAGGCACTATGTCCCTGGCTTTCACTGATGTGACCTTCTCACTACTACAGCCTCTCCTCCACCTGTAGTTCTGGGATCATCATGTATTCTTGTCTCTGTCCCAAGAATAAAGGATCTTTTTCTGCTCCCTTCCCCTACATGCAGTGGATTTTCACCAGGGTTCTAAGAGTGACAACGTGTATTGTTTCCCCTGCATTTCAGGCTTTTGTTTTGCACAGGTAATGGAGGGAAGCAACAGAATAGAGTTTTATGCCTTTCTTGGAGTAGCTGTTGTTCCCTTCTTCAAGCCTTTAGCACAAGGCACAGCTCCTCAGGAATCTTGCTATTATTTTTATGTGAGGATCCAGTGAGGTCTATAAAGAGCCTGTAAGCAGGTGCAAATTCTCACTATATTTCCTTCCTAGCTCACACTTTATCCTTATTGATTCATTAACCCTTTAAAAAATACCTATTTTCTGGCTTTGCCTGCTACATCTGGCCTTACCTTGTCGGTATCTATCTTTACTTATACACAGGTTAGTTGGCGTCCCTGTGACTTTAGCTCTCTGATGGTTAAAGAAAAATTGTGAATTTGAATTTTCTCCAGTTTTTGTGTTGTTATTATAAAGGTGGAAACAATGTTCTTTCCAGCTTTCTACATCCTACGCTAAAAACAGAAGGTGTGTATAGACATCTCTTTCTCCCAAATAAATGCAATAGCCTAGAATCGTAATTACTGTTGTCTATATAGCAAAGAAAATGCCATTTATTTTTTCTTCATACCTGATCTGAGCATATCTTTTACTCTTTAGTAGTTCAAAAATGATAAGCTTAATTACACGTAAAAGTATTACTTTGGTCTCAAAAGAAAGGCAATATTCAGAATTTGCCTTCCACGGAATTATAACACATATTGCATTTTTCCTTTGTGCCTTTCCCTCTTTCTAACTATCTACTGTATTCGCTTATCCTCTTCCTGTGGTATGTGGATGATTTTTATCATGCCACTTAAAACTTTTCCCTGCTATTCTCTTTCTGACTGAATCCTACCTTCTGAAGATTAAAGCTTCCTTAATCCCAAATACATATATGCACTTAAGCGTGAAATTATAGACACAACACACTTTAGTTCCCTAAGAATGCAGAGTCAAATAAGCATTGGTTTACTCAGGTTTGAAGCAACCTTACCATACAGATTATCTGAAAATATATTTCAAACAGAGTTACAGGAAAAGTTATGTTAATCCTCACTACTGTGGAAGCTTGATCCTATCCTGTTGATAAGCCTGGTAAAGAATTAAGAAAACAAATAAAATCAAAACTATATCTAAAATAGAATGATAAATAAAGCAAACACATTGTGTGGAACAGTAGAGACAGCAAAAAAGAGAAGAGACAATAAAATGATTAATCGAGAAGAAAAGGGAATAAATCAGAAGGCACAGTGAAAAAACTAGTCAGAAACATCTGTCCTTACAGACACCTCATCATCTTAGAACCATTTTTTGACTTTGAGGTTAATGTTATTTTAAGTAAATACAACACCTGCCTTTATTCTTACATTTTTGTTTTTATGAATTTTGAATTTAAAAATTGGTATTTAGCTGTAAAAAGAAAGGAAAAAACGTTGATTAAAAATTAAGGTATATATGTTTTTAAGGCACCCCTCTTTAAGTATATAATTTCAGTCCCATTTGTGCTATAAAAGTAACGGCTGTCTGATTTTAAATAGCAAGGTGGTATTATTTTCACGTATATTCAGTTTAGTTAGGTTAACATTCAACTAGCTGATGATTGACTCAGCTAAATTAGGTAACTATTTGTGAATAGATTACTTATAAACATTGGCACTCCTTTCATTCATATACTGAAAAATAAACCATGTTATAAAATCTGAAAGCAAATCACCTACACTTAATTTTTTAACAGAATTTGTTTTGAATTATTAAATGCAGTATGAAACTTGATGCTTACTATTTTTTCTAGATAACATATATTTATAGTTTATTAGAGTTACATGTTTCTGTAATTTGGAACTCTTAAAGTAGTAATTATAGTCACAAAGTGGAAAACAATAACCAAATTCAAACCAGTTCTTATATTTCGAATGTTGAGACAGCATTCGATGGGTCACATATTTGCAAAATTTTATTCAAATGTTAAAGATCTCCATTCATATAAAATCTAGAGAAGTTTATATCAACACGTGATAGAGTTTCATGTAACAAAAATGGTTACAATTTTACAACATAAACTTGTAGGAAATTGAGAAGTGGACTGTATCTGAATAAATGATGTATCATTTTGGTATTTAAATAAAAATCCACTCTTAGCATTCAAATAACTTTCCAAGACTCCACATTATCCAAATTAATTTTCATCAAGCATTTTCTCTGAAAGTGAAAAATACTAATCAAGACTATATTTTTTCCAATTTAATGTTGATAAATCATTAGCAACAAATAAAGTCATGTTTGTGTGGGTCTGCTAATTAAGAGCTTTACGGTGCTTTCCAAGATGGATAATGAATCCTCTCATTGTAGATTCACAGCTTTTCTTATCACCTCACCATCTAAGCAATACCTCTCTGTTGTTAAATTCCATTTCAAATTACTGTTAAGAAAAATTCCTTGACTGAATATATTTTTTAAATAGTTAAAATGGCAACCATAAAACAAAGTCTTCAAAACTGAATAAAAATAACTAAAACTTTAATTGTAACTTCTAGAAAGTACGCATCACACCTTGTGATAAGTAGAAATGTGAAAAAAAAAATACAAAACTAGAATTAAGAACCAATTGTAAAATTTCTAGGCAGGTATTCATAGGAAGTTGGGTAGAGGTCAAAACAAAAATGTTTAATATAAATATTCTAATATTTGTGTGTAGAAAAAATCATTCATTCCTTCTACGTAGTAACTTTTGTATGCACCACAATTATAAATATTCAAGGAGACTCTACTAAAGATGTGTAAGGCAGAGATCCTAAAATCTGCACTTGACTAAAAGAAAATGCGATAATAAGCATTCCAAATTCATGAATCTTACATGCTTATTTTTGCCAACTCCACACCTTTAGGAGGGTAATATCCATTTTATCCTGCTATATATTGGTAAATATTTCAACTTAAGATCCTGAGACTTACAGAAATTATACAACTTTTTGTTTTTATGTTTTTAGTAGGATTAACTCTCATTTAACTGAAACCAGTAATCTAAATATCCAGCATTTTTTTTAATACTTTAAGTTCTGGGGTACATGAGCAGAACATGCAGGTTTGTTACATAGGTATACACATGCCATTGTGGTTTGGTGCATCCATCACCCTATCATCTACATTAGGGATTTCTCCTAATGCTATCCCTTCCCTATGCCCTCACCCTCTACAATCCCTCCCTTATCCCTTCAAATTCCATTAGGCCCCTGTTTGTGATGTTCCCCTCCCTGTGTCTATGTGTTCTCATTGTTCAACACCCACTTATGAGTAAGAACATGTGGTGCTTGCAGGGACATGGACAAAGCTGGGAACTATCATTCTAAGCAAACTGACAGAAGAACAGAAATATCCAGTATTTTTCATATATAAATACACCTTGATTTTGTGAAAGTGAAAGGTAGTTTAATTCAAATTAAGGCTAATAATTCCATATCCCTTATATTTCCACTTATACTTTCACAGCACATACAATAAATTCACAGCTTCCCAAATTTCTAGTAAAAATTCCTTCTCTATCTCCATAGCAGCATTTCACTATATTCAATGAAACATGACATATATGCACAAGGACTTTTTTTCTTTAAAAAGAAGCAAATCTAAAAAAAAAAAAACAAAAAAAAAAACTCATTGAAGTTCTTGCTATAGTTTTCAATTTTCATCAATTAATACTGTCGTAATCTCTAAATTTAAAAAGCCTAGCTTTAGTGTACATTAGAAATGTACATGATAGACTATGAAAAGAAATAACAACAAAGGACAATTTGAGACGTTTGGGAGATTACTTAGCTTTAGGTGGACTTTTAATCTCTCTACATTAGCAGTTCTGTCTGTTGCAACTTTATTAATAAAAATCCAAAGTTTCAAAATTCTTTCATTAGAAAGGAGATAAAGTACATAAGTTTTGTTTGTTGTTTGGACAGCTTTATCATGCTGCAAAATGCTGCATTTTTTGTTGAAGTGATCCACAGATCTTTCCCAGTGAATGTCATCAACTCATATGTTTTTTTTCTGCCAATAGTGAAGAAAAGCATTATGCAAACAGGACTGTGCTTTTGCATCATCTTTAACATCCTATTAAGATGAATCTACTTGACATTTATTGCTAGGCATGACGATTAAAATCACATGGTTGTCTTGCTGTAGCAGTCTAAAATGGAAGTAAACCACCATGATTATCTGACAGATGCTGGTGTAGGAAAAGAGGAAAGACATGGATGGAATAGGCAATGAAAGTAGCTCTTTCTCAAAGTCTGATGGCACTTTGGAGCGTCTACATATTCAATTTACATATACATTTCTCATTGACAAAAAGTGTATGTTAAAGCAGACAAGCTGTCACAGAAATCTCCTGAACTGAAATGCAGGTATCTGACTCTGCCGAGGTGCATATATTTATAATACAGCTGAGTAAGGTTGTAAAATCTGGACTTTCTATCTAAAAATTTATAGATTAATTTCAATTTTCTAAACATGATGGCTTCGGAAAGAAAAAAACTAAGGTTATTACAATGTCAAGTTTGCTTTAAATTCACTAGAAGAAATATTTCTTTTAATGGATTTCCTTTTCTAGGAAAGGTCTCATAAACTTTGACAAAAACACAACTGTGTGTGATATAAGTCTTTGAACCAATAAGTAAAAGGAGTTAGGACTCAAGAAACCTTACTGATTTGAATTGAGAGAGAGAGAGAGAGAGTGCTAACACTGTTGCTAAATGAAAATAAACTTAAGTAAGAGCCACTTCTTTTCTTTGCCCCAGACTTTGAGCCATTAGTCTCAATGCACTTGGCCACATTGCAATGCAGTTTCTTAAATGGGCTGGATAATGACAAACAGATAAGGAAGAGGCAAAGGGAACCATTTACTACAAACACATTATAGGTAATATACAACACTAGGGATTGCATATTGACCCTTGGGCATTTGGTCTCAATCAGCATGCCATGCTACAGCACAGGAACACAGTCATGTTTACAACACAAAGCTGAATTTTAAGAGACTCACATAATTGCCTGCGAGAAGGTACAGGAGCACTTCCATAAGCTGTGCCCTGTAAATAAAACACATTTTTTTTTTTGGAGCAAATGATGTCAGCATTAGTAACAGTAGAAAATGGTGGAGAAGTGAATAGAAATAAAAATAAATCAAGATGGCTTAAGATGCTGCTTTTATCAAATAAGTCTTATGAGTTCCTATTTTTGGCAGACAAACGTATATTAATGTTTATAGGAAATTAAGTAAAACATAGGTATAAGACGCCAACACAAGAAAGTAAAATAAAAATTACAGCAAAAGATGGGAACATTTAAATTTGACAGGAAATTTTGTGAAAAGTAGAACACACATGATATTTATGAAGTGGCCTCCTTAAAAAGTAGGTTCCCTTGCACCAATTCCTTAGCTGATGCAAACATTTTCTCAAAGTCTTTTAAACTAAGCAGTGCGTTAGTAGTTGCTCTTTTTTTTTTCTACCTCAAATACAATAAAAAAGAAAGATAAAGACTTCAGTAAAATGGCCCTAATCTATGCATCAACGAAACCATAGAAAAAGCAGCATTATTTAATAAATGAAAAAAAGTTATTACATGAAAATATTAATTGTGCAAGAAGGGCACAAAAGTTAGACTGAACACATCTAAATAGGTTATATATCCCTCCAGTTAAACGAGTGCTGTACAAACACATATTGCAATTTAAATTATGTATTTTTATTCCTGGCAATGACCTGTCAACGAATTACATTATAATATACTCAAGGACCTGTTTTAAAACATTAAGTAAATAAAGCTCTCAGTGAATCAATAATTCATTATAAATGTAACTTAGAAATGACAAGAATATTTTTAAAATATTAAATAATATTTATTGAACATTTACTCTGTAAAGCTCTTACGCTTAGCGCATGAAAAGCATGATCTCATTTAGTTCCCACAATGGTCCCTGAGGTAGTTACCAGTTTTTATTTTCTTTTATCATTATTCCCATTTTTGCTGACAGAAAAATTCTTTTTAGGGTTAGGTAACTTTAGATTTGGTTCAGAATCAGTTAAGGAACTATTTAAGTTTTTAAGGATAGCTAAATAGTTCAAGTGGGGGATCCATAAAATGATCCCTGTTGTCAAAATTTAATGAATTTTACTTCTAATAAAGAAGTGCAAATGCTAATATTAAGTCCTTGGTCCTATAAAGACATACTGCAGAGAGAGCTTATCTTGTAAAAATATCTGCATGACTGCATTAAAGTATGATAAATAAGACATGCAAATCGCCTGCTTAAATTTCCTTTGCTTAAGAATATGTTTCTGTCACAAATCTATTTATGGAGAGACCATGGTCTACTGGAATTTGCCTGGTGTAGGTTCAAATAAATTTTCCTCTGACAGGCAACTCCTGAATAAATCTGATGAAAGGATTACAATCTCCATGTAGAAGAAAGCACAATAATCTATGAAACAGAGGTACAGAATCAAGTATAGGTTGTTAGCACCAACCCAATCAATCATTCACCCCTAACAAGCACTGAATGACATAGGACAGAATCTTGAATAGACTAATGTTTACTACTTTGAGTCTAAGGACAGAAATCATGGCAGGTTACCTAAGCACTGTTTCAGCATTGCATTTTATATGAAATAAAGTCACACCAGTATTATTCATGATTTAGAAGCCAAGAAAGATGGAGATCAGAAAGGAGATCTGCCTAAATCTGGAATATTCTAAACAGGGATATGAACACATAAATTTTTTTGAATCTACAGCACAACATTAACTATATACGGTTGATTTTTTTAAAGTTATCATTATTTATAGCAAATACTCACCATTATTTGTGACAAAAAACATTCCAGATTTTTTTTAACTTTCTAATGGATTACATCAAGTCTAATAAAAAACTAAAAATAACAAAAACTAATCGTTTTATAAAGCTCTATTATTAAATCTCAAAATACAAACTAAAAGCACGTTTTTTTTTCCACGTATTTGAAAAATATTTCTGAGGACTTTAGTATGTTAGGATTCATCTTCATTAGAGATTTAACTAGGGAAAGAGGACTATTAGAATGCATTCCTATAATAAACAAGGAACAAACTTACTTCCAAAGCAAAATATAAAATATGAGATAGTAATATATTTATAATACGCTGACTGGAAAAGCTAGTCTCCAAATGTCTAAAACTTCAAGTTGTTGAAATAAATCATGGGAAAGTCACAATTAGGTAAGTCCAAAATAGCTATATAGAATTCTGCTTAAGACGACCTTGGCTTTACATTTTTATCTAACTGGTTCCAAGACATTTATTACATGATACTTCTTAATTCTGATGTCATATGGTCAACATTCTCTGAGTTGTCTCCACAGATTGTAGTTCTCCCTTATAGTTACCTACTTTTCTAACAAATAAGTTTCTTTCTGATTGCACTTTGTACATGTGGCTGCCTTGTATTTGTATTTTTCATTACACTGTCAGAGTAATTGTTTATGCTCAATTAAATCTTTTACAATGAAAAAATTCCTTAAAGGAAGGGCTTCAAGATGGCTGACTAGAGGCATGTGATACTTGATCCTTCCAGAAATAAGAACTAAAATAGTGAATAGATAATCATACTTTGAATAGATCCCCTAAGAAAGAAAATGCTGAAATGCAGTGAAAAATGGCAGGAAATGCCTAAGACATGGAAGGAAAGGAAAATGAGGCAGCCAGCTCAACTGGCAACAGCTGGAGAGACTCCCCAAACCAGAGAAAGGGTGAGTGACCACCAGTGGTCTATATTTCCATGGTGGATTTCTGCAATTCCAGCCACTGAAGAGCCCCACAACTCACACAAGCCCTAAGACTAATATAAGGAGCTTTTTGAAGACCACCCAATGACATTGCTTAATAGAGAGAGCTCATACTGGGTCCACACGTGTCCTGAGTCCTAAGCAGGTGTAGAACCACACCATTTTGAGACCCTAACCCCCAACAACTGTATCTTTCCCTGGGAAGTGATAGTCCCTGCATCTCCACATCTCTGGAACACCATTGATAGTCCCTTCCCACAGGCAGGTACTGCTGGTGGCTGTTGCCAGAGCCCAAGTGCGAGCCATTGGCAGCAACCCAGTCTCCATCAGTAGCAGGGTCTCTGTGCATTTAAAATTCCCTGAGGGAAGATTATACTCCACTTATAGACACCATCTGTGGCCAATGAACCCATTTAACCACTTGTTTATCCTTAACCACTTGTGTATGTCTGCTGCCAAGGTACATAACCCCACCCTCCACAGCAGCAGTAGACTCATAGTGCAATCACTGCTGCCCCTACCTAAGCATTCCACGAGGCGTCCAGTGATCACCCTGTCCTATCCACCTCTCTCGGCACCTGTGCACTTCTTTCAGAGGCCTGTAGATGGACAAACACAATCTGAAAACTGCAATCACAGCTGGCCACCCACCTGTATGTGCCATTGGAGAGCATTGGAACTAATCCATCCAGTCCACTGCAATCACCACTAATAGCAGAGTGAAATTCTTGGGGGCCAGAGGATTGTCGTCACCACTGCTACTGCTGTCATCCATGGAGCACCAACTTGGGTGGTCTCCAGGGGCCCAAGAATCTTCCCACCTACCTGGCCCATTGCTGCCACTACCAGCACTCAAGCAAGCTGACTGGAGGCCCAAGAATCACGCCACTTAAACCCACTAACACTGGTGTCAACATTACTACCTCTGGGCTTGAGGACTGCTGCCACTCCTGTATCGTGGCCAAACGACTGGCCTGTTTGATGTCCTCATCCCCAGTAAAACTTTACCACAGTCTCCACAAACAAACACACCCTCAGCTGGTGTGAAAACCATAGACACTACTGGTTTACAGCCAAATAAATCATATAGAGACTACACTACTGCACACACCCAGAATTAAAGTCAAAGCACCTTATCCAACAAACACCACAGATACATCTTCAGGAAAAAAGTTCTTTCTTATTAAAACAAATTCAAAAAATAAAAAGAAGTGACTAGTATACCAGGTGTGCAAATATCAATGTAAGAACAGAACATGAAAAAGCAAGAAAATACAACACTTCCCTCCAAAAAATAAAAAATAATAATAAAATAATTCTTCATCAACAATTCCAATGAAGAAATTTGTGAAATTCCAGAAAAACAATTCAAAGCAGTGGTATTTTAAAAGCTCACCTAGAAATAAGATAATTCAGAAAAACAATACAAAGAAATCAGAAAAGTTATTCAGAATATGAATGAGCAATTTAGCAAAGAGATAGATATCACAAAAAAGAACCAAATAGAAAATTCTTAAATTCATGAATTCCTTGAATGAAATACAAAATACTCAAAGCTTTCACAAAGGAATACGTCAAGCAGAAGAAAAAGTTTCTGAACCCAAAGACAAGTCTTTTGAAATAACTGAGTCAGACAAAAATAAAGGGAAAATATTTTTAAAAATGAACAAAGTCTATGAGACATATAGCATACCATAAGGCCACCAAATATTCAAATTTTGGGGGTTTCTCAAAGGTGGAGAGAAAAAAAAAGATACAAAACATATTTAATGAAATAAGAGCTGAAAACTTTCCAACTCCATCCAGATACAGGAAGCTCAGAGATTTCCAAAGAGAAACAATTCTAAAAGATATTCCCAAGACCTTATAGTAAAGCTATAATGACAAAAAGATTTTTAAAAACAGCAACAGAAAAGCATCCACTCACTTCTAAGTCAATCCCATCAGACTAACACAGATTTCTTATCAGAAACCTCACAGGCCAGGAGAGCATGAGATGATATATTCAGTGCTGAAAGAAAAAAAAAAATAAACCTGGCATCAAATGACATCCTGTACAGCAAATTTATCCTGCATGAATGAAGAAGAAATAGTCTTTCCCAGGTAAGCAAAAGCTGAGGAAATCTGTCACCACTAGACCGATCCTACAATAAATGCTTAAGGGAGCTCTACATGTGGGAATGAAAAATATAATATCTAGCACCAGGAAAGCACACAGAATATAAAACACAGTGGTACAGTACACATACAAATGAGAAAAAAAAAGGACTCAGATATCACAACCACAGAAAACCATGCAGCAAGAATGATAAACAATAAGGAGGAGAAAGAAATAAGGATACAGAAACAATGAAAAACTAATTAACAAAATGACAGGGGGGTGAAAAAAACCTCACATATCTATATTAACCTTGAAGGTAAATCGATTAAACTTTCCACTTAAAAGATATAGACTGACTAAAACCAAAAAACAAAACAAGACAAAAAACAAACATGAACCAACTATACAATGCCTGTGAGAAACTCACCGCATCTATAAATACACAAACAGAAAACAGAGAGATGGAAAAAGATATCCCATGCAAACAGAAACCAAAATGAGCAGGAGTAGCTATACTTACTTCAGGTAAAATAGACTTTTTAGTCAAGACCAAAAAGCTCATTATATAATAATTAAAGGATCAATTCTGTGAAAGGATATTACAATTCCAAACATATATGCACCCAATAGAAGAGCACCAGATATATAAAGCAAATATTATCAGATGTAAAAGGAAGAACAGATTTCAATACAATAATAGTTAAGGACTTCAACACCCTACTGTGAGCATTAGACCAATCATCAACACAGAAAATCAACAAAGAAACATTGGATTTAAACTGCATTTGAGACCAAATGTACCTAGAAGACATTTACAGATTATTTTATCTGAAAACAGCAGAATACACATTCTTCTGATAAACATACAGAACATTCTCCATGCCCTATGTTAGGACACAAAACAAACCTCAACAAATTTTTAAAAATTAAAATATATCAAGTATCCTCTCGGGCCATAATAGAATAAAAATAGCAATCAGTAACAATAGGAACTTTGGAAGCTGTACAAATACATATAAATTAAACAAGATGCTCCTAAATAGCCATCATGTCAAGGAAGCAATTGAGAAAGCAAGAAAGTAGTTACTTGAAAAGATGAAAAGCAAGACATAACATACCAAAACCTATGGAATACAGCAAAAGCAATGCTAAAATGCAAGTTTATAACAACAAAGCCCTAGATCAAAAAAATAAAAAGATTTCTAAGAAACTATCTCATGATGCACCTCAAAAAATTAGAAAACCAAGAAGAAACCAAACTCAAAATTAGTAGAAGAAAGGAAATAAAAATCAGAGCAGAACTAAACAAAATCGAGACTCATATACATATGAAATCAGTGAAACAATAAATTGTTTTTGAAAAGATAAGTAAATAAACCACTAGCTTGAGTAACCAAGAAAAACAGAAAATCCCAAGTAAAATCAGAAACAAACAAAAAAGGACAAAATTGAAACCATGATAGCACAAAAGGTAATCAGAGATTTTTATGGACAACTATATACTAACAAATTGGAA
This sequence comes from Cebus imitator, assembly GCF_001604975.1. NCBI lineage: Eukaryota > Metazoa > Chordata > Mammalia > Primates > Cebidae > Cebus > Cebus imitator. Next base: position 1,716,990 of record NW_016107724.1, on the reverse strand, counting down.
CAAAAAGAATACCAGGATGCATACAACCTACCAAGACTGATACAGAAGTAGAAAACCTAAACAGAGAAGTAACAAATATTAAGATTGAATCAGTAATGAAAATTCTCCCAAGGGAAAAAAAAAAAAAAATCCCGAATCAAATAGCATCTCTGGTGAAATGTACCAAAATTTCTAAGGACATATATCAATTCTCCTCAAACTATTCAAAAATATTTAAAAGAAGGGAATTCTCCCTAACTGATTCTAGGAGGTCAGTATTACTGTGATACCAAACGCAGACAAAGATGCAACAAGAAAACTATACTCTAATATATCTGATATACAGATACAAACATCTTCAACAAAATGCTAGCATATCAAATCTAAAAGTACATCAAAAATATAATACACCATGATTGAGTGACATTTATCTGAAGTTGCAAGAATAGTTCAACCCATGCAAATCAATAAATGTCATGTATCACATCAACAATATGAATAGAAACCATATGATCACCTGAATAGATGTTAAAAAAAGCATTTGAAAAAATTCAACATCACTCCATGATAAAAACTCTCAATAAACAGCCTTACAGGCATAAAAGGAACATGCCTTTAGATAATAAATGCCATATATGACAAACCTAAAGCTAACATTGGACAGCCTGGGAAAAACTGGAAAATCTTTCCTCTAAAAACTGGAACAAAACAAGGATGTCCACTTTCATCACTCCTACTCAACACAGTACTGGCAGACTTAGCCAGAACAAGCAGGTAAGAGAAAGAAATAACTAGTGTTCTCACTATAGAGTGAGAGAAAATACTTGTAAACTATTCATCCAACAAGAAACTAAAATGCAGAATACACAAGGAATCTAAACAATTTAACAGTTAAAAAAACTAAATAAACCCATTAAACAGTGGACAAATTATCGAATATATATTTGTCAAAAGAATAAAAAGGCCAAGAGGTAGCTGAAAAAATGCTCAACATTACAAATCATCAGAAAAATGCAAATTAAAACCACATTGAAATACCATCTTAACCCAGTTAGAATAGCTATTATTAAAAAGACAAAAAATAATAACAAACAGATTTTGGGAAGGATGCAAAGAAAAGGAAACTCCTATACATTGTTGGTGGCAATGTAAATTAATACATGCACCATGGAAAACAGTAAGAAGATTTCTTACTATAAATAGAACTACCATATAATAAAGAAATCCCCTACGGGGCACTTGTAGAGAGGAAAATAAATCAGTACTTCAAAAAGACACTTGCACCCATATGTTTATTGCAGCATTATTCACAATAGCAAGGATACAAACTGAACCTGTGTCCATTAATTTTAGAACGAATAAGGAAATGTGGTATATATACACAAGGGAATATTATAAATATTCCATAAAAATGGCCATAAAAAACAATAACTCATGTCATTTGCAGCAACATGGATGAACTTCAGGTCATTATTTTAGGTGAAATAAGCCAGGCACATAAAAATAAACAGTGCATATTCTCACTCATATGGGAGCTAAAAATACTAATCTCATAGAGGTAGAGAGTAGAATGATAAATACTAGGGCCTGGGGAGAATGGGTGGCTGGGTAGTGTGATGAAGAGAGGATAGTTAATGGGTACAAACATACAGTTAAAAAGAAGAAATAAGCTCTAATGTTCAATAGCAGAGTACGGTGATTATAGTTAATAACAGTGTTGTGTGTGTTTTAAAACAGCCGAAAGAAAGGGCTTGAAATGTCCTGACACATGAAAAAGATAAACACTTAAGGCAAAGGATACTCTAAATGCTCTGACTTGACCATTACGCATTCTATGCATGTAATAAAATACCACATGTGCCCCATTTATATGTAAAAAGAGTATATGTATCAATAAAAAATAAAAAAAAAATAAAGAGTCATCACATGTCAGCATGAAGACAAAATAATAGCCAAATTTATTTTTTAATATAATGCTAAATCTAAGCTAGTGTATTTCCAAAGTGCTCATTTTTTGAACCCAGACTTTACAAATTTTATTTTATATTTTCTTATTTGTATATATGTGGATCAGTTAAAAATAAAGGAGAGTTAACATAACATAACATTTCCCTGATGATTCGTGATGTTGAGCATTTTTTCAACTACTTGTTGCCCACTTTATTTTTTTCAAGTAATAATTGTGTTGGGGTGACAATAATAACCAATTATTATCATAAGAAGCTTATTGCTTTTAAAAGCACTGTGCTTTGGTGATACACCACAGAAACAGAATCAAAAATAAAAATCAAACGATCATCTCAATAGATGCAGACAAAGCATTCAACAAAATCCAGCATCTCTTTATGATTAAAACTCTCAGCAAAATTGGCATACAGGGACATACCTCAATGTAATAAAAGCCATCTATGACAAACACACAGCTAACATAATACTGAATGAGAAAAATTTGAGGAAGCATTCCCTCTGAGAACTGGAACAAGAAAAGAATGCCTACTCTCACTATTCCTCTTCAATATAGTACTAGAAGTTCTAGCCAGAGAAATCATACAAGAAAAAGAAATAAAGGGCATCCAAATCAGTAAAGGGGATGTTAAACTGTTTCTGTCAGCTGATGATATGATTGTTTACCTAGAAAACCCTAAAGATACCTCTGGAAAGCTCCTAGAACTGATGAAAGAATTTAGCAACGTTTCTGGATACAAAATTAACGTAGGCAAGTCAATAGCTCTTGTATATACCAATGGCAACTAAGCCGAGAATCAAATCAAGAACTCAACCACTTTTAGAATAGCTGCAAAAACAAACAGACAAACAAACAAAAAACCACTTAAGATTATACCTAACCAAGGAATCAAAAGACCTCTACAAAACACTGCTAAAAAAAATCATATGTGAACAAACAAATGGAAACACATCCCATGCTCATGGATGGGTAGAATCAAAATATTGTGAAAATGACCATACTGTCAAAAGCAATCTACAAATTCAATGCAATTCCCATAAAAATACCAGAATCATTCTTCATAGAATTAGAAAAAAAAATCCTAAATTTCATATGGAACCAAATAAAGAACCTGCATAGCCACAGCAAGTCTTCGCAAAAAGAACAAATCTGGAAGAATCACATTACCTGATTTCAAACTATACTATAAGGCCATAGTCACCAAAATAACATGGTACTGGTATAAAAATAGGCACATAGACCAAGGGAACAGAATAGAGAACCCAGAAATAAACCTAAATACTTACAGCCAACCAATATTTGACAAAGCAAACAAAAATATAAAGTGGGCAAAACACACCCTATTCAATAAATGGTGCTGGGATAATTGGCAAGCCACACGTAGGAGAATAAAACTGAAGCTTCATCTCTCATCTTATTCAAAAATCAACTCAAAATGGATCAAAAACTTAAATCTAAGACCTGAAACTATTAAAATTCTAGAAAATAACATTGGAAAAACCCTTCTAGATATTGGCTTAGTCAAAGAGTTCATGATGAAGACCCAAAATCAAATGCAATAAAAATAAATACTTGGGACTTAATTAAACTAAAGAGATTTTGCATGGCAAAAGGGACTGTCAGCAGAGTAAACATAAAACCCACACAATCTATGTATCTGACAAAGGACAAATATCTATAATCTACAACAAACTCAAATATATTAGCAAAAAAAATATATCAAAAAGTGGGCTAAGGACATGAATAGACAATTCTTAAAAGAAGATATGCAAATGTCCAATAAACATATGAAAAAATGCTCATCAGTAATGATCATAGAAATGAAAATCAAAACCACAATGGGACACCACCTTACTCTTGTAAGAATGGCCATAATCAAAAAATCAAAACATAATAGATGTTGGTGTGCATGCCGTGAACAGGGAACATTTCTACACTGATGGTGGGAATGTAAACTAGTACGACCACTGTGGAAAACAGTATGGAGATTCCTTAAAGTACTAAAAGTAGAAGTACCATTTGATCCAGCAATACCACTACTGGGTATCTAACCAGAGGAAAAAGAAGTCATTATACGAAAAAGATACTTGCACACACGTTTATAGCAGCACAATATGCAATTGCAAAAATGCCAAACCTACTCAACTGCCAGTCAATCAATGAGTGGATAAAGAAACTGTGGTATCAGTAGTTCAAGACCAGCCTGGCGAATATGGTGAAACCTCATCTCTACTAAAAATACAAAATTAGCCAGGCATGGTGGTGCCTGCCTGTAATCCCAGCTACTTGGGAAGATGAGGCAGAAGAATCACTTGAACCCTGGAGGTGGAGGTAGCAGTTAGCCAAGATCATTCCACTGACTCAAGCCTGGACAACAAGAGCGACTTCATCTCAAAAAACAAAAAAAACAAACATAAAAAAGGAGACTGTGGTCATATATATATATATATATATATCCACATATATATTATATATATATATATATATATGTATCGACGTATATATTTTATATATATATCCACTTATATATATTATATATATATATCCATGTATATATTTTATATATATATCCACGTATATATTATATATATATATATGATGGAATATTATTCAGCCATAAAAAGGAATTAATAAATGGCATTTGCAGTGACTTAGATGAGACTAGAGACTATTATTCTAAGTGAAGAAACTCAGGAATGGAAAACCAAACATTGTATTTTCTTCCTCTAAGCTATGAGGAAGCAAAGGCATAAGAATGACACAATGGACTTTACAGTCTCAGGAGAAAAGGGTGGGAAGGGGATGAGGGACAAAAGACTACAAATCGGGTGCAGTGTAAACTGCTTGGGTGACGAATGCACCAAAATCTCACAAAATCACCACTGAAGAATTTACTCTTATGACCAAACAGCACCTGTTCCCCAATAACATATGGGAAAAAAAAAGTACTGTGCTATAGAAAACTGCTTAGCATAAGTAACTTATGCCCAGTTAAAAGAAAATATTCAAGGAGATATGATGACAAAGCCTAGATTCTTCGGTTTAGCCACATAATTTTCCTCCTACTGTTTTCTTTCTAGAATACTGATTTTAAAAATTCATCTAGCCCTTAAGACAATGAATTAAAACAACTAACAATATATTAATATATCCAAATCCAGATATAGGACTTATTCACCCAAGACATGGTAAAGAATAAGTTAGTGTTCAGTTTAATCACAGGAGTTTAATAAATCCAGTAGAGAACCACTGAACTTCTGGGCTTTTTTTCCCCCACACACAACCTCTAGTTCGTGGATATCATTACATTTATTTAACTAGTTTTTTTCAGTGTTTCATAGCAAACCATGTACTTATTTCAAATGCTTTATTATATTAGGAATGACAAAGTTATCTGAAGCATGTAGTATCTCCATCATATATAATAGCCTTTCATTACCACAAATGAAAAAGAGGGAGAAGTAGCAAAATAAATTTGCATGGCTACAAAGCTAGAAAGTGGCACTGACAGCATAGAACTGAATTCCTTTGGCATTCACATTCCAAGAGACTTGTCCAACAGATTCTGAGTCTCCATAATCAGGATAAGTATGAGGACAGAGACAATTAGAGGCTGCTTTGTGAATTATGAGTATGGTGATTTCTGTTATAAAAAATCTTCACTGTAAATTAGACCCGTAATAAGCCCATGAGTCTGTCACAGAGAATGAATGTAAAAAACAAATCCATAAAAGAAAGGCAAAAAAAAAATGCCTTTAAAAGAATAAAAAACATGTGATGAACATCATTAATAACTTCCTACTCCTCTGGAAACAGTTACTAAAGACAGATTGTAGGCGTAGCTCAAAACACAGTTATAGAAAAGAATAATATACCATCTTGTTAGGGTAAGAGTCAACACTATTTTTACCTGGGAAAAATGTTAAAATAATACCTAAACTATAATTAAATAAGAATTCAGCACTTATTCCCTGTCACTGGACACACAGATCAAAAAGCAAAACAGTGCTAGACATGGAATTGAAATATAAATATAAGAAAATTCTTAATAACCCTTTATCCAAATGCCTGAAGCCAAGTGATTTTCAGAATTCAGAATTATTCAGAATTTACAAAATAACACCCTTAGCTATGTCTAGAGCTGGTGTAATCAAAGACATTATTATCTCTGCAACAAAAGTATAACCACACTTTGATTTTTAAAAATTGTAAATAGCTTCTTTTCAATTCCAATCAGGTAAGATTTTGTTACCATGTAATTCGTAAAATAACTTTCACTTCTCAGGGGATTTTGTTTGCTTATTTGTGTTTAGAATCTCAGAATTGCAGATAATGTGACTAAAGAGCTGCAATATTATTTAAGAAGTACACAATTAAAATTTAAAAGGGTTTTTTTTAAACAAGAGTTTTGTCAATTTGTCAAACTCATTCTCCATCCAGCTTTGTTATCTTGCTGGTGAGGAGTTGTAATCCCTTGGAGGAGGAGAAGCATTCTGGTTTTCAGTGGTCTCAGCATTTTTGCACTGTTTTTTTCCTATCTTCATGGACTTATCTACCTTTGGTCTTTGAAGTTGGTGACTTCTGGATAGGATCTCTGAGTGGACGTCCTTTCTATTGATGTTGAAGCTATTTCTTTCTGTTTGTTTAATTTTCCTTCTAACCGTCAGGTCTCTCTGCTGCAGGACTGCTGTTGGTCCACTCCAGACCCTTCTTGCCTGAGAATCACCTGCAGGGGCTGCAGAACAGCTAGGATTGCTGCCGGTTCCTTCCTCTGGTAGTTTTGCCCCAGAAAGGTAGCCACCAGATGTCAGCCAGAGCTCTCCTGTATGAGGTATCTCTGGATATATGGGGGTCAGGGAGCTACTTGCGGAGGCAGTCTGTCCCTTATCAGAGCTTAGGTGCTGTGCTGGGAGCCACACTGCTCCCTTCAGAGCTGCTGGGCAGGGACGTTTAAGTCTGCTGCAGCAAAACTCACAACCACCCCTTTTCCCTGGTACTCTTTCCAAGGAAGTTGGGGCTTTATTTAAAAAGTCCCTGATGGGCTGCTGCCTTTTTTCAGAGATGCCCTGCCCAGCAAGGAGGGAGTCTAGTCACAATCTGCAGAGGCATTGCTAAGTTGCCATGAGCTCCCCTCAGCTGCTGTGTAAACTTCCTTGCACTTTTGTTTACACAGGTTAGGTTAGAAACGCCTTGGTAATGGCAGATGCCCTTCCCAACACTGAGCTCCACCATCCGGGGTCAAGCTCAAACTGCTGTGCTGGCTGCAAAAATCCCAACCAGTGGGTTTCAGTTTGCTGGTCTTTTTGGGGGTGGCAACTGCCAAGCCCAATCACTTGGCTCCCTGCCTTCAGCTCCCTTTTTTCAGGGCAATGGGCTGCTCTATTTCACAGGTGTTCCAGGTACCAACTAAAATGGCCACCCAGATTTGTGCTGGAAACCCATGTGATTGCCACCCAGCAGGAATCTCCTGTTTTGTGGGCTATAAAGACCCTGGGAGAGTGCAGTATCTGAACCAGAGGGCCAGAGTGGCTGGAAAAGTCCCTGATGGCCTCCACTGGGTAAGAGGGGGGGTTCTCCTGCACACTGAACTTCCCGGGTGAGGCAGCGCCCCACCCTGCCTCAGTTTGTCCTCCCTGGGCAACATCTATTGTCCAACCAGTCCCATTGAGATGAACCTGGTACCTTGGTTAGAGATGCAGAGATTACTTGCCTGCTGTGTCACTCTCGCTGGGAACTGCATTCCGGAGCTGCTCCTATTCAGCCATCTTGGTGGAAGTAGGCCTCAGAAGGCGGGTAATGACAAATTTCTGTGAGCTAAAGGAACTGGTTCTAACCCAATGCAAAGAAACTGAGAACCTTGAAAAAAGATTAGACAAAATACTAACTAGAATAACCAGCTTAGAGAAGAACATAAAAGATTTGATGGAGCTGAAAAACACCACATGAGAACTTCATGGAGCATACACAAGTTTCAATAACCAAATACCAAGTAGAAGAAAGGGTATCAGAGATTGAAGATCAACTCAATGAAATAAAACGAGAAGGTAAGACTATAGAAAAAATAGTGAAAAGAAATGAACAAAGTCTCCAAGAAATATGGGATCATGTGAAAAGACCTAATCTACATTTGATCAGTGTACATGAATGTGAGGGGGAGAATGAATCCAAGCTGGAAAATACTCTTCAGGATATTATACAGGAGAACTTCCCCAACCTAGCAAGGCAGGCCAACATTCAAATCCAAGAAATATAGACAACACCACAAAGATACTCCTCAAGAAGAGCACCTCAAGGCACATAAACATCAGATTAACCATGGTTGAAATGAAGGAAAAAATGCTAAGGGCAGCCAGAGAGAAAGGTCAGGTAACCCACAACAGGGGAGCTCATCAGACTTAACAGTGGATCTCTCAGCAGAAACCCTATAAGCCAGAAGAGAGGGGTAACAGTATTCAACATCCTTAAAGTAAAAACTTTCAACCTAGAATTTGATATCCAGCCAAACTAAGCTTTATAAGTGAATGAGAAATAAAATCCTTCATGGACAAGCAATTGCTAAGAGATTTCATCATAACCAGGCCTGCCTTACAAGAGCTCCTGAAACAAGCACTAAACATGGAAAGAAGCAACCAGTACCAGCCGCTGCAAAAACATACCAAATGGTCAAGGCCATCAACACACTGAAGAAACTGTGTCAACCAACAAGTAAACCAGCTAGTATCAAAATGGCAGGATCAAATTCATACATAACAATGTTAACTTTAAATGTAAATGACTTAAATGACCCAGTCAAAAGACACAGACTGGCAAATTGGATAAAAAGTCAAAATCCATCATTGTGCTGTATCCAGGAGGCCCATCTCATGTGCAAAGATACACATAGACTCAAAATAAAGGGATGGAGGAAGATTTACCAAGCAAATAGAGAGAAAAAAACAAACAACAACAAAAACAAAAAACAAGGGTTGCAATCCTAGTCTTGGATAATACAGACTTTAAACCAACAAAGGTCAAAAGAGACAAAGAAGAGCATTATATAATAATAAAGAGATCAATACAACAAGAAGAGCTATCTATTCTAAACATATATGCATCCAACACAGGAGTACCCAGATACATAAGGCAAGTTCTTCATGACCTACAAAGAGACTTAAACTCCCACACAAGAATAGTGGGAGACTTTAATACTCCACTGTCAATATTAGACAGACGAACGAGACAAAAAATTAACAAGGATATCCAGGACTTGAACTCAGATCTGAACCAAGTGGACCTAACATCTAAAGAACTCTCCACCCCAAATCCGAANACAGGAGTACCCAGATACATAAGGCAAGTTCTTCATGACCTACAAAGAGACTTAAACTCCCACACAATAATAGTGGGAGACTTTAATACTCCACTGTCAATATTAGACAGACGAACGAGACAAAAAATTAACAAGGATATCCAGGACTTGAACTCAGATCTGAACCAAGTGGACCTAACATCTAGAGAACTCTCCACCCCAAATCCGAAGAATATGCATTCTTCTCAGCACCACATCGCACTTACTCTAAAACTGACCACATAATTGTAAGTAAATCACTCCTCAGCAAATGCAAAAGAATGGAAATCATAACAACCAGTCTCTCAGACAAGAGTGCAATTGAATTATAACACAGGATTAAGAAACTCACTCAAAACCCCACAACTGCATGGAAACTGAACAGCATGCTCCTCAATGACTACTCCATTTGCAGGAATCATGATTGCCTATTTAGAAGACCCCATTATCTGAGCCCAAAATCTCCTTAAGATGATAAGCAACTTCAGCAAAGTCTCAGGATATTAAATCAACACACAAAAATCACAAACATTCCTATATAGCAATAACAGACAAACAGAGAGCCAAATCATGAGTGAACTCCCATTTACAATTGCTACAAAGAGAATAAAATACCTAGGAATACAACTAACAAGAGACATGAAGGACCTCTTTAAAGATAACTATGAACCACTGCTCAGGGAAATAATAGAAGAAACAAACAGATGGAAAAACATTCCATGCTCATGGTTAGGAAGAATCAACATCATGAAAATGGCCAAACTGCCCAAAGTAATTTATAGATTCAATGCTAATCCCATCAAACTATCATTTACCTTCTTCACAGAACTGGAAAAAATCACCTTAAACTTCATATGGAACCAAAAGAGAGCCCGCATAGCCAAGACAATCCTAAGCAAAAAGAACAAAGCTGGAAGCATCATGCTACCTGACTTCAAACTATACTACAAGGCTACAGTAATCAAAACAGCATGGTACTGGTACTAAAACAGAGATATAGACCAACAGAACAGAACAGAGGCCTCCACACATCTACCACCATCTGATATTTGACAAGCCTGACAAAAACAAGCAATGGGGAAAGGATTCCCTGATTAATAAATGGTGTTGGGATAACTGACTAGCTATGTGCAGAAAGCTGAAACTGGACTCATTCCTTACACCTTATACAAAAATTAACTACAGATGGATTAAAGATTTAAACACAAGATCTAACACCATAAAAACCCTAGAAGAAAACAAAGGCAATACCATTAGGATATAGGCATAGGCAAGGACTTCATGACTAAAACACCAAAAGCAATGGCAACAAAAGCCAAAATAGACAAATGGGATCTAACTAAACTCCAGAGCTTCTGCACAGCAACAGAAACAATCTATTAGAGTGAACTGGCAACCAACATAATGGGAAAAAATTTTTGCAAGCTACCCATCTGCCAAACGGCTAATACCCAGAATCTACAAAGAACTAAAACAAATTTACAAGAAAAAATCAAATAACCCTATCAAACAGTGGGCAAAGGACATTAATAGACACTTTTCAAAAGAAGACACATATGCGGCCAACAAACCAATGAAAAAATGCTCATCATCACTGGTCATTAGAGAAATGCAAATCAAAGCCACATTGAGATACCATCTCATGCCAGTTAGAATGGTGATCATTAAAAAATCTGGAGACAACAGATGCTGAAGAGGATGTGGAGAAATAGGAACACTTTTACACTGTTGGTGGGAGTGTAAATTAGTTCAACCATGGTGGAAGATAATGTAGTGATTCCTCAAGGATATAGAACTAGAAATACCATTTGATCTAGCAATCCCATTACTGGGTATATACCCAAAGGATTATAAGTCATTCTATTATAGAGACTCAGGCACACATATGTTCATTACAGCACTGTGTACAATAGCAAAGACTTGGAACCAACCCAAATGTCCATCAATGATAGACTGGATAAAGAAAATGTGGCGCATATACACCATGGAATACTGTGCAGCCATAAAAATGGATGAGTTCATGTTCTTTGCAGGGACATGGATGAAGCTGGAAACTATCATTCTCAGCAAACTGACACAAGAACAGAAAACCAAACGCTACATGTTCTCACTCATAAGTAGCTGTTGAACACCAAGAACACATGGACACAGAGAGGGGAACATCACATACTGGGCCTGCTGGGGGATGGAGGGCTACGGGAGGGATAGCAGGGGGTGGGGAGATTGGGGAGGGATAACATTAGGAGAAATACCTAATGTAGGTGATGGGAGATAGAGGCAGCAAACCACCATGGCATGTGTATACCTATGTAACAAACCCCAGAACTTAAATTGTAATAATAATTTTAAAAAAAGAGTTTTGTTATCATCTTTCACTCTCAGAAAGTTAAAGTTCTCTTTATATTGAAATAGTTTAAGAAGCAGTAGTTCAAGAAAATAGCTGAGTTGTGTCAGAGCAGCATTTACAGAAGAATGCTCAACTTCTGAAATGATCATTCACAAGTAAAACAAAAATTTGACCTTGGTCCCATCAGGGCATATACATGTCAAAATAGTAGGATTTAGTTAATATAAACATTTTAAATGTTATAGAATGACATAATTTTAAGTAATGGCAAGATATTTCTGATAAAGATATCAGTATTTTTATATTCTTTCATGGTTTTTGGTGAAATTTCTATTTAAGCTTATACGAATCGTGCTTCAAGCTTTTATGTAGCAACCAGAACTATCTTCAAGGGTTAATCTGGAGACACAGGTTAACAATTCAGGAAACATGTAGTCTGTGAAATGCTTGGCAATTCCCTGAGATTGGAAAGTATTCAGATGTGTGTATTTTAGGTGCCTAAACTATGCAACAAGTGGCTACTAGTTTTGTGCTTATTTTAACCCTTAATTAAGGCATCCAAATTAAACATACTAAAGTATTGGCTCTCTTAAAATCCCTTGTGGAGCACAGACCTGCCCAAGGCATGCCTTCAATCTGTCACTTTTGTTGACATACAGTAATAAAGTCACTTGCTCATTAATCAAACCAGATAGTGTACAGAATTTGCAAGGCCGCAGTTCCTTCAAATAGGCAATTTTTTACCCAGTTTGTTATCTTTGTATGACCAAAAATAGTGATAATCAGGCTGAAATTGATTGTTAGCATTTCAGACTTCATTTCAAAAATAATTCTTTAGTTATGTTTTAAATTTGAAGGTAGCGCAGTGAAAACTGAGACCATAAAGTGATTAAAATTTGGTGTTAGATCTATTAACATAAAAAAGGAAAGAAATGAAAAGAATAAAGAAAAAAAACGGGGATTTGTTAGATAATTTCCTTTATATTCTCAACAGCCTGGTAGAAACTCAGAAGTGAAAACCTATAAGGGTAATAAATTACATCCCCATATCCCTTAATAATGCTGCCAGATCTAAACATTTCTATGTCTTTTAAGGAAATAACCACTGTGAAATGCACTGATAAAATTAAATGTATACCCTTCTTTGTAACTTACTGCTAATGTTATTCGCCATAGTTATATACATAGTAGAAATTCACCATACATATTTCAACAAACATTCTCAATACAAATTTTGATATCATTAATTTCAAAATGTTGCTAGTTTAATGAGAAACATTTAATTGAGGTATATGAAAACATATGTTTTCTGAGATATTAGCTTTGCATTCTTTTTATTTTCTTAAATTGATCCTCTTGAAAGTTATTCTCTGGCAATTTTCAATAATACATCTCCTGCTAGTACTTCAGTGAGAAACACAGAGGTAGATATGAACTCTAGTGGTATGCTGAGAATATGAAATGCAGTATCACCCATAACGAAACACAAATTCCTTTGCATGCTTTATATCATTTTAACTTATAATAGTAATCACAAATTACTGTGTGTCCTGGGAATTTCCCAAGGCACAACCAAAGGCAATCAGATCCTTCCAGCTAGTCATAAATGTCCTGTGTTTCTTTCATTGCTTAAATATTGCCCTAAGCCCTTTACTTTTATTATATCCCTTTGAAATGGAGTAAATCATTTCCCAAAAGACACTTATCTAAAAGAAGGTTGACATTTGCAACAATAAGAAGCAGCATGTGCTGTGGATTAATATGAGGGCCTGAAAGACTTGACATGCATCCCTCTAATTATTTTTGAGTTCTCTTCTTTGGCTGTGCATTCATTTATTATCAATAGAAATTAAAGTCTTTTCAATGTCAGTACTCCACACTACAGAAGCAGGGAAAATAAGTTAATGCTAAGCAATGTCTATTGAGTTTTCTCTTTTTCTGTAAAGGCAGAGAGAAACATTTTCTTTTTTTTTTTTTTTTTTTTTTTTTTTTTTTTTTTTTTTTTTTTTTTTTTTTTTTTTTTTTTTTTTTTTTTTTTTTTTTTTTTTTTTTT
>NW_016107724.1:1687395-1703256 GCF_001604975.1 Cebus imitator | reverse complement strand
GACCTCGTGATCCACCCGCCTCGGCCTCCCAAAGTGCTGGGATTACAGGCGTGAGCCACTGCGCCCGGCCAAACATTTTCTTTAAAATTATTTTTTTCCTATTTGATGCAGATATACCAATTATGATAAATTATGATTATGATAAGAGAAAAGGGACAGAGAAAAGATCCCCCCCAAAAAACTAATAAGAAAACAAAGAACTAAGATATGAATTTAATCATTTTAAAACACATAGCTGGCATATACAAATATCCATCCATAATTCTCCAAAAATGGCAAAATTAAAGATTTGATGGATCTACATGTGTGCTACAAGTCTGACTTTACCTACTCTTTAACTATCACTTTTCCAAATTACATTCAGACTGGTTGTTAAATAGAAAATGGAAAAAATGGAATGTGGGATGCATTAAGGAAAAAGATAATTCTGCCAAGTTTTTGTCTTGACTAGTTAAATCTCAACTATATTTGAGTAAGTTTTATATTGAAGGTACAGCAATTTTCCAATTATCTGGAATGCGGAATGCAAAATATTCAGGAACATGAGAAAAATGTGAACCTGAAAATGAGATGGTCCAAATGTAGTAAGAATAATATTACCAAATATTCCATAGCCAAAGAATATAGCCTTCCTTAGGCCAGAATATATAATAAAATACATTAAATCAGTGCCCACTTGTTTGGAAGATAAGGATCAGATAGCTATGAGAGAAAAATCTGTAAAACCTGAAATAATTTTGAAAATATATTTCCATATGTTAAGCATTTTAACTTAAAATAAGAGGAATTCGATTCAGTCATCCATATTTTAACGTGGTACGAAACCCTTTTCTTTGAGTTAGCATCTTCTTCCTGTCTCCTTCCTCTTTCTTTGTCACACAGAAAGCATCTTCCTCAAGTTTCAGCTTAAGTTAAAGTGGTCTTAAACCTTAAAATTCCTTGCAAAACGATCTTACGGTTTGGCTCTGTTCCCCACCCAAATCTCATCTTGAATTGTAGTTCCCATAATTCCCACATGTTGTGGAAGGGAGGTGGGAGATAATTGAATCATAAGGTCAGTTTCCCCCATACTGTTCTCATGGTAGTGAACAAATCTCACAAGATCTCATGGTTTTACAAGGGGTTTCTGCTTTCTCTTCTGTCTCTTTCTCTCTTGCTGCTGCCATGTAAGAAGTGCCTTTCACCTTCCACAATGATTGTGAGGCCTTCCAGCCATGCGGAACTGTGAGTCCCTTAAACCTATTTTTCTTCCCAGTCTTGGGTATGTCTTTATCAGCAGCGTGAAAATGGACGAATACAGTTTTTATATATTTACTCATTTCCCCCAAATCTTTCAGTGTTTTAAATACTTCCTAAAGTATTCAACTTAGTTTTGCTCATTCTTTTCACTTGCTTATTTTATCTGTTTACCTAGTTCACTTCATAACAATAAAATTTAAAATAACCATTAAAAAATACAATAAAAAAATAAAGGAAACAATTCATGGAACAGAAGTTAACAGACCAATGGACGTGGTACCTATCACCTTCAGCATCATGGTTCTACAGAGTACATCTGGCATTTGAATTAATCTAGTGAGAAAGTTAATTGGAGTTCTGCTATAATGAATGATCAAATGAATGTTACTTTGTTCAAACTTATTATTTTTAATATAGGCCTAGGTTTGACAAAAACATATGTTATCAAAAATTAATTTTCTGATATTCATATGATAATCTTCAGTTATCTGGAAAATTCACCTAATTCACTGTAGCTTACACTCTGATTTCAGTAGCTTAATGGGGTTTCTGTATATATTAGTATACAATAGTTTATATAAATCATACTTTATTCAGTAGATTAATTTTTAAGTTGTTTATCAAAACATTTCTAAATTAATCACAATTCCAAAGAATGATTTTAAATACTGTTATCAAATTTTAGTATTTGGTAAGTGAAATTAGTCTATAGTTTCTCTCATAGACTAAAAGTTGAAGTCATTGACTATTGAAAATTCTAGTGAGATCTCTAAGGAAATGTAATTGAGTTACTTCAGATATTTCTTTCTATAGTAAGATCAATATAAAGAAAAAATATTTATATACAATGAATGCAAATTGTGCCTTAAGTCATTTTAGCCAAAAAACAGAAAGAAAAACAAATGTAGAAAAATAATATTTGAAATATATTGATTAGTCATATATATAATCAGATAAATATTTTAATATCTTTATATTTCAAAAAATTCCTTATTTATCATGGATTTACCCTCCTACTTATAATCATATTTTTCTTTCACCAACCACAATCATGAGGACAGAGATTAAATGAGTTAAGAAATCTTTTAACTTCATAGCCGTACTACCCTGAATGCACCTGATCTCCTCTATCTCAGTAGCTAAGCAGGGTTAGACTTGGTTAGTACTTTTGTGGAATGCCTTAAACTTAAAAAGTATTTTCAGTGTTCTCCATATATAACAGTGGCGATATAAAATTTTAAAAATTCATTACACTTTATAAAATATAGTTCTCACAATTGTAGTGTTAAAGAGTATTTCATGGGAAAAAAAATCCAGAATTATGCATTTGAAAAGGAAATATAAAGGAAGCTTTAAGCATCAGAGAAGAGTTGGATAATTATTTTCCAAAAATGCTCTGTCTATTAAATAACAAGCCAATTTGGAATGAATTTAGGGAAACAACAATACAAAGCCATTTATTATAGAGAAAATACCCCATATCTAAAATAGTAGAAACGAGAAAGACTATGAACTACCTACCTAATGCTAACTGCAACCATGATTTATTTGTTATACAAGCAACTATTCATTTCCCATTATCCATTAAAATGACAAAATTGTGGGAAACATTTAAACTGAAGCAAAGTTGGCGGCACTTCTTTACAGTTCCTTGTTAATAAAAAATAATTTGTGCTCTCCTGAGGAAGACAGTCATTCATGCAATATAAATGTGCTTTAGAAAAATTACAACAGTTTCTTCCTCACTCATCATTAATTTTTCATCCTGGTTTGTTAAAAATCAGCAGTACACATATTTATGGTTCAGGGACATGGTAGTATAATTATTTCTCTGTTTCCCATCTTTTGTCAACATTTAAAAAATAAAAGCATAATCTTATTGTGAATAAGCAATATTGTTGTGAAATTGACAATTTTAGAAAAAACTTCAAGTTGTCCTTTTAACAAACCACATAGATTTTTACATATGTATTATATATCTTACATGTATTATGACAAAGAAAAATGTAACTTACATCTTTAGATCTTAATATGGAAGTAGGATAATTTTTCCAGTATCCATTTATTTAAAAAATATTTTCCAGGGTTGCATAGTATTCCATGGTGTATATGTGCCACATTTTCCTTGTCCAGTCTACCATCGACAGGCATTTGGGTCGATTCCAGGTCTTTGCTATTATAAACAGTGACACAATGAACATATGTGTGCATGTGTCTTCAAAACAGAATGATTTATAATCCTTTGGATATATACCCAGTAATGGGATTGCTGGGTCAAATGGAATTTCTATTTGTAGGTCCTTGTCATTGCCACACTGTCTTCCACAATGGTTGAACTAATTTACACTCTCACCAACAATATAGAAGTGTTCCTATTTCTCCACATCCTCTTCAGCATCTGTTGTCTCCAGATTTTTTAATGATTGCCATTCTAACTGGCGTGAAACTGTATCTCAATGTGGTTTTGATTTGCATTTCTCTAATAACCAGTGATGATGAGCATTTTTTCATATGTTTCTTGGCCTCATAAATATCTTCTTTTGAACAAGGAAAACACATGGACACATGGAGGGGAGCACTACAAACTTGGGTCTGTTGGGGGGAAATAGGGGAGGGTCAGTGGGGGGTGGGGAGTTGGGGAGAGATAGCATAGGGAGAAATGCCAGATATAGGTGATGGGGAGGAAGGCAGCAAATCACACTGCCACGTGTGTACCTATGAAACAATCCTGCATGTTCTTCACATGTACCCTAAAACCTAAAATGCAATAAAATAAATAAAAAAAAAAGAAAAGTGTCTGTTCATTATCCTTCACCCACTTTTGAATGAGTTTTTGTCTTATAAATCTGTTTTAGTTTTTTTCTGTTGGGAGGGGCTAGGGGAGGGACTGTAGGGGGTAGGGAGGGATAACATGGGGAGAAAGGCCAGATATAGGTGATGGGAGGATGGAGGCAGCAAACCACCCTGCCATATATGTACTTATGCAACAATCCTGCATGATCTGCACATGTATCCCAGAACCTAAAGTACAATAAAAATTTTTTTCCAATTTTAATTATTATTTTTCCATAAAATGTTGCTTTGCAGACCACACTATCTCAAGTTTTTTACTTTCTCTTTATGGATATTGGCTTTGAAATCTCCTGATGTCTAATATTTAGAACAATTTCAATATATATCAAATGTCATCATCTTGGAATATAAAGTAGAAAACTGGAAGCAAATTTTTCCTTATAATATCAAAAGGACTCTGTCAGAGATATATGCTAGGGTAATAGCTAGGAGGATGTGGGTCAGTTATTTTGTAGAACTCAGCATCCTCTGAATTTGCTCATTTTGTGATGTGTGCTCATTTTGTAAAGTAACTTTCAAGTGATATATATTTAGAAAAATCAATAATTTGAGATCTTTCTGTAGGCAGATAAAGCAAAATGAATAAACTTGAATTTTAAAATTTGGCAGTAGGTTACAAAAATTTAAGTGCAGAATGTCATAATTAAAATTAACCTCTTCAGACCCATACCAAATAGAAAATGTAAGCACTTTATGCTCATACTTGTTATATTCTAGCAAAATTAGCATTTAAAATAGTCACTGCTGGAATGGTTATTCAAATTTACTGAGGAAAAATCTCTGAACATTAGGCATAGCTATGTTGATTGCTTTTTTTTTTTAGAATACACTTGAGCAAGCAGCAAATTAAACCATAAACATATACATAGTTGTCATATATATGCATGTTTCAGTGTATGTTAACATATGCCATTTATTTGCTTCTTAGAAAATTCCCATAAGCTAGGTAATATCATTCCTATTTTACAGATGATGACATTAAGGCTCAGAATGGTTACATAACTTGGAGAAGGCTTAAGTGTTAATGACTTAAGCAAGTGAATCTAAAGGTAAAGTGAGTCAGGCTGTGCTAACTTGAGTTAAGCTGAGCAAGTACGTGTTTTTGAATATGCTTTTTTTTCACATGATAAGAGCCTTATGTTTAAATCACAGAGATGGAAATGCAATTATGATCCTGTATAATGTTGAGTTACATTATACCATATTTTTGAAAATTTTCTCTTACAGTATTGTTCTATTCAGGTATGGTAAGAATGTCATTGAGTGGCTAGAACCTCATAAAAAATAATTAAGTATCTTCATGATTTTTTTTAAAATTCCAGATTTAATCAGAATATAGGTCATTTGGTAAGAATGGAATCCAAATGTTTTTACTATGAATCTATACCTATATTGAGGAAAGTTAAAAAGCTATAATAATCTTCTATACTTTGTAATCAGCCTATATGTATTGATTTGTTAATTCAGTATACATTCATTGAGAATCTATAAGTATTTTCAGGCACTGTTCTATATTTCAGTAACATGTTCAATATGGGCAACTCAGTTAAAAAGGAACGAAAATTATACCACATACCATGAGTACCTATGAGGGGTGAGACATTTTCATGTCTAATAAAATTATCTTAATAATAATGATAGTTACCAACATTTATTGAGAGCTTATCTGGTCCTAAATGTAAAAAGAACATTAATTATTGTAAACACAAGAAATTTAACAGGTAGATTTATTTTTTATCCTCATCTTCCAAGAAGGTTACAAAGTCACAACCTATAAGCTAAGATTTGAACCCAAATACTTTGGTAGCAGGCCCATGTTCCTCACCACACACTGTATTTACTTTTTGATAACTTTTACGTACTTTTTATACATTATTTATTATAATTTCACTTTATTCCACCGGGGCAAATATTATCTTCACCTTACAATTCAGGAAATTGAAGCTTGGGAAAGAGGTGAAAATTTGTCTCAAGTTATACATTTCTGTTCTACTCTCAAATCTACCATGCACAGCTATATTCAGGCTGGTTAGTAATAAATCACCAGGAGCAGATTAATCATATCTTTTGGACACTAGCCAAATAAAGATACAAAAATGGACATATGTCCTTCAAAAATAGTATACTTGCTGCTTAATAATTTTAAAAATCAACATAGTGAAGACAGAAACTATAACTTAATTGTATTCCTTTGTTCTTATTACCTGGTTCTCCCCTTACATACATGAGGAGTGAAGTGGCAGTGATAAGACACTACGGTTTTCCGTGCTCAGAGCTTCTAAAAGTCTTACTACTATTCTGTATATGTCATTTAATAGTTACAAGAGGTAGCATTATTTGCGGAAGGAGGGAAGTTGAGAATATTGAATAGTTTGCTCAAGGTCACAAGATTATTAAGTACAAAGCAGATATTAAGTGTAAATGAAAGGCATTATGACTCCAAAATTCAGATTCTTTCCAAGATACCATACCAAAAACTAGTCTAGTCAGAAGAAAGCTACTGGGATAATGTGAAGATTTAAAACCATGTCATAAGAAGGCAGTTAGACATAAAGAGGTTAATCTAGAGAAGAGAAAACTCAGGGTACTATAAAACTGACTTCCATTGTATTGCCAATTGTAACACAGATTTTTTTTTTTTATCAAAAACTGTATAATCCTAAGATAGACACCAGCAGATGGAAGGTAGAAAGTGACAGATTTGGAACTGACCTAAGAACTTGAACAACAGTCAATGATAAGGCTAGGGGAGTTTGGGTAGAGACTGAGTCACCACTTGGGGATGATGGAAAGACTGTACAAACTGTATAAGATGTGGCCTAGGCATGAGGATTTTTAAAAACTTCCTAGCTAATTGGTTCTAACATTTAGAATTTGATGACTGGACAATAGATCCTGTAAAGTGTCTATCATTCTTGAGGGTCTTAAAAGAAGACTCAAACTTAATAGAAACATGAACACTAACAGTTTTAGAAACTGGTGTTTAACAAAAGACCATCTTCCATCACACAACAGCTTAGAGTACAAATTTGAAATCAAACAGAATGGAATTCTGTGTCTGCCAGTTAATCTCTCTAAGGTTTGGTTGCTTCATCTATACAGTGGGATACTAACATTCCTCCCCTTATGGGCTAGTTAAGAGGATTAATATAAGATCAGACTTGTCAAAGATCAGATGGTTGTAGATGTGTGGCATTACTTCTGAGGCCTTTGTTCAATTCCATTGGTCTATATCTGTTTTGGTACCAGTGACATGCTGTTTTGATTACTGTAGCCTTGTAGTATAGCTTCAAGTCAGATAGCATGATGCCTCCAGCCTGGTTCTTTTTGCTTAGGATTGTCATGGCTATGTGGGCTTTCTTTTGGTTCCACATGAAATTTAAGGTGTTTTTTTCAGTTCTGTGAAGAAGGTCAATTGTAGTTTCATGGGGATAGCATTTAATCTATAATTTACTTTGGGCAGTATGGCCAGTTCCACAACATTGATTCTTCCTAACCATGAGCATGGAATGTTTTTCCATCTGTTTGTGTCTTCTGTTATTTTCTTGAGCAGTGGTTTGTAGTTCTCCTTTAAGAGGTCCTTCACATCCTTTGTTAGTTATAGCCCTGGCTATTTTATTCTCTTTGCATCAATTGTGAATGGAAGTTCACTCATGATTTGGCTCTCTATCTGTTATTGGTATATAGGAATGCTTTTGATTTTTGCACATTTATTTTTGTATCCTGAGACTTTGCTTAAGTTGCTTATCATCCTAAGGAGATTTTGGGCTGAGACAACGGGGTCTTCTAAATATACAATTATTTCACCTGTAAATAGAGACAATTTGACTTTTTCCTCAAGGATCTAGAAATAGAAATACCGTTTGATCCAGCAATCCAATCACTGTGTATATACCCAAAGGATTATAAAACACTCAATTATAAAGACACATGCACACATATGTTCATTGCAGCCCTGTTTACAATAGCAAAGACTTGGAACCAACCCAAGTGCCCATCAATGATAGACTGGATAAAGAAAATGTGGCACACATACACCATGGAATACTATACAGCCATAAAAAAGGATGAGTTCATGACTTTTGCAGGTACATGGATGAAGCTGGAAACCATCGTTCTCAACAAACTGACGCAAGAATAGGAAACCAAACACTGCATGTTCTCACTCATAAGTGGCTGTTGAACAATGAGAACACATGGACACAGAGAGGGGAACAACATACACTGGAGCCTGTTGGGGGATGAGGGGCTAGGGGAGGGATAGCAGGGGGTGCGGAGATTGGGAAGGCATGACATTAGGAGAAATACTTAATATAGGTGATGGGGGAAAGGGTGCAGAGGACCACCATGACATGTGTATACACACGTAACAATCCCGCACTATCTGCACATGTACCCCAGAACTTAAAGTATAACAATAACAACAATAACAACAACAACAACAACAAATCAGGCAGAATATGTATGAAACAGTACTTATTACTTGTATGATTAATTCTGGCGAGATAGAAAATACTGTAGAGAACTTTTCTCCCTATCTCCAAGCCCATGCATGGGTGTGTATGTGTATATTGGGGAAGTCCTGTGTAGGAAGAACAGTGTGCTATGCTGTTGAATAATTATCGACCTCTTTTTCTCCTTAGTTTTCTATTGCTTAATCAGTGTGCTATTATTTTTAAGGTGGAAATGTAAGCTCTCCAAGGTAATTAAAAGTAACAGTACATAGAATCCAAGGTCACAAATACCCAGCTGTATATCCACAGCAACACTGAATGTTAATCCTCCTGTGAATTGAATTAATTTTCATTTTTGTGCCTCTGTGAATCCAACAGGCAATAATAACAGGAAAGTATAAACATATTGAAACTTCAGCTGTCACTGTTCTTTGTTTTTAACCTTATTGCAACAGATTCCTCTCCCAAATGCTTCTAAATTGAACAAACTTTCTTGCCAAGGTTTTACATGCACATGTATATTTACTGAAGCACTACGTACAATATCAAAATCTTAGAACCAACCCAAATGCTCATCAATGATAGACTGGATAAAGAAAATGTGGTGGTGGGGCATGGTGGCTCACACCTGTAACCCCAGGACTTTGGGAGACCGAAGCAAGCAGATCACAAGTTCAGGAGATTGACATCATTTTGGACAACATGGTGAATCCCTGTCTCTACTAAAACTACAAAAATTAGCTGGGCATGGTGGCATGCACCTGTAGTCCCAGCTACTCAGGAAGCTGAGGCAGGGGAATAACTCGAACCCAGGAGGCGGAGGTTGTAGTGAGCTGAGTGAGCTGAGATCATGCCACTGCACTCCGACCTGGGTGACAGAGCAAGACTCTGTCTCAAAAACAACAACAACAACAACAACAACAACAAAATGTGGCACATATACACCATGGAATATGATGCAGCCTTATAAAAGGATGTTCATGTCCTATGCAGGACTACGGATGAAGCTGGAAACCTTAATTCTCACAAACTAACACAGGAACAGAAAACCAGACACCACGTGAGTAAGAACTCATAAGTGGTAGTTATGAGTTCTTACTCGTAATTAAGAACTCCCACTTATGAGTTCTTACTCATAAGTGAGAGTTAAACAATGAGAATACATGGACACAGGGAGTGGACCATCACACACCAGGGCCTATTGGGGGTGGGGATCTAGCAGGGGGATAGCGTTGGGAGAAATACCTAATGTAGATGATGGGTTGATGGGTACAGCAAACTACCATGGCACGCATATACCTATGTAATAAATCTGCACATTCTGCACATGTATCCCAGAACTTATTAAAAAAAAAAAAGCCAAGGTCTTGTTCATGTTTGTATGAGTTGATATCTTTCCATGTTTATTTCAGCTTTTATAAAGAAAATTAATGCAGAAAACAGGCTCACATTAATGCTTTGAGAACAAATATGCATCACATTTCATACAAAGTATTTTATTAAAACAAATCATGAAACTAACGTTTTGTTTTTAAAGGAATGAAGCAATATATTTGCTAAGTCCATTGAATATGCATCTTTAAGACAACTTTCATACAGAACATTTCACTTCCATTATAATGCTTTCAAATCTTGCTTCCATCTAGACTCTTTTTTCAATAATGTCATTTTCTGTTTTAGTTATCCTTATGTTTTTAGTTATTTAAAATTTTTTCTTTATTTTCACAAATCTCTTCCCTACAATTTACAATTGTTTTTATAGAAAGCTGAATTTAGCTTCGTTTCTGTACTATTAAATAGAATTTAAAAACATTTTTGAGTAATCACTCTCAGGTTCCTACTTATAGATGTATGAAAAGGAAGAAACACTGGACTGCAATTAAGTACTATTATTCTGCCCACCTTCAGTACGTTGGTGACCACGGACAAGTTACTTACATTTTCTCTGCTTCATTATTCCCTGCAACTTGATTAAATGAATAATATTTGTGGAGCATTTAGATTATTGCCTGGTATTTAGTAAGACTATAAAAATAAGCATAATGTAGTTACTTTTGCTTATTAGCATAGGACTTGATATCTAATAAGTAGGAAATGAATAAATTTGAAATCATTCACTTACATTCACAACTAATTATTTGTACAAACTCGAATTATCACAATATATTTAACCTTTCATAACTTAACCTTAAACACAAAGATTATACTTACTTTGTGTCACAGCATAGCAGTGACAGTCAACTGATGTCTAAAGTGTTTTACTAATGTAGGCTATGAAATATTGACATCGACTCAACTTATCTGATAATTTATTTTTAAGTGGCAAGCAGAGAAGAGTTTGCTTAATGCATAGCACTGGAAAAGATAAAAGCTCTTCCCAGGAAGAGGGTGCTCTGTACCAAGAAAATTGTTTGAAAATATTGCTGATAATTTAAAAAAATGCATTCTATTGTATCTTACACAAAATATTAGGTATCCAAAGTTTTTAAAAGAGTCACCTTAAGTAAGTTTTAGTGCACCACACGTTGTGCATGTTCTACCTTTGATTCGCATATTGTGGAAAAAAATGCATTTCTACTCGTGCCGACTCCAGATGATCACAAATTCTGAATTAGTGAAATATAAAGTCATAAAACTAAACAACCACAGCATTTTTTTCAGCATAAAATAAATAAATTGACAATTAACATTTATGTATTTAAAATATTGGGTATGAGGTCTTATTTTCACTGAAAATTTTACCTATTTCTTTGCTCCTTCTCTTTCTTTTGGAAAATGATGCCTTACTAAAGCGAAATTATTAATCGTGAACAGCCTCCAATTAAATGCTTAAATATTAAAATAAATATTTTCTTCCCACAAATATTTCTGAGTACAGTTATAGCTCAATAAGGGGAATATATTTCCATCTTAAAATTAACATTAAATATTTAAATTGTGGTCTCTTGACACATTTGTAGCTCATGTAGAAGAAACATTTGCATATCCTTTTCCACAGAGGGCATTTAATAATAAGTTAAACCATTCTAACTCAGAACATGCTGAATGTTTTCTTCACAAATACCTAAATAAGTTCACTGAGTGGTTATAACACAAAACAAGTTTATTTTCATCATGTGCTCTTAGTATTTTTCATTCTTAATAAGATTTTTTAACAAAATTTTTGTTCCTTTGTTTAATTTTAAGAGGCCATTTAAACAGAATAAATACACTTAGTTGCCCATTTTACATTAGAATATGATTCTAGATATGCAGAAATGTGTGTGTGTGTGTGTGTGTGTGCATGCGCACGCATGTGTATTCAAACCTTACTGAATACACATAATTTAAATAGAGTACACAAGTCAAACCATAAATATTAAAGTGTATTTTTTGTGTTGAGTTTAGCTTAATGTTAAAAAAAATTTAGGATTAATTACTGTCTGAACTTTCTTTTTGACAAATAAAATAAATACAATAAAACAAATATTTTATTGTATCTTGCAAATTCTACTGCATTAGTGGAATACTTTGGGATGTGATATAACTTATTAGAATAAAATAAAAGCCAATAAGAAATTAGTTTTCTAACATAATATATCTAAATATATGCAAATCCATATTTTCATTCTATGGTTTTAGTAATGATGTCACTCTTCATTTCATCTAAGGTAAATTCTGTTAGTATTGGGGCTACAGTGATTCTTTCTACCCACATATGAATTTAGAAAAAGTAAACAAGGTTTATCTCTTAAAATGTATAAACAGACCAATAATGACAAGTCTTCATTAAGGGACAGAATAATTTCTAGGCATAACATGGAGAAAGATATGACTTCCTCCCAAGAATAAGATGTTCTATTTTAAAAACACTGTCTTATAGGTTTATTTTCAGTATAATGTTACCTACCATCAAAATAAAGCAACTGATCATTTCACTTATTAACATGCTCATTACGCCAATTTTATTATAATGTGGCTTTTTTTTGTGCCATCTACACGGAGATAACGTTGAATAATTTAACTGCTTCTCTGGTGTATTTAGTGTTCTAATAACGAATAAATCAGAATCCTGAATTTATACATCAGTTTCATGAACTCAGGTTTTGTGAGTCTGGCCACAAGGGTGATAGATTTGCTCTTAAAATGCTAAAAGCAGTTTATCATTCTGTAATGTTAATGATTAGATACTGGACTTTTGAAAACTGTCAACTCTGACATTCTCTCAATAATAATAGTAATAAGCTTATTAGATACTTATTATTTAAGTAACATGTGAGAGATTGTTGTAAGTAATTTTAATACACTCTATGGTTATAAGAGGTCTTTAAATATTTTTATTACATTCTTTTTACAGGTGAAGAAATTGACTCAGAAAAATACATGGTAAAGGCAGGCATCAAACCCAGGTATTCTGCCCCAGAAACTGTGCCCTTGACCTCTATCTGCCAGAGTACTTACAGCGAACTTATCAATATGATCATTAATATTCCATAATGCTTATTAATATTGTTACTAACATTACAGTCTATTTTATCTTTCTTCCTGACAGTTACAACAAGGCAGATATGAATAGGCTGGTCACTAAATGACAAATACTGTATAATTCTACATACATGAGGTAATTAGAGTAGTCAAAATTATAGAGATAATAGAACAGTTGTTGCCAGAGACTAATAGAAGGAAAATACTGTTTTTACATTACTCAGTAATGTATCTATGTTCTAGAGATGCTATAATATGCTACTTCCAATCAAATACTGAAATTATTAGAAAATAGAAAGGAGTTTTAAATTATTCTTGGAATAATTACCTGTAACATTTTAAAATGCAGAAAGTTCAAAAAGTAAACTATGTTTTCACTCCAAATTTTTAAAAATGTTGTTAAGGTATAAATAACATAAAATTTAGCATCTGGACCACTTTTGACTATGCAGTTTAGTGGTATTAAATACATCCATAATGTTGTACAGCTATCACTGCCACCCACCTCCATAATGGATCTTGTAAAGCTGAACATTTGTAGCCATTAAGGAATAACTCCCCCTTTCCCTTTTCAGTCAGTCTCTTACAACCACCATTCTATATCCGGCCTCTGTAATTTTACTCCGAGAACCTAATGTACGTGGAATCATATAGGATTTGTCATTTTATGATTGGCTTATTTCACATATCACGATGTCCTTAAGGTTGAGCCATGCTGAAGCACACCAGAATTTCTTTATAATATTCTGTTGTATACACATATGCACCACATTTTGACTTCATTTATATCCTAAGGATAGATTTGTAGTCTATCTTGGAAAATATCCCATGTGCAATTGAGAAGAATGTGTTTGCTGTTTTGGGGTAAAGTGTTCTGTGTATACATGTCTGTTAGATATATTTGGTTTACTGTGTTAATTCTAATATGTCCTTACTTACCTTCTGTTTGCTTGTTCTATCCATGATTGAGAGAGAAATACTGAAGGCTTTACTTCTCCCTTAAATTCTGTGTTTTTGTTTCATGTATTTTGATAGTCTGTGACTGATATGGTTTGAATCTGTGTCCCTGACCAAATCTCATGTTGAATTATAATCCCCAATGTTGGAGGTGGGGCCTGGTGGGAGGTGACTGGATCATGGGAGCAGTTTCTCATGAATGATTTAGCACCATCCCCCTTGGTACTGTCCTGGTGGTTGTAAGTTTCCATGAGATTTGGTTATTCTAAAGTGTATAGCACTTTGCCCCACCACTCTCTTGCTCCTTTTCCCACCATCAGAGACATCTTACTCCCTCTTTGCCTTTTGCTGTGACTGGAGGTTTCCTGAGGCCTCCCCAGAAGCAGAAGCTGCTATGCTTTCTATAAGCCTGCAGAACCATGAGCCATATATCTTTATACCAATTGAGGAATCAACTAATATAGTTACTATGTACATAAATGTTTATAATTGTTATATCTTATTGTTTAAATTTTTATATCTTATTAAGTCTATTTTGTTTTATATTGGTATAGTAGCCACCCGCTCCCTTTTGGTTATAATATCCTTAGAACATATATATTTTTAATTCTTTTACTTTCATAAATATCTATTTGTGTCTTTGGCTCTAAAGTTATTCCTTTATAGATAGCATATACATTTGACCCATGAGCAGTGCAGGGTATACGGGTACTGAGCACCATCAGTTGAAAATCTGCATGTAACTCTTGACTCCCCACACACTTAATTAATAGCCTACCAATAGCAAAGACAGTTGATTAATATATATTTTACATGTGATATAAATTATATACTATATTCTTAAAGTAAGCAAGAAAAAATAAAATGTTATTCAGGAAATCATAAGGAAGAGAAAACATTTACCACTCATTGAGTGGCACTAGATCATCATATAAGTCTTTATTCTAATTGTCTTCACATTCAGTAGGCTGAGCAGGAAGAGAAAGAAGAAGAGTTGGTCTTGGTATCTCAGAAATGGCAGAGGTAGAAGAAAATCTGCATATAAGTGATCCCATGCAGTTCAAGCCCATTACATTCAAGAGTCAGCTGTACCTCGAGCCCCTTCTTTACTTTTTTTCTTTTTTTGGTACATTCTGCTAATCTCTCCTTTGAGTAAAGTGTTTAATTTATTTACATTTAACATGCTTACTAATAAGGAGGTATTTAGTTATGTAATTTTACTGTTTGCATCTTGTGATATGTCTTACGCTTACTTGTCCCTCATTTCCTGCATTACTATCTTCCTTTGTGTTCAGTTGGGTTTTGATAGTAAAATATTTAAAGAAAATGAGAAATTTCTTTCTCATTTCATTTCGTGAATACATTTAACATCATACAGTTATAGCATTCTAATGTAAATTTATTCTAGCTAAACTTCAATAACATACACATACCCTGCTTCTTTTCAACTATATTCACATCCATTTTGGTTGGTGAAGTCACAGAATTCTATCTTTATGCATTATATGTGCAACATATTAAAAATATAATTCCTTTAAATACATTAGTCATTTAAATTATGTAGAAATAAAATGTGGAGTTACAAACCAAAGTTACGATGTTAGTTTTCAGACTGATATTTTTAAATCTATGTAGTCTCTGAAATTATGTAGCAAACAAAAGAAGAGTTACAAACCACTGTTACTATAATACTAGTTTTTATGATTGTCCATGTACTTTATTTAAATTTTTTTATTCACACATCTTGCTTTTAAATTATTGCTTTGTGTCCTTCTATTTTATTCTGCAAGACTTGATTGAGTATCTCACAGAGTAGGTAGGTATAGCGATAAGAAACTGACAGAGGAGCAGAAGATCAAACACCGCATGTTCTCACTCATAGGCGGGTGTTGAA
>NW_016107724.1:1633318-1687202 GCF_001604975.1 Cebus imitator | reverse complement strand
AAAAAAAAAAAAGAAAAAAAGAAACTCTCTCAGTTTTCATTTGTCTGGGAATGTCTAAATTTCCTCCCTCACTTTTGAAGGATAGTTTTTCCAGATGTAGAATTCTTGGTTGACAACAATTTTTTTTTCCTTTCAGCACTTTGAATATACTGGTCAACTGTCCTCAGTCTCCCAAAGATTCTGAAGAGAAATCTGTTGATAATCGTATTGAAGATCGCCCATATGTAATAAATTGCTTTTCTCTTGATGCTTTCAAATTCTCTCTGTCTTTGAAACATTTGGTAATAATGTGTGTGTCTCTAGGAGTTCTTCTTACCTGGAGTTCATTGAGCTTCTTGGATGTTTATATTCATGTCTTTCATCAAATTTGGGAAATTTTCAGCCACTGTTTTCTCAAATATTCTCTCTACCCTAAACATACGTCTCCTGTTACTCACACAGATTTGATGGCAACTGCTGAGTGAAAACACCAAATATATTAAAAACCTTCATTAATTACAACTGAAAACAGGACCATTATGTTTACATATTATTATATGGCATATATGTACATATAACCCTATTCTATGTACATATGTAATATTCCATAATTTTAATTAATTTAAATGAACAAATGTAATTGAGAAACTTTTATGTATGTTTGCTTAAATTAGATAATTGGACATAACCTCTAATTTCAAACATTACTAAACAATTATGCGAGTGTGTGCATATATATATATGTACTGGTGTACATATATATGTAAACTGGCATATATACACACACACACACACACACACACACACACACATATACATATATGCCAAACTGTTGTAAACTGGCATATATAAATATATATATATATGCGCCAAACTGTTGTAAACTGGCACATATATATATGCCAGATAACTACATGATCATCTCTTGAGGAAGTATAGCACTTCCAGGATTGAATTCTGCTGTCATTATCTGCTATGTGACTACTATGAACTGAATATTTGTGTGCCCTCACCCCAAATTTATATATTAAGTTCTTTATCCCCACTGTTTTGTTATTTGGAGGTGGAGGCTTTGGGAGGTAATTAGGTCATGAGGATAGAGTCTTATGAATAGAATTAGTGTCTTCACAATAAGGGAAATGCTCTTTCTCTCCATCATGTGAAGATACAGCAAGAAAGTGGCAGTCGACAAGCCAAAAGCAAGGCCCTCACTAGAACTCTACCATGCTGGCACCCTGATCTTGGACTTCTAGCCTCCAAAATTGTGTAAAATAAATTTCTGCTTTTTAAGCCACCTAGTCTATGCTAGTTGTTATATTGGCTGAGCAACAACAGTGAGACCTTTGACAGATTATCTTTGTTTCAGCATTCTTCCTCTTTACAGTGAGGATAATGGGTATACCTACTTCAGAGGTTTGTTGGGAAAGTGTAGGGAGTAAATCTATGTGTAAAATGC
Organism: Cebus imitator; assembly: GCF_001604975.1. Taxonomy (NCBI): domain Eukaryota; kingdom Metazoa; phylum Chordata; class Mammalia; order Primates; family Cebidae; genus Cebus; species Cebus imitator. The sequence goes on along the minus strand of NW_016107724.1, from coordinate 1,685,767 downwards.
TTAGCATTATGCACAATGCAATTCATTCTCTATGTCACTATGGTTGTAATTATTGAGATACTGCACATTTTTTAGATTTTCTGAGTTATAAATGAAATTTTAAAGTATCCTGCTGGTGGTTTACTTGATACTTTCTGTTTTCTTTTTAAAGCACAATGGTTTAGAACTGCTAGAGATTTGGGAAGAACAATAGTAATCATTTCCAATATCACTCACAAATACAGGTTTGCATTGTTTTTAAAAAATACCTGAAATTCAATTTTATTACTTTGAAAGATACTTTAAGAACAGAACTATTCAAAAAAAGGTATCATTTAAATATCTAAGATGTGAGTAATGCCTAGTTTGCCATCTATTGAAAGAAACTTTTACAAAGCCATACTACACAATACAAAGAATTTTTTTAAATTATTTGCATGCATGCCTAAAACACAATTCTAAATTTAGGGGAATCCAAACGAATGAAATATACCTATTTGCCTAGTCATTTCTCTACCTTTCACAATTATAATATCTGTAAAATTAAATAGGAAATGTTAGGAAAATCATATTTTAACTACATTTTAATTTTATTTAATTGTTTTAGCTTTGCTAGGTATAGTAAAAGCAATAACATACATACACACACACATACTTACATAAATAAATGCTTCATATAGTCAAACACAGAACTGTTGTAAACTGCCTTTAAGAAACAAAAATACAATCCATTTAAAACAATAAGAAAGAAATTTCCAATTTTTTTCAAGCCATCTGGATAGATGATAGAAATAATCTGAATTCTTGATCAGTTCACAGATGTGTGAAAGGTGTGGGCAAACACTTATTCTATCACGTAAGGCAAAATCATCTAAAGGTCCTTCAGGAGCCAGTGAAAGACATGTCTAAGGAGAAACAGTTTCAGGGAAATCATAGTCTGAAAGAAAAGTATGTGTCATGGAATCATGGAAATGAATAAATCCCTGAAAGATATTTTAGTTTTGAACTTCCTGTGTTCTGAGAAAGCTGTTTTGTTTAAATTTTACTCAGGACTACAACCTCGTCTTTCCCAGGGAACACTTGCTATATGTCAAGAACTTGCCAAGTTCTTGGAGTTAATATTAATAGGAAATGATCTCTGCCCTCAAGGAGCTGACAGTTCCAGTTGAGAAACCATAAACAGGTGTCCAGCATATTGAGTATCTGATACCCAAGCAGAAAGTTAATAAATATGTTCTTACTTAATGAGTGTTGGTTATATGGAAACTACCAAAACAGCAGAAAGTATCATAAACCAACTTTAGGACTCAGAAAAGACTTTCTGGAAAAGATAAAATTTATTTTTAAAGAAAGGAAGAGATTTCTAGACTTAAGGAATAATTTAAGTAAAGGCCTAGAACAGAAAATCTACTATAAGCTGATTGGTCTGCTAACAATGATAAGTGTGAGTTAGAATAAAGCCATTATCCCTTTAGAGACAAAGTGAGGCAATCTAAAATAGTGTGATCCAAAAAAGTGAACTTTTTGGGAATGGTCATTGAAAGTGAATCCTAGAGCTCTAGGGTTCCTCCAACTTTTGTACTTCAAACTTTCTAAGACTAAAGTGAAAACATATATTATATATATATTGTAGCCACATCTCTTACAGCCCTTCTTAGTAAATAAACTAGTGAGTAAAGGAAAAGGACTTTTTCCTCCTTCATGGTTACAATATTAGTACTGTCACAGTCTTTCAAAACGTGACAACTAAAAATGAGGAAATGGGTTAAAATGTCAACCAAATCAAGCCTTCAAATTTTAGAAAAAAATATAAAACTACATCCTGAATTTTCAGATAAATGTTTTATTTTAGAATAGTTTCTGATTCACAGAAAAATTTCAGTAATTTCTACTTGATCTATGTGATTTACACAGTGATTAAATTCAACACAACTTTAAAAATTCTACAGAGTAGACAGAAGCGAGTGCAAAAGAAAAAATTGCTATGATAAAGAGCTCTATGGCAAAGAGCATCCCCACCTCTATAGAGAATGTCAGGGAATCTCTTAATTTTCATTAAGCACTTAATTTTTTCTGATAATTTCTATTGTAGAATTGATTTGCCAAAAAAATATAAAGACAGTATAGAATCCTTATGTACACCAGTTCTATTATCCACAATTATCAATCTTACATTAGTATAGTACATTTTTAATAATTAATATTGACACCTTATTAACTAAAGTTAATGCCTTTTTTTGTTTTTCAGATTTTCTTAGTTCTTACCTAATACTATTTTTCTGTTCCAGAAACCCATCCAGGATACCACAATTGCATTTAGCCATCATGTGTCCTAGGGTCTTGGGCTGTGACAGCTTCTCAGACAGGGTCTTGGGCTGACAGTTTCTCGGACAATCTCCTTGTTTTCGAATGACTTTGATAGTTTTGAGGAGTATTGTTCAGGTATTTTGTAGATTGTAGCTTATTTGGGATTTCTCTGATGTTTTCATAAGATTAGATTCAGAAGTTATGAGTGTTTCTGAGAAAAATCATAGAGGTGAAATGCCAATCTTATCCAAAGATACAAATTATCAACATGACTCAGCATTGTTTATGTCAACCTTGATCAACTGAGGTAGTGTTTTTCCAGTTTCTCTACTATAAACTTAGTTTTTCTCCTCTTTCCATACTCCACTCTGTAGGAGAGAACCCCTGTGTGCAGATGATACTTAAACCCAAGGTGTAGGGATTATGTTGTAGCTCCTTGTATGGTAAACAGCTAAATAAATTATTAGGAATTTTATGTTGAGATTTGCCTCATTTGTTTACTCATTTATATATGAGTGTACGTGTGGGTATTTATCTTACACTTGGGATTATAATCCAATACTATTTTGTTTATTTTGTTGTTTAAATTGTTCTAGCATTGAACATTGGAAGGTCTTTCAGTTGACTTTTTGGCTTATTACAAAATGTGCGTTGTTTTGTTTTACTTACTGCTGTTTCCCAGAACACATCCTTAGTTTCTACTACTATAACACATAATGCTCCAGGATCATCTTGTATAGTTCCTGCCTAAGTTCTAGAATCAGTTAATCCAAGGAGCCCCAGTCCCCCCACCGCCCCCCCTTTTTTTTTTTGAGACAGAGTCTGTCTGTCGCCCAGGCTGGAACATAGTAGTGTGATCTCTACTCACTGCAGCACTGCAACCTCCAACTGTCAGGTTCAAACAATTCTCCTGTCTCAGCTCCCAAGTAGCTGGGACTATAGAGGTACACCACCACACCTGGCTAATTTTTGTATTTTCAGTAGAGACAGGGTTTCATCGTGTTGGCCAGGCTGCTCTCAAACTCCTGGCCTCAAGTGACCATCAGGCTCAACCTCCCAAAGTGCTGGAATTATAGGCGTGAGCCACCATGCCCAGCTCTGGTTCCTTTTATAGGAGAATACTATTAAAAACCAAGATCTGAACTCTAGGTTCGCTTCTTAGTGTGTCATTGCCTCTAGGTCCTCTCAGTTGAGAGATCAAGGAAACTTAGGTGCTTCTAGTAACCCATGTAGCTAAACATTAATTCACAGTGCTGTCCTAACTCGAATCTGTAACTATCTGGACAGTTCAAACATCATCCCTGGCTTACTTGTGATCTATCATTTCAATCCTGGCTTCCATCATTAACCAACCATCTACTTAATTGTTTAATTCTACTTTTCAAGTTTCAGAATTTTTAAACTCTATATTCTTGTCAGCTATTGTACTATCAGGTTTTGGACTTTAGCCATTCTAATAGGTGCTGAGAGATGTGTTATTGTTATTGAATTTGTAAGACCCTAACGCAAATGACATTTAGTGTCTTCATATGCTTACTTTCTATCTGTGCGTGCGTGTGTGTGTGTGTGTGTGTGTGTATGTATGAGGTGCCTATACATATATTTTTAATTTTTTTAAATTTTCTGAGTACATAGCTATATATATAATAATGGAGTACATGGGATATTTTGATATAGACATGCAATATGTAATAACTGCATCATGGAACAGTGCTCCATTTTGTATATGTACCACATTTTTTTTATCCATTTACTGTTGATAAAAAATGGGATTCTTTATCCATTTATCCATTAACCCAAGACACTTGGGTTTCTTCCAAATCTTAGCTATTGTAAACAACACTGCAACAAACATAAGAGTTCAGATATCTGTTTGATATACTGATTTACTTTCTTTTGGGGATATATACCCAGCATTTGGATTGCTCAATCCAATTTGGTAGCTCAATGTTTAGGTTTGTGAGGAACTTCGGGACTTCTTTTCTTTCCTTCCTTCCTGTCTTTTAGTGAAGATGATTTTCACAAGTGATATGATTTAATTTCTTGCTTTTTTATTTTTTCTGTATCTGTTGTATATTTTCCAATTCAAGGCTAAAATGAGGCTTGCAAAAACCACCTTAAAACTCATTATTTTAAACTGATGACAACACTGATTCTGTATACAAACATATAAAAAGAAAACTAATTAAAACTACACTTTAACTTTTTCAACCCGCTTTTTAACTTTGTTTTCTCTCTTATTTCTTATTGCACTGTTTATGTCTTGAAATGTTGTAGTCATTTTTGATTTATTATTCAGTTACTTTTTCTACTTGAGGCAAGATTAGTTTACACACCACTTGTATACTGCTCCAATATTCTGTGCTTTTCTGTGTGCTTACTACTACCAATAAGCTTTGTACCTTCAGATGATTTCTTCTTGCTCATTAACATCATTTTCTTTCTAATTGAAGTAGTCCCTTTAGCATTTTTTTGTAGGACAGGTCTGTTGATGAAATCCCTCAGTTTTTGTTTGTCCTCGGAAGATCTTTATTTCTTTTTCTTCTTGAAGCATATTTCCATTTATTATATCATTCTAGGATAAAAGCTTTTTTCATTCAGCAATTTTAATATGTCATACCCCTCTCTCCCAGCCCATAAGGTTTCCACTAAAAGTCTTCTATTAGATGTTTTGGAGTTTCATTGCATGTTATTTGTTTCTTTTCTTTTGCTGTTCTTAGCATCATTTCTTGATCCTTGACCTTTGGGAGTTTGATTATTAAATGCCTTGAGGTAATTTCCTTTGGGTTAAATCTGCTTTGTGTTTTATAATCTTTTTGTACTTGAATGTTGACATCTTTCTTTAGGTTTCAAAAGTTCTCTGTTATCATCCCTTCGAGTAAGTTTTCTATCACTACCTCTTTCTCTACCTCCTCTTTAAGACCAGTGACTCTTAGATTTGCCCATTTGAGGCTATTTTCCATATCTTGCAGGTGTGCTTTATTGTTTTTTATTCTTTTTTCTTTTGTCTTCTCTGATCACATGTTTCCAAATGGCCTGTTGTCAAGCTCACTAATTATTTCTGCTTGATCAATTCTGCTATTAATGGACTCTAATGCATTCTCCAGTATGCCAATTGCATTTTTCTAACTCTAAAATTTATGCTTATTTTTAATAATTTCAATCTCTTTATTAAATTTATTTGATAGAATACTGAAATTTTCTGTGTTATCTTGAATTTATTTGAGTTTCCTCAAATCAACCATTTTAAATTCTCTGTCTTAAAGGTCACATATCACTGTTTCTCCAGAATTGGTCCTTGATGCCTTATTTAATTCATTTTGTGAGGCCATATTTTCCTGGATGATGCTCATACTTGTAGATGTTCATTGGTGTCTGGACATTGAAGAGTTAGATATCTATTACTGTCCTCACATTCTGAGCTTGCTCTCCTTGGGAAGACTTTCCAGCAAGTTGAATGGACTTGGGTCCCAAGTCCAATAATGCTGTGAATTTTGCAGACTTGTAGAGGTACCACCTTGGTGAACGTGCATAAGATCCAGAATAATTCTCTGGATGGCCAGGCAGAGACTTTTGTTCTCTTCCCTTACTTTTTCCCAAATAAGCAGAGATTTTCTCTCTCTGCACTTAGACACCTGGAGCTAGGGATGTGGTGATGCAAGCACTACTGTGACCACCACTACTGGGGACTGTGCTAGGTCAGACCTGAAGCCAACACAGCACTGGGTGTTGACCAAGGCCCTTCCCTTGATGGCAAGTTCTCCCAGGCCTGGAGCATGTCTAGAGATGCTGTCTGTGAACCAGGGCTTGGAGTCAGTAACCTTAACAGTTTACCTGATATTCTAGACTACAGTGGGTAAGCTGGCACTCACACTGCAATACAAAGTCCTTCCTGCTTTTCCTTCCTCTTTCTACAGGCATTGGAGCCTCTTCTTATGGTCATCACCACATCCTCCATGGGGGTTCTGCCAGGCCACCACCAATGTTCATTTAAAACCCAAGGGATCATCCATCAGTTTGTGGTGAATTCAGCCAGGTCTGGTACTCATCCTTCAGGGAAATGGATTCTGCCCAGGGAAGGTCAGGATTTTCTGTCCAAGAGCCTAGGCCTGGACTTAGGGACCCAAGAGCTTGCTTATTGTCCTACCCTGCTGTAGCCACGTTGGTACCTAAGGTGCAAGACAAAGACATCTTTATTTTTCCCTCTGCTTTTCTCAAATAGGAGTCTTTCACCATAATCCTCACACCTTGGAATGTCTAGGTCATCCCTGAAGCCAGCATATCTCAGAGGAAAAGGTCCATCACATACTCCGTGGGTATCACTGCTGGTTATTCAGGAACCAAGGGCTCCTTAGTCAGCATATGGTGAACCCTGGCGAGAATGGATTCTTCCTTTCAAAGCAGAGGTTCCTTTTGGCCCAGGGAATGTCTAGAAATATCATCTGGGAGCTCAGGTTTGGAATGGAGGCCTCCCAATTCTACCCAGTTCCCTGTCCTACTATGGCTGAGCTGTTATCTAAGACGTAAGACAAAGTCTTCTTTACTCTTTGACCTCCTCTCCTTAATCAGAAGGAATGAGTCACTTTCATTACAGTGAGCTGTACTGCCTGGGGTTCGTGGATGGATGGCACAAGCACTCCCTTAGCTATGCCGGCAGCTGGCGTCTTCCTTGGTCAGTGCCGCTAGTCCACTGGCTCTAAGTCCAGTCTAGCACTGTGAATTGCCTAGAAATTGCAGTTCTTGTGTGCTAGACTGCCTTTCAAGTTAACCTAGGAACACAGAGCACTTCAGCCCACAGTGGTGAGGCTTGCCAAGAAACTCAAGTTCTGAATGCTGGGATGGGAAATTCTCCTCTGGTTAGGGCTTGTTCAAACGCTCCCTCCAGGTGCATGCACTGGCTGAGCCCAGCATTGCTTTATTCTGCACTGTGACAGGGCAGCACTTAGTTCAATGTGAAGTCCCCTGGTCACCAAGGTCTCCCTTTCCAAAGTGCACAGATTTTCTCTCCGCACCACATGGCTACTGCTGAGAGAGGGTAGAGGGGTGGCATTGGGAACTCAAGACTGTCTCTCTGACCCTCTTCAATGGCTCTTTTAGCCATATAAAGTTAAAACCTGGTGCTGTGATTATTCATCTGATTTTTCGTTCTTCTGATAGAGCTTCTCTGTGTGCAGGAGTTGATAAAATTTGGTGTTTCAGTGGCAGGGACACACAGTGCAGGCTTCTATCTCAAACACAGTCCCTTGTTTTTCAGATATCTGTTTTCACGTTTAAATTTCGTGTTAAATTCACACCATCTTGCTCTGCTCCCCAACCTTTAGATCTTTTGTCCATTTTTCAACTGGATTGCTTTCTTGAGTTTTAACAGATCTTTTATATAGTTTGGATATAAGTGCTTTTTAAGTATATATTTTATGAATAATTTATCCCAGTCCATGGCTTCTATTTTTATTGTTTAACTTTATTTTGCAAAGTACATATTTGTAATTTCAATAAAGTCCATCATGTCAATATTTTTATTTCATGAATCAGGCTTTTGTTGTTGTAACTAAAACTCATCACCAAATTTAAAGTCGTGTCTATCTTCTCCTATGTTTTCTTGTGGAATTTTTAAAGTACTGCATTTTACATTTACACCTATAATCCATTTCAAGTTAATTTTTAGGAAAGATATAAAGTCTGTGCAGAACACTATAACACAATTTTAGAAGTAAACTCAGATGAAGGTAATTATTAGATAGTTGAAGAGAAACTTGAAGTCATTTTAATGTTTGTTTTTCTATAATACTGAAAATAAAGCCTCTAAAACCTGTACCACAACAAGTACAGTGCATTCTCAATGAATGGGATTACCTACCTGTCTCTATTTCCTAGTATTCTCTGCCTTGCTCATTACTCCCTTTCAATCAAACTGTCCACTTTACTGTGTTCCAAGGGTTTCCCACTTCAGAATATTGGCACATTCCATATCTTCTTTCTCAAACATACTCCCTTGTTTTTCAAATATCTGGTTTCACATAAAATTTTTATCTCTGCTTAAAGATCTTCCCTAACTGTATATCCTTTAGTTTAAAAAGGTATTCCTCTTACTATTTTTCATCAACTTTGTTCTTTCTCTTTTGTTACTTACCAAGATGTAAAACTGCACACATATGTATGCACATCATATATATATATATACACACACACACACATATACACACACACACATACACACACACACACGTTTGTGTGTGTGATATGCAGAAACAAACATATAAACAGATATTGTGGTTTTTAGTTTAAAATATCCATGATGTTATGGATTGTGCATTTTTATTACACTACATTCACTACTTAGTACAATATCTAACACATGACAGAGCTGCAATTCATTTTGGTATAATACTTTAGTTAATTTGCATCTCATTTAAAAAAATGTAAAGGGAATAGTAATGTATAAATAAAATTTAAAAAGCAAAATGTGGTGACAGATTATGGAGATTAAATTAAAGCCTATAAAACACATGTATAATTATGATAGTAATTATACCAAAATATATAAAAGGTATTTTATGAGATTTCAGTGTTCTATTCTAAAACAGGTGCACTGCTTTAACTATTAGCCAAGAAAGACAAAATGAGCATGCTCCAAATATTTTCTAAGTCGGTAATGAGGCCACATTGCTTTGTTCATAATCAAATTGATATGTTATCATGAAGATAATATTAATAAAAAATTATTATCTGTGTTCTTTCTTTACAAATGATTTTTTTCTTATGTTAATTATAGTCAGTGAAATGCACAGAAACCATGGGAGCAAGACAGATAATACCTCATGACAGATTACAAAGTTCTAAAATAGGAACTACTATGAATCACATATGTATAACATTAGATTTTACTTATGACAAAAAATCCAAATATTGAAAATCTTGTGAAAAGCCACTCCATCTGAATGTTTAACACATTTCTTCTTACTGATGTGAAATTTTAGATGATGGTCATTCAGAATTGAAGGACTTGCAATTTTTAATAGTCATCTATAATATAAACATACATTTTCAAAAGCACTGATTTTCCACGTGGATCTCTAAAATTTTGCTGCTAGCTGTCAGAACTTCTCAGACTTATTAATCATTGTGAGATTTATGAAGTATTTCTCAAGTAGCAAGAAAATCTCCCACCATGCAACCTCTGCAACTCATCAGAGAACTAAGGAAGCTATGCCTTCACAATATGACATGTGCAAATGTGGCTGAGACTTTTACAGGTAATGTTCTTCAAAGGTATATCAGAAGAGGCAGTATGTAAATAGTTAAATTCACACACTCTAAAGTCAGACTGCCTAGATATTCAAACCCCAGTTTTGTTGCTTACTAGCTGTGTGATCTTGGAGAAATTACTTAACTTCCTTGTGCTTGAGTTATCCCATCCATAAGGTGAAGTTAATTATAATGGTTGTGATTATTAGATGAGTTAATACATTAAAAATGCTTAAAATAGACTCTAATACCTGGTAATACTGAGTAAATGCTAACTGTTTTTATGAATTATCTGGTCTACCTAACTGGTCACCAGCTTTTGAAACCGCATGTCTACAGGGATCTGTTAAAGGGTACTCAATACTAGATGATTACTGGCTAACCAATTGGATTATCTTCATTGATGACCTTAAAATAATGATATTAATAGTAACACAGAGAAACAAAGACACTAAGAGAAGGCAGTGGACTCCTTGTGTTAGATTTTGATTTCTGTGAACAAACTACCGCAATTTTAGTGACTTATAAACCAAAAAAGTTATTATCTCACACTTTCCATAGATCAAGAGTTTGGCTATCGCATATTGAATTCTCTGCTAAGGTTCTGACACAGCTGAAATCAAAATGTCAGCCAGGTGCATTTGCATCCTCATGTCATTGAGAAAATACATTTTCTTGCAGCGACATGACTGAGGTCCCCATTTCGTCTCTATTAATGCCCCAGAAGTGCTCTTAGCTCTGAGGTGCCACTCCCAGGCACCTGCTATGTGGTTCCTCCATGGACCTTCTTATGCTCTGAATCTCTTTTAGGAAGTGCTTCCTCTCGCTTAAGGGTCCTTCTGATTGAATCAGGCCCACCCAGAATTGTGTCTCTTTTGATAACATCAAAGTCAACTGATTAGTAATCATGGCAGTGAAATCCCAATCATGGGAGTGAAATCCCATCATATTCATAGGTCCTGTCTACACTAAAGAAGAGTGGAATGATATAAGGAATGGGATATAATAGGTTATCTTTAATCTCTGCCTACCCCACTATGCAAGAAAGCACACTGCTCATTTTAATGGTCTCTCTATCCCCAGAGACTTCCTGGCACATAATATAATTTTAAGAGAAACTTCTTGACCATATTAAAATCAACTCAAATGTTAGTTGGTCCCTTTCAGAATATTTTTAATGTTCTCAAATAATTCACTCATACACAAGCACTGCTCAGTAAGCTAGAATTTACTAAAGATTCTATGGGAGAGAAGAAGGAGACCATTTTTATTGCACACTTTACAGTAAGCCACTTAAAATTTCTTTCTATATTTTCTTAGCATTTGTGCTCCCTTTCTCTCTCCTCTGTCAGCCTGTTTCTCTCTCTCTCCCTTCCTCCCTCATCCTAGAGTTTCCCCTGAACCTTCAAATACCTTTATTAACAAATAGATTTGTTCTACCTTAGTCTCTACCTTCAAAAGCCCAAATAAGAATAAAAACCAATGAGTTATGTGGAATAAAGTAGATATCTGTGAGATACTACATGCCACATATTTTTAGAGGTTGAAATAATTTTGGCAGAAAAAGAAGTTAATAAATAAAGCTTTTCCTGCCTGATTTTGACAAAATTTCTGACTGTAGGACAGGGCTTTCATGGAGGTGAGTAAACTAAGTTTATATATATGACAAATATTAAAGCAAATTTTATCATTGGTAATGATTCCTCAAGTTGCTTTTCAGTGATAAGTAATAAATCGGTAAAACTCTTTTCATTGTTTTTATAACAGATGTCCAAATACTTTTCTTAAACTCAAAAAAAATTCTAATTTATATTGAAATTTAAATAAATTTGTTCATGCACAAGAATTGACAGATGTAAAAATAACTAGGAAAGAAAGAATGAACATATAATATTCATTGATTTTACTGTAATGAGAAAAGATGATTGATTGTATAAATATGATGGGATTATAACCTACAAAGAAAGTAAAAACCTTGAATTTAAAACAGATTCAGTGATAACTTTACAAGACTGAATAGTATGTTTAGGTCCAAATAAAAATATTCCAGAATAAAGTTAAAAATCTTTAACCCCACATTCAAAATCCTACAAAATTTGGCCTAATATGTCTGGTCTTGCTCGGGCAGTGACATTGAAAAGGTGTAGCTGGTAATCTGGAGTAATCACTCCTTTATTTAAATAAAACCCCAAATTTCAATCTAGCTTATATCCACGGCTTTCACAAAACCTTCCCAATGTCTAATGAGTTAGAAGTCTTTTCTTATTCTTTGAACATCTATATCAATTTTTATGTTGCCTTCTGAAATAAGTACCATATATAAACTTTTAACACTTAAGTATTTGTCTATGCTTTGGTTTCTTGGAAACTAGAAACTTAGAGAGTATGTCTTAAAATTTTATTTATGCTTCGATCATACAAATACATATTAAGGTGCCCCCATTTATTAGGTAGAAAATATGATTTTAAATACAGTATTTCATTTCCTGGGCCTCAAAGTCCAGCTCATCTATTTCCAACGCATACTTTTTAGTGTCTATAAGTCATTTTACCATATATTTATCTCTGTGAATTTTTCTGTCTTTGGCGAATTAAATTATAACTGTTTTATGGACAAATTTCTAAAAGTTGGAGTTAAATATACATTTCACATTGTCCAAGCTGAAATTATCTTATCAAAGGAGATCAATATAAAAACTGTGATAATGTGTCAGTTTACAATTATTTGGAAATAGTTTGACAATTTTTAGTATTTTTCCCTGTGGAAAATATTTATTATATTTTTCCTTTATGTGCCATATTTGAAAAATAAATGGACTCAACATTGAGATTTGGATTAAAACATACGATAACTGTGTCATTATGGGCAAATCACTTGATTCCCTCTCCTGTAAGAGATTCATTTGGACTCAATGGTTTATAAAGTCATTCGCAAAATTGTAAAACTGATTTAATTATATTAACACAATTCCAAAATAAGAACTAAACACCAGCCTATGATCACAGTAAGAGAACAGCTGTTCGATTGAATTGGACGTTTTACCTGTCTGGAGAAAAAACTTATCAGGTAACATATTTAGACTTCCAAGTTATGGCTTTATTAAGGTCATTATTAACCATGAGTAACTGTCATGTAACAATTTTTTTTTTACTACCAAAACAGCCTTCAGAGGAATGGTGACAAATCTCAGACTTAAGACTGTAAGATTACATATTGTAGATGAGATTAATTATCTACAGAATTTCTTAGAGCAGCATTTCTCAGAATATTATCTCTGGTCCCCTTATTAGAAAACGAAATCTGTAATAGGAACCCTGGTAAATCTAATTTGAGTTTGAGAAGCATGGCTTCAGAAGAAAGATTTTACCTCTTAATCAATGGCAGAACGGATCACTTAACATATTAATCTCAACAAAATCCAGCCCAAGTAAAATAAAAATAATTTCATCAATTGCATTACTATACCTGCAACTTATTTTCAATAATTTATTGGAACCTCAAAACAGGAAATCACAAAAGGATACCGTTGACAGGGAGAGCTCAATGAGTAGTCCACAAAAGATTCTAGTTTATTTTGCAATTGTATACCTGTATCAGAGATGGAATCATGGAATTTTGATAGCTTTATGTATTAACCTTCACGTTCACCCAATTTTTACCCAATTACTTTTCCCTCTGGTAACTCAACTGTCACAAAACACACTGCTAAGACTTTTGCACAGAGATAAACGTGATAACACTGGATGTGAATGCTCTGGTCTTCCTAGTAACAATATATCTCCTAGCCAATTAGTAAGTTACCTCTCTGATGTAGAATCATTCATGAGTTTGATTATCATAAATTAATCACCAAAAATTATATGAAAACTTTTCCGTACTGGAAGATTTGAACTAGGACAATGAGACCCCATATTGGCAATTCCCTAAACTCAGGCTTTGCTTTTGCCTTGTAATTTTAATTCATGACTAATTAAATATGCCTGTTTTAACATCACATAACTCTCCATACCCAGAACTAGTCAATGTTTCCAGCTATTATAGGAGAAGCTCCCTACAGTCTGTCTTTCCCTTGCCCCAAGTAACAATAAAACCACAGTTCTCAGCACTGTTATTCTACTCTGCAAGAACATATTATTATTTCTTCCCATATACATGCAGGACTGGAAATGAGCACTTTGTCTTAGTAAAGTTTGCAAGAAACACAAACTTTCCAGAAAATAACTATGTTGCCAAGTTCACTTCTGTATTCTAATTGCTGGATTTATAACTACTTGACTGTGGATGCTGGATTTTATTTTATGTTGCTTTTAAATACTTTGTTTTAGATCATTATTTTGGTATAGTATGTTAGTAGTAGATTTGCTTTTTATTTCAGATAAATAGAGCCCTTGGGACTTCTTGAGCAAGGTTCTCTTAACTTTAGCTTACAAGCCCTTTCCTAAACCTCATTCTCAAGTGAAAGTATATTCAGACTAAATAAATATGCCTTATCAAGGAATTCCATCAAAGTACCATATCTCTTTATCTAAGAGCTTACTGTCTAAATTATGAGTATTTTAGATTATTTATTCGTTCATCACTCACTGTTGATGCATCTCATCTCCTAACAGGCATATTCTTATATGGTATATATTGCCTGACTATTCAGGGAAAGGCGCATCAAAAATATGGCTGAAGAAACATCCAGGCCTAATACTAGAAAATACATTAAGAAGTTTAATTAATTAAAATGTTTGGGATTTCAACAAACTCATCAAGTGGGGTATGCTCTTCAGAGGCTTTCTATTGCATATCAAGCCTATTATTAATGAGGAAATATTTATATAATACAAAGAATGGAAACTTGAATCTCTTGACACTCTTCACATAGAAATAGCTCTGCGCTTTCTGTGTATAAACAGACTTAAGTGTCCATGGAATATCGAAAGCAATTTGCAGGACTCCAGTTACCTCAGTTTTCAACTTTCTGACTCAACTGCTGGATTTTCCTAGTGAATAAAGACCCAAGAGTATAAAGAATTGGAGAAGCACTGCCATCATGTCCACAAGCCCTGCTCTAGCACAGTCAATACCACATTTCCCTAGTTGTCATTCTAGGTGACAGCCAGCTTATCAAGCTAGGGCTAATTCCAGGGCTTTGTTTCCTTAGGTCACTTTTCTTTAGAGAGGTATAGAGCTACTGGTATGACACAAACTGGAGATCTTAAGATCTAAGATTAAGTGACTTAAGCTAGGATCCATTGTGTCTGCACCATCTGCTCTCTAAGTGATAGGTATTCACATCACAATTTTTAAAATAAGTCCAGCACTGAATGTCAGAGACTGACAGTTCCTTCCACTTTGGACGATTACTTCACTGTAGCTTACTCATGGAGAATAATCCATATGTCTATGTCATAGTCTACTTCAAGATTTTAACAAAGGGAAAAGAGTAGATTTGTATTCATGTATAAATTTCTTGAGGTAGAATTGACTAAACAGGGTAATATCAATAGGAAAGGAATAAAAGATAATAGAAAGTGATGATGATAAAAGAAAGAGAAATTACAGAACAATGCATAGGCTAAGATGTACCCATGAAGTTACCAAGTGAAAGGTTTTTTTTTTGTTTGTTTTTTTAAACATGTGGAATGAGGCTGGGATAGAAGACAATGAGCCATTTGGACAAAGTAGAAATTAGTATGAAATATGCTAATTATGAGGGATATTTGTAAGAGACATGGGCATTACTTGAAGACTACCTGCATCAATTTTCAATGCCTCTAAATATCATTTTTGAAGAATAAAATATTTAACTCATTTTGATTGTTTTGATCCTTGGTTTTATAATGCCAATCAAAATGTGTCTAACTAGTTAAAGGTGCAATTGCTGTTATGGCAACATAAGTAATCATCCTATTAATAGTAATTATGATTCACTCACCATAAATTCAATTACTTTTTAATCCAGCAGCCCCTGAAACAATCTCTTTTCCAATATTTCTCATCATTCTATACTTAGGGAAAATATATTTATTTTCTATTGTTAAATATTACCTAGTCACAAATGAACACGCATTCAAACAGAATTCAAAAGAATGTCTTCTAATTGGCCTGATTACTTCTAATTGACCTTATGCAGCTCCGACACAAAGCCTGTCTCCTTANAAAAAAAAAAAAAAAAAAAACCGAGGCTGCCCTATTTTGGATAAGTACAGAACATAAAACTCAATTTTAAACTATAAAAAGATACATTGATTTTTGTCCCAATTTAAATCCAATATATCACAAAGATAGAATGGTGCTAAACAAATAAGATCAAACAAAATAAAACTTACTTTGTCCACAATTTTTACAAAATCCAAGAATGCATAATGATCAAATCTAGGCTACAGCAAAAATACCTCATGCACTCTGAGTACAGATTGAAAGTTTTCTATTTCTTCTGAATGCATTAGGAAATATAACTTCACTGTATTTTCAATAACTTTTATATACATTGAAGAAAGGATCCTTGGCTTACCAGTAATTTACATAAAACTATACTAACAATTTTACTTTCCTTTATTACAAGTATATCATTAATCCATATGAATTTGATACGTATACCTCTCTTCCAATAGGGAGAAACAAGTAACATTATGTTCACCTAGATTTTAGGAATACAATGTCTCAGACAAAAGAGGAAAATGATAATTTATATAGTGTTTTCTCTGCACTATACATTGTTCTAAGTGCTTGACTTACATTAAATCACAAGGGTGTACTTTTTTTTTTTTTTCCATTTTGCACATTAGTAAAGCACAATTAGACAGGATGGAACCAAGATTCAAAGCCTGACTGGAAAGTAGGCACTCTTAACATCTAGGCTATCTTGCCTCTCAAAGGAATAGATTATTTTGATGAAACTAATCATATGACAAATGATTGTTGAACTCTATGTGCCATGATTTAACAAGAGGCATTGATAACATGAGTTTCTAAAGATACATGCTAAAAATTCTAGAAACCATGACAACTGCATAGGCAAAGAAATGGGAACATGCAGATTTATAAAGGAAGAACCACCAGGAGAAAATATTTACGGCTTTCACAAACTTGAAGGATATAATAGTAAAGATTAGATTTACTCCAAGTGAAATATCACCACAATAAATATTTTCATTTTCTTGCTATAAATTCTCAAATTTCCATCTGGACTATAAATGGCAAAGAGTAAAAGTTATGCCTGCAAAACTGTATAGTCTCCTGTCCCACATATTATTTTATTGTATTCAAATTTAGTTTATGCTTTCTAACACAAGAAAATCTATCCTGCATTCTGCAAAATATAAATATTTCTGGCTTTTAGGTCATGCTACAATCTTTCTTCTGGGGTTAAAATTGTTTGGTTTTGTTAGTTAACCTCTAATTGAGCTATCTGCTCAAATCCCAGGGTTTATTTTTAATTGAAACATTTATCAGAGCCAAGGCGGAATAAGAAGAAAAAAAAAAAGCAAATTGATGAGTATCTTCAAAGAATTAAATTAGAATCAGAGTAAATGTTGAATGGCGAGATTGAATTTTAAAGGTTTACAATGCTTGTTTATCAAAGCTAATGGAAGAAGAAAGATGAGACTAAAGAGAACAGGGAGGCCTGGCTGGAAAACTAATGCAAAGTTGAAACTCTCAGGGCACTCCTGACTAGTGGATTTTACACAATCGAAAATTCAAAGCATTTTCTATTTTTTGTTTGAATTTTCATTCTATTTTCTTCTTATATAATGCTTCCAATAAAGTAGTTTTTGTCTACTGTTGGAAAATAAGTTTTTAGTAACACAAGTGAGAAAACATACTATATTTGCATTTCTAGAAGAGTTCATTTAATACCTGAAAGAAGAAAATGATAAACTCAAAATGCAGGTAAATGACATGGTTTATTTTAAATATATTAGTAATTGCTTTACTAACCTACAAGCTGTTGTTAAAAACTTGTGTTTTTTATTCATTTGTAGATGCCAAATGTCACATCTATAAAGGAAGGCTAAAAAAAATCTTTAACATGTACTTTAAATGATGCATGCTGGTTTAATTTATATACTAAATAGACCATCTGTTGATAGCAGAGATATTTTTTAAGTTTTCTTTTGTTTCGTTTGCAGGACAGACTCTTATTTTACTGCTTGAATATAAAGCTGGAGTTCAAATTATCAACCTTTCTATAAGACTATATTGTTGAATGTTTCAAATTAGTAAAAGGGAAAGAAAGTAAACAGAAAAACCTTAGTAGCAATTTAATGGTTTATCTTGGTAATGACCTAATCAATATTTTACAGTAATTTATCTGTTAAATTAGGCATTAGGTTTTCTGCTTGAGAGACTTGAGAAATGTGTTCTTTTCAATAACTTAAATAAAATTCATGCTCAGTGACTTTTCTTAAATTCCAAGGAGATGTCCTATAGTGAAGGTACATATCTGCAAATTATTATCTCATTAAGTCTTTCATTTTCATTTCATTTCACTTCAAAAGGTGTTCTCTATGGCAAATTTTTTATTAAAATATTTTTTTTCTTTAACAAAGACACTGAGAGAGCTTTATCAATAAGTGAGTACAAATTAGACTCTTTCAGAACTCTAATCTCTTGGAGAAGTCTAATCTCATTGTTTTGGAGAAGGATCATTTAATGTCCCTTCCTACCTTCTTTCCTTTTTTCTTTCCTTCTTGCATAAAATCAAGAAAGCCTCATTCTTTAAAATTCCAAACAGAGAAGCAGATAATGTAGCCAATAAATGAAGCATATAAAGTAACAAATAAATCTCTCCAATCCCCTCAATCCCAAGAAGCTGAGTTCCACTGCCCAGAGACTGTCATTGCTAATACTTTCTTGAGTTCCCTTCCTGTAGCTTCTATGCATATATACCCACGTATATGTCTACAATTTCACATAACATGAAACCATGCCTTCCCTTCTGCATCTTATTTTTTTCCCATTATCAGTAATGAGTCCTACCTCAATTTTCTAACACTGAATAATATTCTACTGTAAAAACAATACTTTCCTTTAAGGACCAGTGCTCAGATATATCAAAATATTGGAATGTACACAGAGATACATTTTAATTTTAACATTAAAATTTTGTCTTTATAAAATTATTTTATTTAGGTTCTGAGCAATTCAATATAAATATAAACAATTTATACATTGTACATATGTGATATTAAATTCAACAGTTATAAATATACATACCATGAAAAATATGTTTCTTTCCTATTTCTGTTCTCTAGCCACAAAAAAATGTAACTGGTTCTATATTCTGAGCAACCACTTATTTTATGCATATTTACATTTTCATATGTTTACTTTCTATCCAAATGATAGCATATTATATGGTTTCACACCAATATATATGATTCATCTGATTTCTTTTAACAACTCAGGGCATTCTACTGCATAGATATAAACACGATTTATTAAAAAAGTCCCCTGTCAATGGATATTGTTTTTAAACTTTCACTATTGCAGATAAACAAAACATTGAATATTCTTATATATACATTATTTCACAGGTATGAAACTATTTCTCAAGTATAAAGTCCTAGAAATGAAATTGCTGAGTTAAATAACAGGGCATTTTTAGTTTTGAAAAATATTAACTTGCCCTGTGTAGAAATAGCAGCAATTTAAACTTTTTTAAATGCTATTTTTTGTTGTAGGTGGTTCTCATAGAATGCATTTTTTTAAATTATACTTTAAGTTCTGGGGTACACGTGCAGATCGTGCAAGCTTGTTACATAGGTATACATGTGCCATGGTGGTTTGCTACATCCATCCCCCTGTCATCTACATTAGGTATTTCTCCTAATGTTATTCCTCCCAAATCTCCCCACCCCCCTGCTATCCCCGTCCCCTAGCCGCCCCTCACCCCGACAGGCCCCAGTGTGTGATGTTCCCCTCCCTGTGTCCATGTGCTCTCATTGTTCAACACCCACTTATGAGTGAGAACATGCGGTGTTTGGTTTTCTGCTCTTGTGTCAGTTTGCTGAAAATGATGGTTTCCAGATTCATCCATGTCCCTGCAAAGGACATGAACTCATCCATTTTTACAGCTGCATAGTGTTCCATGGTATATATGTGCCACATTTTCTTCATCCAGTCTATCACCGATGGGTATTTGGGTTGGTTCCTAGTCTTTGCTACTGTGAACAGTGCTGCAATAAACATAGGTGTGCATGTGTCTTTATAGTAGAATGATTTATAATCCTTTGGGTATATACCCAGTAATGGGATTGCTGGGTCAAATGGTATTTCTGGTTCTAGATTCTTGAGGAATTGCCACGCTGTCTTCTACAATGGTTGAACTAATTTACACTCCCACCAATGGTGTAAAAATGTTTGGTCATTTGATCATTATTTTGTGTATTTTAAAGAGTTTATAATTGTGTTATAACTTGTGACTCATTGTCTTCTTCTAAGGATTTTACTCATTTATATATTTGAAATTTGATCTTAAATCTGTATTATATTTTTAATTTTGAATAATTTCTAAAAATATTGTATTATATTTTACCTCATGGGCTGTGCTTGCTTTGCTTTGTGGTTTTTTTTTTATTTCTGCACACTTATGACACAGAAATACATAGGCCCAAACCATGTACATAATGGGATTTTCTATTTCTTAAAAATATAAAATTCCTACAATAAGCAATTAAAATATCTCTAGTGTTCATTTATTTCCAACTATCGTATTCTCTTCTACCTCATCATCTACTTGTTTTTAGTTGAGCATATAGTTTTGTTAGTTTCAGTCTTATATCTATAAGCAAACTCAACCCTTACCTTTTATCTATCCAGTTATTTATTTTGATTGTAAAGGTATGAGCTGCCATCAACTTTTCTCATCCCTTTCTTTAAAAACTCTTGCAAGTGGTGTAATCCTTTTCACTAAAAGTATCAATATACTTATGAGTATTTTATAATTATATATTTGCTATACTCCTTACTGTCCAGTTAAATGGATTCAATTTTGTGCCATTGATTTGGTTATTTGATATAGTTTTTCTGTCTCTTAGTTGGCTAAAGTTTATTTTGGAGGACACTTATTTCAGCTCATAACAAATAACTCCTTGAATTTTTAATGTTAAAAAACTCTTGTCTGTTGCTTTAGTACTTGAGTGAATATTTGGCTGAGTATAAAATAAATCGATTTTTTTTTTTTTAAGTTCTGGGGTACATGTGCAGAATGAGCAAATTTGTCACATAGGTATACATGTGCCATGGTGGTTTGCTGCACCTCTCCACCCATCATCTAGGTTTTAGGTCTGGCATACATTAGGTATTTTCCCCTCCCATTTTCTTGCACCCCCTCACCAACAGGCTGTGTGTGTGATATTCACCTCCCTGTGTCCACGTGTTCTCATTATTCAACTCCCACTTATGACTGAGAACATGCAGTGTTTGGTTTTCTGTTTCTGTGTTAGTTTGCTGAGAATGATGGCCTCCAGCTCATCCAGTCCCTACAAAGGACATGAACTCATTCTTTTTTCATGGCTGCATAGTATTCCATGGTGTATACGTGCCACATTTTCTTTATCCGGTCTATCATTGATGGGCATTTGGGTTGGTTCCAAGTCTTTGCTATTGTAAATAGTGCTGCAATAAACATACATGTGCCCATGTCTTTATAGTAGAATGATAAATCAAACTTTTAAAATTTATTTAAATTTAAATCCTCTGAATTCAAGAATGTAATGTCACTGGGAGAAGTTTAAGACTAACATAATTTTTGATCCCTCAGATGGCTGGAGAATTTTCCCCAAACTTACCAAAGGGTACTCTATGTTATTTTTAATTCAAAATATGTCTAAAATAATATACTTATGTTTCTTCACTTGAGTACCATGTTTTGCAGGGTGTGTGTGTGTGTTTGATAGGGTCATATTGCCCACTAGCAGTCGATCTTCTTAATTTATTTTGAGGTTGCATGTAACGCAAGGTTTTGTGTGCAAATGTGTTCTTTTAACCTTTACCTTTCCTCATTGATCAGAAATTGGCAGCTGCACACTCCTTGAATTGGCCACACCAATGATGATTCAATGTGATTTATCATTGGCCTGCTCTACAGCTTCCTCTTGCCAAACTGGTTATAGAATGCTCCCAACGCTGTTTTGCTCAGATTACTGATGTTTCAAATAAAGAACTGTTGTCTTTCATTACAAGATATGTAACATACATCAAATAATTGTGCTTTGCTAGTTTTATCTGTGATCAGTACCCTGGGTCCAGCTGAATGCTGTCCCTAGACCCCTGTGTAACTATCAAGGCATTTCTCAGCTCTTCCTCATATGCTCTGGTTCACTGATACACAGAGGCTATATTTTCAACATATTTGTAAATTTTTTGTTGTTCTTGATTTTTTTTGCTACAAGGTGAAGGTGGCAGATTGCATTTATTCCATTTGTAATCAGAAATCAAACAATACAAAAGTGTTATAGTCCATGCTTCAATTTCATGAAATAGGTTAAGATCAAAATACTTCTTTGAATTTAAATTACAAAACGATCTTATTCTTTCTGCTGTTTAATGGACTATATATGTGTTTTATGCTGGAGATATAACACTAATAGAATGTAATTAAAATAAGAAGTATATTTCTTTTAAACTTTTTAATTTTCAGATTGATAATGTAACTAATCATACTGTATTTCTGTAAAATATAATGTCTATAATTTATGCAAGAAATTGAAAACTAATTTTTTAGTATTTATGTGTGTTTTCTTGTAAGCAATCTTGAAAATATGTTTTTTTTCACCAAAGAAACAGGTGTTTTCTTCCAAAAGCTAGATATATATTTCTTTAGAAAAGTGGATTTGTTAGTTTTCAAGAACACTAGATAATTATTATATTCAAAATTATACCTTAGTTTAAGAAATCAAGAAGCAGGATACATATGTTCACTCACATTATAACAATTTTCAGTCTTCTCAAAATATTTTCTGTTCCTTTTCCCACTCTATCTTTGGTTCCTTTAATAATGGGAGAAGAAGCAGAAAAGTTCCCTTGGTAGGCAAGTAAATGTGTTCAAGACTGGTTTAAAATAAAATAAAGTCACAGAACTGTATGCTCAGAGGAGAAAGCTGACTGGCTCAATATCTATAAGCAAAAAAAATGAAAACAAATAGATGATGAATCTACAAATTATCTTTTTATTTCTCTTCACTTATAAACATGGCCTGCGCTTTTTGACACAGAGTCAATTTGAGATGTTTTTCTCAAAACTGATAAAACAGCAATTTAAAAAACCAAACAAAAATTTCATAGACCCAATTTGGGAATTCATAATTTGAATGTTATAAAATGACTTTCCTGTTCTCACATACCAGTGAAAGCATGCACGTGGACATGAAGATGGAAACAATGGACAAGGGGGACTCCAAAAAGGAAAAGGGAGGGAGGGAAACATTACTGAAAAACTATTGCATACTATGTTCAATATTTGGTTGATGGTTTCACTAGATACCAAAACCCCAGCATTTTGCAACATGCCCATGTAAAAAAAAAAACAGGATATGTACCCCCTGAATCTAAAAAAAATAATAAAAATAAAAAAATTAAAAAAAATTTTTAAGAAATGCTGTTTATTTGCTAAATATCATTGCAAAATAGTTTTGTGTTCAAACACATACACGTAAACACACACATTATAATGTTATTAAAATTAGAATGCTCTCAAGGACTTCTGTGATTCAGTGTGTAGATTCCAGCCAAGAGAAATCACTGAATGTCATTTTTGTACTCTATTTTATGTTTGCTGATCTCCTTTCTGTTTTTTTTTAAATAAATATTATCTGTTGTTTTAAGTTGTAGCTATTTTTCAATTTCTTTATGGTATAAAGAATATTTATGAACTATTATATAAAACTAGCATTAATGTATTATGTTTTAGGTAACTAAAATTGTAGGAAACAGTGCGCTAATAAGTCAGGGTTCCTTATGTAATGACGTAGGCAACTAATAATACAGAGATAAACTAGTGGGTAACTACATGTTATGTAATAATGATAGAGAAGAGCTTTTGAGTGGCAGATATGGCAGGCACTGTGCCAATAGATCTGGATCGATTCATGTAATCCTCATAATCTTTTGACTCTAAATATTTTAATTATTATGGCCATTTTAGAGATGATGCAACTGAGACTCTGATATATTTGCTTAAAGTCACATGGCTTGTAACTATTAAAGTGATATTCAAACTGAAATGATCTCAACTGAAAGTATATAATGCTCTAAACCATTGGACCAAATAATGATTTATTATATTTAAATAGCAAGCCACTGTGCAATAGAAATATACAGATTAATCCAACAACCCCACTCTAAAAAAAAAAAAAAAAAAGAGAAACAAATGCATGGAATTTTATTCCAAGTTGCATAATAGGTAAGTACTTAAATCATATTTAAGCAGTCTTACTTCAAAGTACGCCCATGTCTTTAATCACTACAAAATAATTTAGCATATATGATCTCATTAAAAATACCCTTTCCAGAGTCCAGTCCAAATGTTTTCAGATTTATCCATTCATTTAACATGCCCCCATAAAGATATATTAAAGTCCATACAATTCTGCCCTATTTGTATTTAAGAAGATAACCTTTCATTTAAATCATTAGCATAAAACTTTCTGTTACTCATTTTCATATTCTCAAAACTCTTAATTTTTATTATAAATTCCAACGATTTACCACAGCTGTGTTGCACAAATTAACTATAACAAAAATTCAAATGTTAACTAATTTATGTTTCCATATGTTTTATGAAATCTCTTTCTGAGTCACCATCATTTGCTGCCTTGCATTTTTCCTTGACCACTTTTTTAATGTATTTTTCATTGTCTTCTTCTTTCAGTCCTTTTCTTTCCCAGTCATTAATTTTGGGAATTTAATTCTGCTAATGTTTTTGCCTGTCAACTTCCAAATTATTTCTACTTCCCTTATTCAGACCATATGTTACCTCCCTTTTGTTGCATGCTTGCAGTAGGAGACTCTGAGCTCAAGTTCAGTTACTAACATTCTGCTATAATAATCATCTGTGCTCCTATCCCATTCTAAACTCTTTTAAAGGTTTTCTCTGAGTATACAATGTAAAACAATTTACCCAATGTCGCACAGATTAAAACTTTAAGAATTAGAATTTAAACCAAACTCTGATTATAAAGCTTGTTCGTGAGTACATGAGAGATTGAAAATTAAGGGTATGGCAACAATACAGGCAGCAGGTCAATGGCAGAGAGAAATAGAATATACATCTCCTGCCTAAGTAGATGTGTATTCTAAGAATTCTCCTGCCTAACTATTTAGTTAAAAGGTTTAACCTATGTCAAAAATATTTTTAAAACTGAATAATTTCTTCACTCTTTTCACATCCCGGAATATATTACCTTTCCTTTTATCTCTATGGAATAAAATATGTAGGTCTCTATCCATCATAATCACACCTGAATTTATAAAATTTATAGCCTTAAATTTTAAAAATATTGTATATATATTTTCATATCTCTTGTTTCCAGGTAAAACCGTATCACAGTAACATTTTATTTCCAGAATTCTATTTTACTGTGATAAGAAATTCTAAAACATTGCTATTTTCACATATAAAATTAAGAAATTGTATATATATTTTAAAATATTGATTTGACATAAAAATTATTCTCAGGGGTAGCATCTTTTTTATTATTATACGTTAAGTTCTGGGGTACATGTGCAGAAAGTGCAGGTTTGTTACATTGGCATTTTATTAAACTGGAGTTCAATGGATAAATTTGCAGATATTTAATACTGCCTCTAACATTTACCTGATACACATATTTTTCATTCCTAATCTTTGTGAGTCAACATCAAGTCTATTGTTAATTTTTTTTTCACTGTAGTCTCTCCAAAAATTTATTCATGGTTTAAACAATAGTAACAATGAGAAGAAAGGATAGGAATTTGGAAAGGAAATATTCTCTATACTTAATGTCCAAATTATTTTAGCATAGGCTGGACACATTTTAAAAAGGAGATATTAGTGTATATTGGGAATGTAATGTTCACAACTTACACATGACCCTTTAGATTTCCTAATTATTGATCTTTTTGTCCTATGTGATACAAATTAGCTATCTATATAGATAAGACTAAATAAGCTGGCTTATTAAATTTAAATTAACTCAAATTTAATATAAAATTTCAGTTAGTCACAGTAGTCATATTTCAAGTGCTCAGTAATCACATGTGACTAATAACATATATGAACAGTGAGGATATAAAATATTCCCATTATCACACAAAGACACTGGACAAGTTTGAGAAGAATAGGAAAAATGTTTTGGTTTGTGCTTTTAGTCACAAACTTAAAGGAAGAACATTAAAGAAGGACCTAATTTCTTTGCCTCCAACAGGTTATTTACAATTTTGCTTTCTCTCTTCTGGTTCAAGTGCTGCATACTTTTGTATAAATTATCATTTCATTAAATACATGTAAGCAGCACAGTAGACAAAGGTAGATTGATGCCAGTGCATTTGCAGCTAACTTGGATGCTTTAGCAAATTTGTTTTCTAAGCCAGGTAAGGTTTTGGTTTGCTTTTCCTCTCACATTGAGTGTAGGAGTTATTAATATTTTCAAGAACAGCTCAGTCGCAGCACTATTTCTGCCAAAAAAAAAAAAAAAAGAAAAAAGAAAAAAAGACACTTTGAACAATTTCTGAAGTGGCTGCATTTAAGCCTTCCCTCCAAATACGAAAATTATTTGGAAATAATCTTTTAGTTATAAAAAGGTGCCTTACTGTTAATTTTTTATATGCAAATAAATATTTTATATTTTAAAGGATGTATTTCATTGCATAGACAAAATGCATTCCAGAAAATGTTAAATTAACCAATACATCTCTGGTTGCTCATTTAACAGATGCAGACGTGATTGGTGTCTATATTATGAATGTCTTAAGGATTTTCTCTACAACTCAATCAGATTTATCCTGTTTTATTAATCATGAACTCCAAACTCTTTGGTCATCCTCAATAAATCCACTATGTGTCTCCAACCTTCCTACCATTTGGCCCTGTATAGTCCTATATGCTTTCTCACTATCAATCCTCACCTATGTTTTCCCTCATAAAAACTATTTTTTCACCTTATAAATTACCTAGGTCCTATCTAAATTTCCATTATGCATTCTGAGGCCATCTGTGCCAGAGTGATTTTTCTCTCTTTGGAATTATTATAGCACTTACTCATTTTTTAAGCACCTACTGATTATAGTACTTACTGATTTATTCCTATCATATGCTAAAATTATTCTTTATTATACTCATGTACTTTTTAAACCAACTTTTAGAGATCAAAAAGATTGCCTACATATTTTTTTCTGTTGATACATTGACTCTAAGTGTCTGTATATTTATGTGTTGTATTTGACAATGATGATGTATTGTCTACCATGAACTTTTCAAACGTGTCTTCAATATTTATTTGATTTCTAAACAAATAATATTTCTCTAAGGAAATAATGGAAACTCATTATCTATTGCCTGTCCTTTGATATATTTTTGTGTTTTCTTTCCTGCTTGTTTTTTTTTTCTCTTTCATTTTGTTTTGTTTAGAAAAACTCATAGGATTTGAGATTGAAAGCATACTTTGAATTCTTTTTAAGGTTTCCATTTTTTTAAGTATTCAATTAAATAAGAAAAGTATATATTATTTTAAAGACTTAGTTATTGATGTCAGTGAAAATCTTGTCAGGAAAATATCCAGTGTCCATAAGAAAATAAGAGATATGTTGGTGTAAAAAAAAGTCACAACTAAGATTGATAATATCTCTATTTTTCATGGTACACTCAAAGGCCATGCTCTCTGATATACAGTCAATTGCCACATGTGGCTATTTATTTTATATTCATTAAAATTAATTAACATTAAAAATCAGTTTCCCAGTTGTATTAACTACATTTCAAGAGCCCAATAGTCACTGATGTCTAGTGGCTATCATGTTGGACAGCACAAAATAAATTATCACATAAAATTTTATTGGACAGCAGTGCTCAATGAATGGTTCTACAATTCAAGGTAGTTACCACTATCTTCTATAAGGTCAGTCATCTCAGATACTAAAAAAACAGTAATTTAGCTTTCCAATTGAATATAGAAACATAGGCCTTACCTGGGAAAGCATATTTGAGATTATTAAGCAAGCTCATCTGCACACTATTCTCATGCACCAAAAGGTATAATACAAGGAATAGATAAGTTCCTATATAATACTGATTTCTATTCTTGTATTTATTGAAAATTTTTACCTGTCTTAAAGCTCTTTTGGCCACAAATTTTAGAAAAGAATTGAGCTAATGTAAGTAAAAGGGGGTCATTTTAAGATTCAAAGAGATTTTACAGAACTCAGGGGTGGCAATTATAGCTGTTGGATTCATACAACACTCTCAGACTTTATTTCAGTTTGGAATACACCTGACTCTGCTGTGCTCACTTTCCTGCATATGCTGCCTCCTTCTTCTTGTCTTGCAGCGTGTAATCTGTGCTTCTTTACTCACAAGTCCTGAAAACCAGCTCACCGTAGCAGCCACACTTTCCATCCCCCATATTTTCCCTCTCTCTCTTTATATATGTGTGTGTGATGGAGATAATACAGAATTAATGTATTTTTCCTCCTTTTTTTTGTAACAATATTATTGTATTTTCTTCATAATACATGCATTATAAGATATATTTAATGGATTCAGAATATTCAGTTATAATAAAACACAATTACTCATTTTAATTTATTTAACAATTTCCACAATATTTTTACTGTAAATTTGCTCTCATAAGTAATCGTCCATAGTATATTGTGTTTTTTTCTGAGCATAACCTAACCACACTGGACTCTAGTTGTTTATTAATGGGCTGTTTCCAGCATTACAGCATATAGATGAGTGCGAGGACTGTGTATAACTTGTTCATCTCTATACCCGAAATGCTTGGCAGTGAACCTGAACATCTTTTAACCTCACTTTTAAACTTATAACTGAAACACCTGTTAAAAGGCAATTAAAGATCAATTCGAACTACATGTGTTTGACCTAATGAAGTTATTGTAATTTTATTAACAGGTAAGTATAGTTTTATTTTCCAATCCATGCCTAAGGGTTTATTCCATTGAAAATATACAAATATTAATTTTTCTCAGAAAATGTGTGTAGCCTTTTAAAATTCTTAATGTTATAAATCTCTTTAATAAATGTGTCACTTGATCAATACTATCTATGTACTATAAGAATAGAAATACAGGAAAATCTGAGTTACTAACACGCACAGCCAAACAGACGATTTGTGTTTCAATATTTAGACTGTTTTCAATAGGAAATTTGTAACTTACCTAAGGAAATTATATTTATAGTAAAATAGCATTCACTTACTTCTTACACATAATAAAATAAGTTTACTGCATTTTATGAACAGTGAGGTGTTAGAAGAAAACAATTCCGTTATGAGAGAAAAAATACAAGACAAACATAAATAAAAACTACTGTAAGGTAATTACTAAAGGCTGACATCAGTTTGACAGGTTATGTAAGATGCTATGTAAAATAGCATGAGGCCACCCTTCCAAAATGTTATATATTTTTATCTCACAGAATTTTAGGATTCTAAGTTACCACAAAGGTAGCTTAATCCCTAGAGATTTTAGTTTACATAACCAAATTCATATATCTGTATTGAATATGTCAGTTAATTTTTCAACCACAGTTTATCCTATATTTTCTGTACATATGACTTTTTCACATTTTGTTTTTAAAATTGTATGTATTTAAGGTGTAAAGCATGATGTTTCGATATACGTATATAAGTGAAGTTCTTACTACAGTCAAGCAAATTAACATATGTATCATTTCATATAGTTATCTTTTTAAATTTTCTTTCTTTCCATTTTTTTTTTTTTTTTTGGTGTCAGTAAGTGTACCTAAAATCTACTCTTTTGGCAAAATCTATTTTCGGCACATCTTTCAGCACAACTGCTTGCAGGGTTATGTAAAGTAGACCAGAAATAAAAAAAAAAAGAAAGAAAGAAAGATACTACTAAGTTGTTGAACTAGTAAATTGCTTACTGAACAGTAAACTACTTACACAAAAAGAAAATTTCACATGCCAATGCCCTTTAACCTACATCATTTATTTCAGCTGTTTCTGAATTGTCACTCTTTTTAACACAGAAGACAGCTATTCCAAACCTGCACTATATTTTAGTTCTTAGCAAATAGTATATTTCAAGGAATTATTCTTGTTAATCACCTAATAATAAAAATCAATTTTTAAATATTCCATTAACTGTATAATTGTTCAGGCAAAATAAATTCCTTGTCCCATCTGTCAGGTCATTGCCACCTTTTCAGTGAGCAGAGCAGCATGCAGGAAACTAGCATACATTTCCAGGGGCAATTCTTACTGGGAGAACAAAACAAAAACTTCTTCTCAATTTATGACATTTAAAATGACAATATTTACCAAGCAACGTGATAGGGATAAAAATACACAACCTGTGTACAATAATTGTCTATTTGTCACTTTTTACCTTTGGCTGATATTTTAACATGCCCAATGGATTTCTCAAGAGTTTCATTAAACTCTATGCTGCTCCCAAAAGTGACTCAGGGGTGAAGTGGTAGAAAGAGACTAACTGCAGATTTCTCATTCTTACTTGAACCAGAACAACTGATTCATATACAATGTTTTGAATACATTTACATTTTAAGAGAGGTTCTAAAGACACTCACTGGTCATACAGAAGTATGGGAAATACTCTACATACAAATTTCTATCATTATAAATTTGTTTCTTTAAGACAGATATGAGTGACAGATACTAATCCTAACGATCATAGGCTTGTGATTAAAATTAATGGATTTAGGTTGGTAAAAATATACATTCTCCATAATTTTTATAAGTAAATTGCACTATTTTAGAAACAGTAATCCTGATAAAAATAACGTGTTACTGACAGGAATCTTTTGCCCTAAGTTAATGTAGCTTAGAGAAAGTTATTGTAAATCTCTTCATAACTTCCTTCTACCAGAAGCTTAAATAGATAAATGTTACAATTTAAAGCCACACTAGACTGGGTATGGTAGCTCACACCTGTAATCCCAGATCTTTGGGAGGCTGTGGCAGTCAGATCACTTGAGGTCAGGAGTTCCTTCGAGACCAGCCTGGCCAACATGGTGAAACCTCATCTCTACAAAAATATAAAAATTAGCCAGGTTTGATGGCAGGTGCCTGTAGTCCCACTTGTTTGAGAGACTGATGCAGGAGAATCATTTGATCCCAGGAGGCAGAGGTTACAGTGAGCTGAGATCGCGTCACTGTGCTCCAGCTGGGGTGACAGAGAGAGACTGTTTAAAAAAAAAAAAAAATTACTATTCACTTTTATTTGCCCAAAGAAAATTGGCCAGTGTAAAGATCATCTGTGAGATTGGGCAAATGCTGGCTTTGATAACAAATATATTTTGAAAATAAATTTTGAGATGTGTTTTTGAGCAATGATTAAAATAAATTTAAGAAACTTTGTATTATACCACATCAATTCAAATTAGCTTAAGCCAAAAATATTTTTACTACTGAAAAGTTCAGGAATATTTAGGCTTGTCTGGATCTATGTATGGGTAGGAGATTATTGTAACTCTTTCTCACTCCATATTCTGTCTTTTGTCTTTCTTTGTATATGTTTAATACTTAAAGGAGTCTTCTGTTTGTGTTAGTAAAATGGCCATAGTATCTTTAGGTTTGTATTGTATTTAGTGTTGACATTATGTCAATTACCAAGTAAAGGATTCTAATCACCCTGTTTGGTATACCTGTTAGTTGTGGATCAATCACAGTTTTCAAGAGTATGTGATAATCATATGGGCCAGTGTTGGTCCCTTAGGATAATATAAGTGAGGCAATATAACTACATTCTTACTGGGTTCGGTGAAGTATCAATGCAAACTATAGAGTCCCAAAGGAAGAGAAGGGCTCTGTCTTCAGAACAAAGGAGAAAGTGCTAAGTATACAAGAACAACAGATGTGCCCAACAATTCAATAAAATTTCCTCAAAGTATACCAGTGTTATGTATCATTAAGTTCTAATATAGTAAGCTTTTATAAAAATCAGTTTCATCAACTTTTAGCAATATCTCCTAAATCCTGGCTTAATCAATTTCCTTATTTTTCACTTTCTCATATCAATACTGTTTGTGTTCCAAACAATAGCAAGAAGATAATAAAATGAAATCCAAGCATATCAGCTTTCTTTATTTTCCCCTTTCATTCATTCATTGGTAAAATGGACAAGCAGGTAAACTAACATGTAAAGATTTAATTACGAAGTATAAAAAGTACTATGAAAATGTAACAGGGTAAAATAATATAGGAAAGTATGTATAATGTAAGAAAGATTGCTAAGGGAAAGTATCTTAAACGTAAAAAAAAAAAAAAAAAATGGCAATAAAATGCCATGAAGTCAGTGTTTCCCTGCTTAATGCATCATGATACTCATCAAAAGTGATAAAATTTTATGCACAGTGTGATAAACTGACAAAGAGAGCCAGCGCCCAGAGGCAGGCCTAGAGGAGACAGGTATGGGAGGTTCCACTTGACCAGCTGCAGGCCTGACAAATTACATCAGTTGAGAAGCTACAGTGTTGATATCTTGTTTAAAATATTTCAGCAGAAAATCTGGGAATGAGTTGAGATGCTAAAGGAAGGTTGCTAACCCAAGAAGCAAAATTTTTTAGAAAGAGAGAATGTTATGAGATTCAGAACACAGATCACTTTTGTTATAAGAGGGAGAGGAGCAAAACAGATAAACTCATATTTGAAATTTTGGTGGTGGGAAAATTAAGCCATTTTCAAGTCCTCAGGGAATTTGACCACTTTGCAGATCCTCAAGGCACAAAAAAAATCTTTTTTTAAATTTATCACCAGATTTTCATAATAGCATAGATTATTGGGCTTTTCAGAATTAATGTATTTAATGTAATAGTTAATATTAAGTGTCAACTTGATTGGATTGAAGGATGCAAAGTATTGTTCGTGGGTGTATCTATGAGGGTGTTGTCAAAGGAGACTAACATTTGACTCAATGGACTGGGAAAGGCAGACCCATCTTCAATCTGGGTCAGCACAATCTAATCAGCTGCCAGCACAGCTAGAATAAAGCAGGCAGTAGAACGTGGAAAGACTAGACTGGTTTAGTCTTCTGGCCTACATCTGTCTCCCATGCTGGATGCTTTCTACTCTTGAAAATGGGACCCCAAGTTCTTCAGCTTTGGGACTTGAATTGGCTTTCTTGCCCTTCAGCTTGCAGACGGCCTACTGTGGGACCTCTCCTTGTGATAGTGTGAGTCAATACTCCTTAATAAACTTGTATATATATATATATATACTCATTCATATATATGTGTGTGTACATATATATATGAATATATATATGTGAATATATATATCCTATTAGTTCTGTCTAGGGAAATCTGGCTAATATATTTAATAAATATGTATAGTATCTTTTTAAAAGACATTTCCTTTATCAATTCCAATGGATATTTTTAAGGAACATCCAATTACAAACACTATTTATCAGATATCATTATTTCTTTCCGAGTAGTCTTATTCTTAAGTGTTTAAATAACAGTAACTTCAGAAAATCAGTAATGTTTATCAAGGCTCACTATATATAGGCACAAAGGTATATTATATAATAATAAATGGCATATATTAATTAGTTAAATGTTCAAATTAAAGGACACTGGACACCCTTTATATATAAATGGGTTGTTGATAATTAAAGAAAAAAATAGATTATTTAACTTCTAAAACTTTATTAAATCAATTTTCTTTTTCTGTAGACAAGAAGATATTTCAGTCTTGTAATTTCTCAGTATTTCCATTGGAATTTAAATTTCCATCATATTATACATATGGAATTCCAGTTAATTGAATATCTCAATTCATGAAATTTCAAGTAAAAGGATTTAATTGACATGACAACTGAAATGTAATTAACAATTTTAAAAACAATTTTTTAATATACAAATAGTCTTCCTAATAAGTCCTTCGTATAGCAAGTAATAAGTGAAGACATTTCTCATTTCTTTTGAAAATGATTACTTCTAGAACAGACAATCATGTTTCACTTATAGGAGACTAACTTTTCACTCATTCAAAATATTAAGTATGCTATCTTCCAAGCTCTGTTTTAACCAGAATTGTTTCAACTTTAACAAGAAAAACAGAGTCTCTGCTCACAAGTAGCTTCTGGTCTAGTGAAAGTAGAGAAGGAAATATGAACTATAAACAGGTAGAGAAATAAAAGAATTTTAAGTAGGATTCAGGAATATCAAGATAATATAACAGACTAATATATTAGAGAATAATAATGCAGGGCAGGAATCACAATAATTGGTTGATGATCTTTTTATGGTCAAAGAGTAGAGAAATCAACTAAGTGTTCAGATATAGGGTGTTGGGCTAGGGTTTTTTAAATTATTATGTCTCAAAAAGTAACCTATTACAAAAGTAAATTGTGATTTCATGAAATACATGTTTACGTGGGCACTTTAATCTCTGTGGAATAAAGTTTATGGAACTGGAGATAAACTATTTTTTCATACAATTGCTAGGCAGGCAGAGTAATTTGAATAAGAAAAAAATTTAAGTGTGGTCCCTCACTGACTCTCGCTTTGTCACATGCTCTTCTTTAATACCTCTGGCAATCTTTTTGGTGACAAGAGGGAGGCAAAAGGAACAGAAGTGAAATTTATATTCTTTGTTCTAGTCCCAGAAAAAAAGATTCCTTGTCAATCCACATCTAAGATCTAGTTCTCTAAGTAGAGGAAAGGTCTTGTTTATAACCCCAACAGACAAACCTTGTCTCACATTTCCATAAAAATAGGAATGTTGTTACATCAGGCAACATAACAAGCACAGTAATAATAGCGCTTTTCCATGGAAGGATCCACACAATGTCCTGATCCAGAGGATGAAGGTAACATGACATACCAACCCACCAGTGACAAAGAGAATGAGAGTTAAGCTCAACATCAGCTTTAGAAACTTAAGTTTCTTGACTTTATTAAAGAATCCCATGTCCATTGCTACAATGACATTATTGTTAAATTAATTTTGTAAATCCAAGTTGCAAATTCATTCTACAATCTTTACACTATTTTGATTTTGCCAGTTGAAAGCTGATCCTTAAATCAAATTCATCCACAGAGCCACTCTCCTCCACACAAAAGCCTTGTGGACTTCTAGAAGCCTGCCACTTAAATGCAATGTCTGTTTTACAGAGGACAAACATACTTCATTATTTAGCCAGAGGAAAAGGATACTTCATTATTTAGCAAGGATGTCATTTGGAATGTTAATATGAATAGATGTTATCATTAACTTTTTCTACTATACCACCATAAAACAAATCTGTAGCCTTGAAGCTAGGAGACCTATTTTGGAAAAAATCCATGCTCCAAAGTAGACTCTAGATTCTGTGAAAACAGAACTATATCTACATTTTTCCCAGTACCCAGACATGTCTCTAGAATAAAACAAAGTAAGTATTCACAAATAGTGAATAAAGAAACACATATCAAAATTTGAACATTGGATTTAAAAAAAAAAATTCAGTTAACATATTTATCTCCAGTTACACTAAAAGACATGGAATCAACTAAGGTGCCCATTAACAGAGGATCAGGTAAAAAAATGTGGCACATATATAGCACGGAATATTATTCAGCCATAAAAAAGAATGAAATCATACTATTTGCAGTAATATGGATGCAACTGGAGCCCATTATAGTTAGAAAATTAACACAGAGGAGATGATCTAACAGCTCTCGAGTGCAGTTCCCAGTGAGAACACAGAGGGTGAGTGATCATCACATTTCCAAACAAGTTTTTACTGTCCACAAACCAGGAGATTCCCAGGTGGAAAAGCTCCAGAATCTCTAGTACATCTGTTTCAGCCAGTGCAATGGGTTCCCGGACAAACACTCACACAAATCTGGACCACCATTTCAACTGGTGCCTGGAATGCCTGAGAGACAGAGTCACCCATTCAACTGAAAAAAGGGGGCTGAAAGAGGGAGCCAAGCAATGTGTCACTGCAGGTCCCACCCTGACAAAGACCAGCAATCTGAAACACTCTGGATTGAGAGTTTCACAGCAAGCACAGCTAGACCTGGGACTGTCCAGCTATGTGTGGGGAAGGGTGCCAGCCATTACCAAGGCAGTCCACCACTGTAGAGGCAGTCCACCATTACCAGGGCAATCTTCCATTACCAAGGCAGTCCGCCAATACCAAGGCAATCCGCCATTACTGAGGCAGTCCACCATTACAGAGACAGTCCACCATTACTGAGGCAGACTGCCATTACAAAGGCAGTTCTAACTACGCTTCTATGAACAAAACTGCAAAGTTCACAGAGCAGCTGGGCAGAGCCCACGGCAGCTCAGCATCACCTCTACTGGCAGGCTGTGACTAGGCTACCTCCTTGCTGGGCAAGGCATCTCTCAAAAAAGACAGCAACACCTCAGGAATTTATAAATAAAGCCAAACCTTCCCAGGACAGAACACATGGGGGAAAAAGGCAGTTATGAGTTCTGCTGCAGCAGATGTAAATGTACCTGCCCAGCAGCTCTGAATGGAGCAACAGAGCTCACAGCTCAGCACTTGAGCTCCTATAATGGACAGACTGTCTCCTCAAGCAGCCACCCAATCCCCATATATCCAAAGAGACACCTCATAAAGGAGAGCTCAGGCTAACATCTGGCGGGTAGCCTTCTGAGACAAAGATAACAGAAGGAGAAACTGGTAGCAACCCTTACTATTCCGCAGCCTCTGCAGGTGATCCCCAGGCAAGCAGGGTCTGGAGTGGACCTCCAGCAGTCCTAAAGCAGAGGGGCCTGACTGTTAGAAGGAAAAAAAAAAAAAAAAAAAAAAAAAAAAAAAAAAAAAAAAAAAAAAAAAAAAAAAAAAAAAAAAAAAAAAAAAAAAAAAGAAAGAATTAACTGCATCATTAACAAAAAGGATGTCCACTGAGATATCCCATTTGAGAGTCACCAACTACAAAGACCACAGGTAGGTAAATTCACAAAGATGGAAAGAAACCAGTGCAAAAAGGATGAAAACACCCAAACCAAAATGCCTCTCCTCCTCCAAGGGATCACAACTTCTCAAAGCAAGGGAACAAGACTGGACAGAGAATGAGTCTGAGTGACTGACAGAAACAGGCTTCAGAAAGTGGGTAATAACAAACTTCTCTGAGCTAAAAGAACATGTTCTAATCCAATGCAAAGAAACTAAGAACCTTGAAAAAAGGTCTGAAGAAATCCAATGAGAATAAACAGCTTAGAGAAGAATATAAATGAATTGATGGAGATGAAAAACATCATGAGAACTTCGAGAAGCCACACACAAGTTTCAAGAGCTGAATAGACCAAGCAGAAGAAAGGATATCAGAGATTGAATATCAACTCAATGAAATAAAATGAGAAGGCAACATTAGAGAAAAAAGGGTAAAAAGAAATGAACAAAGCCTCCAAAAAAATGGGATTATGTGAAAAGACTTAATCTACATTTAATAGGTGTACTTGAGTGTGACAGAGAGAATGAATCCAAACTGGAAAACACTCTTCAGGATATTATCCAGGAGAACTTCCCCAACCTAGCAAGGCAGGCCACGATTTAAGTCCAAGTAATACAGAGAACACCACAAAGACATTCCTCAAGAAGAACAATCCCAAGGCACATAATTTTCAGATTCACTAGGGTTGAAATGAAGGAAAAAATGCTAAGGGCAGCCAGAGAGAAAGTTCAGGTTACCCACAAAGGGAAGCCCATGAGACTCACAGCAGATCTTACAGCAGAAACCCTATAAGACAGAAGAGAGTGGGGGCCAATATTCAACATCTTTAAAGAATTTTCATCCTAGAATTTCATAACCAACCAAACTAACCTTCATAAGCGAAGGAAAAATAAAATCCTTTATGAAGAAGCAATTGCTCAGAAATTTCATCACAACCAGGCCTGCCCTAGAAGAGCCCCTGAAAGAAAAACTAAACATTGAAAGTATCAGCCACTCCGAAAATGAACGAAATGGTAAGAAGCATTGACACAATGAAGAAACTGCATCAACTAATGGGCAAAACAACCAGCTAGCATCAAAATGGCAGGATCAAATTCACATATAGCAATATTAATCTTAAATGTAATGTGCTAAATGCCCCAATCAAAAGACAAAGACTGGCAAATTGAATAAAAAGTCAAAACGCATTGGCGTGCTGTATCCAGGAAACCCATCTCATGTGCAACGATACACATAGGCTCAAAATTCAGGGATAGAGGAAGAGTTGCCAAGCAAATAAAGAGCAAAAAAAAACCAAGAGTTGCAATCCTAGTCTCTGATAAAATAAACTTCAAACGAACAAAGATCAAAAGAGACAAAGAAGGGCATTACATAATGGTAAAAGGATCAATGCA
Source organism: Cebus imitator (assembly GCF_001604975.1). NCBI lineage: Eukaryota > Metazoa > Chordata > Mammalia > Primates > Cebidae > Cebus > Cebus imitator. The sequence continues at coordinate 1,647,732 of NW_016107724.1, read as the reverse complement.
ACAAGAAGAGCTAATGATCATAAATATATACGTACCCAACAGAGGTGCACCCAGATCAGTAAAGCAAGTTCTTAACGAACTACAAAGAGAGTTAGACTCCCACACAATAATAGTGGGAGACTTAAACACTCCACTGTCAATATTAGACAGATCAATGAGACAGAAAATTAACAAGGATATCCAGGACTTGAACTCAGATCAGGACCAAGCAAACCTAATAGACATTTACAGAACTCTCCACCCCAAATCCACAGAATATACATTCTTCTCAACACTACATCACATTTACTCTAAAATTGACCACATAATTAGAAATAAATCACTCCTCAGCAAATGCAAAAGAAAAGAAATCATAACAGTCTCTCAGGCCGCAATGCAATCAAATTACAACTCAGGATTAAGAAACTAACTCAGAACCACACAACTTCATGGAAACTGAACAACTGGCTCTTGAATATTGGCTAAATAAACAATGAAATGAAGGCAGAAATAAAGATGTTCTTCTAAATCAAAGAGAATGAAGACACAATGTACCAGAATCTCTGGGACACATTTAGAGCAGTGTCTAAAGGAAAATTTATAGCAATAAATGCCCACATGAGAATCAAGGAAAGATCTAAAATCAACACCCTGTCATGAAAATTGAAGGAGCTAGAGGAACAAGATCAAAAAATCTCAAAAGCTAGCAGAAGAAAAGAAATAACTCAGATAAGAGCAGAAATGAAGGAGACAGAGACAGAAAAATCCTTTTAAAAAATTAATAAATCCAGGAGGTTGTGTTTTTTAAAAGGTCAACAAAATATACAGACCACTAGTCAGGTAATAATAAAAAAAAGAGAAAAATCAAATAGATGCAATAAAAAATTATAAAGGGGGTATGACCAGATTCCACAGAATTACAAACTACCATCAGAAATTATTACAGACAACTCTTGGCACATAAACCAGTAAACCTGGAAAAAATGGATAAATTCCTGGACACTTACACCCTCCCAAGCCTAAACCAGAAAGAAGTCAAAACCTTGAAAAGACCAATAACAAGGGCTGAAGTTGAGGCAGCAATTAATTGCCTACCAACCAAAAAAAGCCCAGGTCCAGATAGGTTCACAGCTGAACTCCAACAGACGTGCAAAGAGGAGCTGGTACACTCCTTCTGAAACTATTCCAAACAACACAAAAAGAGGGAATCCTTCCCAAATCATTTTATGAGACCAACATCATCCTGATACCAAAACCTGGCAGGGACTCAACAAGAAAAGAAAACTTCAGGCCAATATCTATGATGAATATAGATGCAAAAATCTTTAATAAAATACTGGCAAACCGATTGCAACAGCACATCAAAAAGCTTGTCCATCATGATCCAGTAGGCTTCATCCCAGGGATGCAAGGCTGGTTCAACATACGCAAGTCTATAAACATAATTCACCACATAAACAGAACCAAAGACAAAAATCACATGCTTATCTCAATAGATGCAGAGAAGGCCTTCAACAAAATTCAACAGCCTTTTATACTAAAAACTGTCAATAAACTAGGTATTGAGGGAATATACCTCAAAATAATAAAAGCTATTTATGACAAACTCACAGCCAATATTATACTAAATGGGCAAAAACTGAAAGCATTCCCTATGAAATCTGGCACTAGACAAGGATGATGTCTCTCACCACTCCTATTCAATATAGTACTGGAAGTTCTAGCCAGAGCAATCAGGCAAGAAAAAGAAAGAAAGTGTATTCAATTAGGAAAGGAGTAAGTCAAATTGTCTCTATTTGGAGACGACATGATTATATATTTAGAAGACCCCATCATCTCAGCCCAAAATCTCCTGAAACTGATAAGCAACTTAAGCAAAGTCTCAGGATACAAAATCAAAGTGCAGAAATCACAAGCATTCCTATACAGCAATAACATACTTAAAGAGAGACAAATCAAGTATGAACTGCCATTCACAATTGCTACAAAGAGAATAAAATACCTAGGAATACAACTAACAAGGAACGTAAAGGACCTCTTCAAGGAGAACAACAAACCACCGCTTAACGAAATAAGAGAGGACACAGATAGAAAAGCATTCCATGCTCATGGTTATGAAGAATCAATATTGTGAAAATGGCCATACTGCCCAAAGTAATTTATACATTCAATACTATCCCCTCAAGCTACCTATGACCATCTTCACAGAACTGGAGAAAAACATGTTAAACTTTATAGAGAACCAAAAGAGAGCCCGCATAGCTATGTCAATTATAAGCAAAAAGAACAAAGCTGGAGACATCACACTACCTGACTTGAAACTATACTACAAGGCTACAGTAATTAAAACAGCATGGTACTGGTACCAAAAACAGAGATATAGACCAATAAGACAGAACAGAAGCCTCGGAGGCACGGCCACACATCTACAACCATCTGATCTTTGACAAACATGACAAAAACAAGCAATGGGGAAAGGATTCCCTGTTTAATAAATGGTGTTGGGAAAACAGGCTAGCAGTGTGCAGAAAGCAGAAACTGGACCCCTTCCTGACACCTTACACTAAAATTAACTCCATATGGATTAAAGACGTAAACATAAGCCCTAACACCATAAAAACCCTGTAAGAAAATCTAGGCAAAATCATTCAGGACATAGGCATAGGCAAGGACTTCATAACCAGAACACCGAAAACATTGGCACCCAAAGCCAAAATAGACAAATGGGATCTTATTAAACTCCAGAGCTTCTGCACAGCAAAAGAAACAATCATTAGAGTGAACCGGCAACCAACAGAATGGGAAAAAATTTTTGCAATCTACCCATCTGACAAAGGGCTAATATCCAGAATCTACAAAAACTAAAACAGATTTAAAAGAAAACAAACAAACCCATTCAAAAGTGGGTGAAGTATATGAACAGACAGTTTTCAAAAGAAGACATATATTAGGCAAACAAACAAATGAAAAAATGTTCGTCACTGCTCATTAGAGGAATGCAAATGAAAACCACATTGATATGCCATCTCACGCCAGTTGGAATGGTGATCATTAAAAAATCTGTAGACGACAGATGCTGGAGAGGATGTGGAGAAATAGGAACACTTTTACACTGTTGGTGGGAGTGTAAATTAGTTCAACCACTGTGGAAGACAGTGTGGCAATTCCTCAAGGATCTAGAAATAGAAATTCCATTTGACCCAGCAATTCCATTACTGGGTATATATCCAAAGGATTATAAATCATTCTGTTATAAAGACACATGCACACGTATGTTCATTGCAGCAAAGACCTGGAAACAACCCAAATGCCCATTGGTGATAGACTGGACAAGGAATATGTGACACATATACACCATGGAATACTATGCAGCCATAAAATACGATGAGTTTGTGTCCTTTGCAGGGACATGGATGAATCTGGAAACCATCATGCTCAGCAAACTGACACAAGAACAGAAAATCAAACACCGCATGTTCTCACTCATAGGCGGGTGTTGAACAATGAGAACACATGGACACAGGGTGGGGAGCATAACACACTGGGGTCTGTTGAGGGGGACCAGGGAAGGGACAGCATGGGGTAGGGAGGTTAGGGAGGGATAACATGGGGAGAAATGCCAGGTATACATGACAGGAATGGAGGCAGCAAACCACATTGCCATGTATGCACCTATGCAACAATCCTGTGTGTTCTGCACATGTACCGCAGAACCTAAAGTGCAATAAAATATATTTTTTAAAAATATTAACACAGAAACAGAAAACTAAATACCACATGTTCTCACTTATAAGTGGGAGCTAAATATTGAGTACCCATGGACATAAAGATAGCAACAACAGACACTTGTGTCTATAAGAATGGGAGAGGGGGATGTGGGCTAGGGCTGAAAAACTACCTGTTGGGTATGATGCTTACTACCTGCACTACGGGATCATTCATACCCCTAAACCTCTGCATCTTTCAATATACCCATGTAAAAAACCTGCACATGTGCCTTCTGCATTTAAAATAGAAGTTCAAATTATTTAAAAATGAAAAAAAAAAAAAAACATAAAAAATATTTTAGTTTCTTTGTGGCTTAATTAAAAAGCTCACATAACTTTCACTTTTTCTTTTACACTCAGTTACTCCAAAATTAAATATTAGAAGTTAGAACTGGAATGCTTCTTTCCATTTAATTCTACATGTTCCCCTCTCGCTCCATTAAAATATACAGTCCTGTTGGTTTTGAATTCTCAGACACAGTTGGCATTCGTGCTGACATATCAACAGTGAGAACGATGCATCAGTCATTAGAAAATTATATCAGACATACGCTGGAACCACTTAGCAGCTGAAACACTGAGGGACAGCATTAGAGAGGAAAGATAAAAAGGACTGACAGAGGGAGAATGTGGATGCATCCCCACATTCCAAACCACCAAGGATCTCAAAAGCAGCTAGGCAGAAGCTTAATGGGGCGCAGTTCAATTTCACAATTAAGAACAACTGTTTTAAAACGAGCCCTAGCATAATGATTAGGCATACTAAATAGAAAATATAAAGTTGGATTAGGAAGAAAGGCACTGAAAAAGTATGTGCTGTTCTAAGCAACAAGAACACTCACCTCTCTGGGGTGAGTACTGTACCAAATGTTTTATCTAAAATTTTATAAATATTTTTATAATTTAAGTCAAATTTCACAGACCAAGGAGATATTAAACATTTTTATTTTTTTTTTTTTTTTTATGTTTTGAATTCAAGCAAACTATGTGAAATGTGTGTAACGTATGACATCTGAAAAACCTGTTAGCCATTGTCACAAATTTCAATAATAATCCTTGGTAGCATTTTATATATTTCTTCCATTTCTCTTCCACACATTTTTTAAAACTAATAATTTCCTCAAACTAAAATAAGAGTCTATTAGAAGTCTTTGGAGGTATCACACAATACTTTATCACTACTTACTACTACTGATAATAGTGACTACAGCAATAATATTTAGTTCAGTGCTAGTCACTTTATGTTTCCAATTAATCCTTTCCCAATTTTATGAAGTAGATAATAGTCCTCATTTTACATGAGGATATTGAGAAAGTAACTTGTACAAAATTATAATCACCCAAGCTAAAGCTAAAACAGTATCTGTCTAATACCACAGTACTTACTCCAGCCACTATACTATGTTGCTTCCCACACACATATTGACAGAATAAAACTGTAATGAAATTATCAAGGTTTTTATAAAGGACATAGTCCTATAACTCATGAATAGTTTATTTATCAATAACTTAAATTGTTTTCAGAACACTCTTGCAGTATTATCTTGCCATTAAGATGAAAGCAGTAATAACAGGAAAGAAAAATGTACTGGTTAAAGACAACTATATTAATCAATGCCTCTAGCTCTAAGAATCTTTGTAAAACTTTAAAGTCATCCCAAACACTTTGTCCTTCATTCATAGTCCACATCCAGCAAGCATTGTAGGTTATCATTTCAAAATATAACTCAAATTCAACAAATTCTCACCACTTGCTCCAGCCGCCATGTTTATTTACAAACATAAAGGAGATCATTTAATCACTTAAGCAAAATGATGAATAGCTTTCCAAAAGTTTGTTTCATTTTGAAACAAACTTAAACTTACATAAAATGTTGAAGTCCAATACCAAGGATAATATTTTTCCTAAACCATTTTAGAATAAGTTGTCAACGTAAGGCCCGATCACACATGAATACTTAGTGTGTATTTTCAATGCAGAAAAAAGCCATTATCTGACTTCACTACAATAAAATTACCAATATTAACAAATTATTAATATGTGACATTGATATTACTATCACCTAGTCCTCAGATCTCATTCAAGTTATACCGATTGTCAAAATAATGCTCTTTTTAGCAAATGGATTCAGCTGAAGAAATTGTATTGCCTATAATTGTCATGTGTCTTTTATCTTCTTCACTCTACAGTAGCTCCTCAGTAAAATTTTTACTTGAATTTTATATGCTCAATGTTTTTGAAGATTTTGAAGTTATTTTGTAGAATCTCCCTTTATTTGTGTTTGAATGATGTTTTACATTGTATTCACATTATGCTTATTTGGAAGAAATTTTATGAAAATGACAGCGGGCTGTCACTTGCATTCAATCAGGTGATAGACAATTTTGATTTGTCCCATTTCCAACTGTGCCAGTTTGATCATCTGATTAACTTCTTCATGGTACTGTATCTCTTCTTGTCCTGACAATTAATAAGTATTTTATTGGGAGATACGTTAAAACTATGTAAATATGACATTCCCCCATCAAACTTTTATTTTATTCCTTTATTTACTTATAACAGCATAGACTAATGGTTTATCATATCTTCAACTGGTGATAATGTATAAATAGTATTTGTTTAGGTACATAATATATTCCATATTTGGCAAGTGGGAGTCCTTTCAAGCAGGTTTTTGGGTCATCTAATGTCTTCATCACCCTTGAGCACATCTTCACTTGGTGGTATAATAAGATATTTCAGATTCATCTTTTACTTTCTCTGCCTTAGCCCTACAATGGCCCATTTCTTCAGGAAGCCCTTGTTTATCTTAGCAGAGAATAGTATTTAAAAGCTAAGATCTAGATGGTAGGTATGCTCACTGAACTGAGGCATTGCTGTTTCTAATCATTCTCAATGGACAGAATATAGAGTATATGTATGTAGGTATACATCTTTACACACATACATATCTATATAAATATTTTGCTTAGAAGCATACATCTTCCCAGGACTGAATTGGGGAAAAAAAATCGAATCCATTTACAGACAAATGAGCTCTGAAATTGACTCCTCCCCAATTTATTCTATCAGGCCAGCATCATCCTTATACCAAATCATGGCAGAGACACAACAAAGAAAGAAAACTTCAGGCTAATATTCTTGATTAGCACAGATGCAAAAGTCCTCAATGAAGTATCAAAAAACCAAATTAAGCCGCACATCAAAAAGCCTACCATGATCAAGTATGCTTTATCCCTGGGATGCAAGGTTTGGTTCAATATATGTAAATCAACAAATATGATTCATCACATAAACAGAATTAAAGATAAAAAACACATAATTATCTCAATAGATTCAGGAAAGGCTTTCAGTAAAATTCAATGTACCTTCATGTTAAAAGTCTTTAATAAACTAGGCATTGAAGAAACATACCTTAAAATAATAAAAGCCATCTATGAAAAACCCACAGCCAACATCATATTAAATGGAAAGCCTGAAATCATTCCCTCGAAAACTGGCACTAGACAAGGATGCCCACTGTCACCACTCCTAATAAATGTAGTATTGGAAGTCCTGGCCAGAGCAATCAAACAAAAGAAAGAAATAAAAGACACCCAAAGAGAAATAAAGGAAGTCAAACTGTCCCTGTTTGCAGACAACGTGATTCTATGTCTAGAAAACCCCACAGTCTCTGCCAAAAAGATCCACGAGCTGATAAACAACTTCAAAAGACTTTTGGGATACAAAATTAATATACAACAATTAGTAGCATTCCTATACACTAACAGCACCGAAGCCAAGGGTGAAATAAGAAATGCAACTCCATTCACAACTGCCACAAAAAAAATAAAGTATCTAGGAATACAACAAGCTAAGGAGATGAAAAATATCTACAATAACAATTAACAAAACACTGCTCAAAGAAATCAGAGATGACACAAACAAATGGAAAAACATTCCATGCTCATTGATAGGCAGAATCAATATCATTAAAATGGTCATCCTGCCCAAAGTAATTTATAGAGTCAATGCTATGCCTGTCAAACTACCATTCTTCACAGAACTAGAAGAAACCTATTCTAAAATTCATACAGAACAAAAAAGAGCCTGAATAGCCAAGGATATCCTTAGGAAAAAGAACAAAGCTGAAGGAATAACATTACCTGACTTCCAACTATACTACAGTAACTGAAACAGCGTGGCACTGGTACAAAAACAGGTACACAGATGAATGGAACAAAATACAGACCCCAGAAATAAAGCCACACACCTACAACCATCTGATGTTTGACAAAACTGGCAAAAAGAAGCAATGAGGAAATGCCTCCCTATTTGATAAATGGTGCTCAGAAAACTGGCTATCATATGTAGAAGAGTAAAACAGGACCCCTTCCTTACACCAAATACAAAAATCAACTCAGAAGAAATTAAAAACCTAAATGTAAATCCTAGAAGCATAAAAGCCCTGTAAGATAATCTAGCAAATACCTTTTTGGACACAGGAACTGGCAAAATTTTCATGATAAAACCATCAAAAGCAATTGCAACAAAAGCAAAAATTGGCAAATGAGACCTAATTAAACTAAAGTGCTTCTGCACAGCAAAAGAAACTATTAACAGAATAAACAGGCAACCTACAGAATGGGAGAAAATATTTCCGAACTCTTCATCTGACAAAGGTCTAATATCCAGAATCTACAAGGAACTTAAACCGATGTACAAGCAAAAAACAAACAACACCATTAAATAGTGGACAGAGGAAATGAACAGACACTTTTAAAAAGAAGACATACATGTGATCAACAAGCATATGGAAACAAATACAACATCACTGATCATTAGAAAAATGCTAATCAAAACCACAATGAGACACCATCTCACACCAGTCAGAATGGCTATTATTAAAAAGTCAAAAATAACAGATGCTAGCAAGGCTCAGAGAAAAAGGAACACTTACACACTGCTGGTCAGAGTAGAAATTAGTTCAACCACTGGGGAAAGCAGTGTGGCAATTCTTCCAAGAATTAAAAGCAGAAATACCATTTGACCCTGCAATACCAACTACTGGTGTATACTCAAAGAAATAGAAATTGTTCTACCATGAAGGCACATGCACGTGTATGTTCATTGCTTCACTATTCACAATAGCAAAGCATCTCATCAACCTAAATGCCCATCAGTAGTAGACTGGATAAAGAAAATGTGGTACATATACACCATGGAATACCGTGAAGCCATAAAAAAGAATGAGATCATGTCCTTTACAAGGACATGTATGGAACTAGAGGCCATTATCCTTAGCAAACTATGCAGGAAGAGAAAACCAAATACCACATGTTCTCATTTTTAAGTGGGAGCTAAATAATGAAAACCCATGGACAGAAAGAGGGGAACAATGTACACTGGGGTCTACTTCAGAGAAGAAGGTGGGAGGAGGGAGATGTTCAAGAAAAGAAAAAAAAAAAAAAGGAACTGTTGGGTACTATGCTTAATTATGCTTAATGCATGGGTGATTAAATAATCTGTACACCAAATCCACGAGTCACAGGTTTACAAACCTGTGCAATTACACCTGAGCCTAAAATAAAAGTTAAAATATTTTAAAAGAAACTCTTAATCATTCTCTCATTAATAGAGTCAATGCTGTCTCAACTTCTATCCAACTACATATCAAACAATTTACATTCCTAATACTCATTATGTCACTATGCTTTTACATATGTTGTTTCCTTTATGTAGAACATCATTCCCATGATCCATCTTATGTTTGTCAAATATGCATTCATGTAGTTATCCAATTTTCCTTTCTGGCCAGAGAGAACTAAATTGACCAGGATTTCTTACAAGCAAGTAATTGTCTGGAACTTAAAGGTGAATACTACCATGTCTAAGATAGTGCAGAAACCATGTCCAAATAGTTGATTCCAGAGACCCATGTACAAAATGCATACCAAATAAAAATATTTCAGCAATCTCCCAAGGTATATGCAGAGTAAAGTAGAGGTACTTCTCGTGTCTCCTGTGAAACAGGACAGAGTCTGGCTGTCTACTACGGCCTTTGTTACCAGTATTTCTTGCCTCATGGGGTATCATTGTGACCAGACAGATGATTGTGTATACCTGTGCAGGTGGCTTCCTAAAACAGAAGATACAGTCTTTCAGAGTGCCTTTCAATCTGCCAAAGTTACCTCTGTTAGACCCCAGCCCTTCTGGCTCCTTAAACTGTTTTACTGCTAGAAATTCGGTTCCAAGACAGCAAGGCCGCCTCTATATTGTCATAAAAGTTTTCAATACATACGTTTTGAAAATAAACAAATATCTCTATACTGGCCAAAGCCTTGAAAGTGAGATTTGGCCTTAACCTGCTATGTCTTTTTACCCTACAAAAATCCCATCTTTAAAGAACATTTTCCTTGCTTTTCAAGGAAAGAGGAGGCTAATTGCATTTCAAAAACACAAAGACCAAGTTATTCATTAGAGGTCAGGATGTTCTTAAATATACAAGAATGACTTCTGAATCCCTTAGGTACATATGGTTATAAACCTCTCAGTCTTCTCTTGATAGAGAAAACACAAAAATATACCATTTAACCTTAAAGAGTGTTAAAAAGCAACAGAAAAATTATCCCGTTTATTCAATGGACAATGCTCTCTCTTCATTCCATACTTTCATATATGTTGTTCACTTTCCCAAACATTTCCTGATTCATCAGTTGTTTCATATTTCAGTTTAAACATAACTTCTGCAAGGTACTTTACATGGATCTTTATATTACCTTATGTATCTTTGCTTTCTTTTCCCTCAGTTCTCTGTACTTCTTATATTGTAAGATGTTACTTTACTTCTATTCTTTGTTTAAAGACTATCTTTATTTCTAGGGCTCCTGTTGATCTTGTTCTTTGCTCTGTTAGCAGTACTTTTCACACGACCTAGTACAGAGCTGTGCTCAATAAATCTTTGTTGAATGAATGAGTGAAATGTCTAATGGTCTTTTAAAAAATATTTTTATATTTTCCCTATAAAAAATAGAGAACCTAAGATGTATCAGTAGAAAAAGTCTAGGAGAGAGTGAGGAAGGGAGGGAGGAAAGAAAGGAAGGAAGGAAAGGGAGGGAGGAAGGAAAACAAGGAAGTAAGGAAAATAGGAAGTGTTAGCAAAAATTTAGGAATAAAACTAAGACACTCTTCTATGTCCCATCATCAATTTACATGCTAATAATGAGGGTTCTTGTCACTAGCCGTTTTAAACATCATTCACGTAAAATGAACTTAAATTTTACTGACCCCAGGTTAAAGAGACATGAATTATCTGTAATTAAATATTTATATTTCTAGTGGTACTTTAAATATATCAAAGAAAGTGATATTTATTAATAATAATTGAGGTCATGTATTTCCTCCTGAAACAATGTGTATGTTCATTAGACAGTACATGGCTTAAATGATTTTTAATGACCAAAACTGTGAGCTAAAGATTTTAATTTGAATTTTAATTTAATATTGAAGTGAAAATTTAATTACTAGCTCAAGTCAAGTATATTCAGAATATCTCACTAACCTATTTAAGAGTCTTCAAATTTCATTAATAAATATTTGCATAATGGATTTCAAAGTAAATGATCTTATAAATCAGTTAATTTTAAAACATGTTTATGTACAATAACTATTGTTTTAATTTATCTGCGTGGAAAATTTAATGAGTTAAGAATGCTACATTAAGCAATATAAAGAAATATCATGTCCACATGTAAGTTTTTAAGTGTTGCATATTATTTTTAAAGATCATAAAAGTAATTTTTTTCACAAAAGTAAGTTATTTCTGAATAAAGTATTAATAACATGTAATATCAATATTTTTCTTTAGTTATGGTTTATATCAAGACGACCCATGCTAACTTTTTTCATTAAGAAACTATTTCTGGAAACTAATAATAATAAATATTTTAGGAGAAGGCATATTATATTGTTCATGATGTTCAGTTGAAAAGAAGGTAAATTCTACAAAAAAGCATAATGTCTTAATTTTATGGGAAGGTGTTAATGACTAAAACAGTGATTTTTTTTCAGTTAAATTACTTGCACAAAATCTTAGTATAAAGCTAAACATTTATATCTTGCAAGATAGTTTTGAAGGACTCAGGGGAAATTAGCCAGAGTAGATGTTTGAGCTACTAATTGAAATTGTTATATTCGGTTTCTCGTATGAAAACAGCACAGACAGTTGAAAAGACAGTAACAAATATATACATATTTTGGGGGGTGGCATTTCCCCAAAGTAGCACATCAGGATGAAACCCTCAGAACATATAGCAAAGCATGCTGAAGTTAAGGGCTTTATGTTCTTTCACAGCTTAATCTATCTCATTCACCATTTATGCAAGCTCCTTGATGAAGTCAAAAGTCAGCCAACAGGTATCTGATCACCTCTCCCAGGCAGAATTACATTCCTTCACGTTTGTGTCTACATTGTGTCCTGTACAGCCTTCTATTGTTATTGCAGCAATGCTTTACTGCACTTACTTTGTAAGTCATCCTGCTGAGGACAGAGACCATTCCTAAGCTGTATAAAAATAACAAATGACTAAATTGTCGTAGAGTGGTAATAATAAACTTGTCTTGGCAACCATGTTATTTCCTGTTCAAATGTTTACTTATTTAACAATAGTTATAAAAATTACATCTCAGGAAACATTTAATGTCTTGAGGCACTAACTATATATTAAAATATTATAAAATTCCGAGAAGGCTTTCTATGTAGTTTAAAGTTATCAAATACTGTTACTCCAAAAACGTATGTTCTATGATTAGACAGTAATCTTTTACCACTAATCACTGTTAAACTCTCATATCTAATGAACTGTAGTTTCAACAGACAGTAATCAGTATGGTCAAAATGCTGTATGCTATAGAAACGACTACTGATTCTTCAGAATGTGACCAAATATGCCACTTGATTAAAATATCTACATTTTCATCAGGTTTCTTCTCAGATATCACTTAAACACAAAGATCTTTATTCTTCCACCCAAAAACTTGGTTCTCCCCTTATCCTGTTTTAATATAGTATGTATGCATTCATGCTTTAGCACAGCATATGTGTGTATAAATGTGTATATATGCATGTATTTATATACAGATGTATTTTGCCAATCTATGTTTTATATATACACATAGACACATGAATGTGTGTGTGTGTTTATTGTCTGTCTAATTCCTCTATAATTTATTGCTATAGTCTAACACCTGGAAGAGAAGAACAGTATTAGGCAATTAATGCATATTTGTTGAATAAATACCAGTTACAATAAACTTTTTAATTTGTTTCAAACCGTGATATGTCCTAGCAACATTTATTTTTAAAACTCTTCTTTTTGAAAATAAAATTATTATATTCTTATTTGATAAAAGATAGTATCCTGTAGTAACAGCAATAGTGTAGCAAACAGAAAGATGAGCATAAGCATGTACACTGCCTAAGCTATACCTATTTGAGAGTTAATGCCAGAACCCAGGGCTAAAATTAATTTACATCAAAACTAATCAAGTGTATTTGGTAGGTACACACTACTATTGAAATGATTAATTTAAAACAACGATTTTAAGGATTTGCTCTCAAGTAATTACATGACTTTTTAAAATAACCCTTTAAATTCAATAACATGTAATTCTTAAAATATGATTTTTTAACAAGGCTGTAGTGATATTTTATGGACCTAATAGCCATATGGATTACATCATCCTAAAGAATGTAGATTTTTACATGCTAAGAGCAAGCTTACATTGTTGTATGATTTCAATAAAGATTACCCAGAAATGGGATTATTGCTATTTTGAGCTAGATATTCTTAGTTGTCAGGAGCTGTTGTGGGCATTGTAGGATGTTTAGCAGCATCCTTAGGTTGTTACCAACTAGTTGCCTATAAATCCTTCTCTCAGTTGTGGCAACCAAAAATGTCTTCAGATATTGCCAAATGTTTCTAGAGAAGCCAAATTGCCCCAGGTTGAGAATTACTGATTGCTGACAATAATCTTTCATATAATGTCCAAATCAAGGACCTTTAAGTCTCAACAAATCCATGATTATACAGAAAACGCTATTAATTTGCCTCAAATTCTTTTATAATGTTCTAACATTATTATAGCCTTCTACTATTATGAAAATATTATAGCCTACTATTAGTGTCCTAAATGATTAGTGTCCTAAATCAAATAAATGATTTCAGTGCTTATTATTTATAGTATATGGATACTTAATGCTCTCAATTAACTTGGGAGAGGAGAAAGTCAAAAAAAAAAAACAGACCCTTTACTTTTGGCTAAACAGAATGGTTTCTTCCAACATATTAATACTATGAAAAATATGTCATATATCCTGAAAAGAAATGTTGGATGCCTCATCACAAGTGCTAATTGCCAATGAAGAAATAATTTATAATGAATAAAAAGCCAGGCCAGGCATGGTGGCTCATGCCTCTAATCCCAGCACTTGGGAGGCCAAGGCAGGTGGATCACAAGGTCAGGCATCCAAGACCACCCTGGCCAACACAGTGAGACCCTGTCTCTACCAAAAATATTTTTTTAAAATTTAGCCAGGAATGGTGGTGGGTTACTGTAATCCCAGGTACTTAGGAGGCTGAGGCAGGAAAATCACTTGAACTTAGGAGGTGGAGTTTGCAATGAGCCAA